>NC_140007.1:7929015-8315554 GCF_964263955.1 Coregonus lavaretus | reverse complement strand
CACATCTTTCATATTGACCCTTTCATATTGTGTGTAAAAAGCCCATCGATAGAGTTCTGACAGTGAGATATTGATGTGACCGTGAGCTGCAGTAAGATAACCTTCCTCCCTGAGCCTCAAACCTCCGTGGGCTTTCTTTCAATAGGACAGACAGGGGACAGGAGAGGGGGGCTTTAGGTTTGCACACTAGGGGGAGAGTAGGTGCTACAACAGGTATTCACTGGCACCCCTGCCTAAGGTAAGAGAATCCTAAAGGAAAGTCAAACTGCGGGTCGGGACATGGCTGAATGGAAGACATTAGACGGTGATCAAAACAAACAGCTGGGGGGATTAGAGGGAGGAAGGGGGGATTACTAGTAGAGTCATGCTTGTTTCAAGAAAAAAGGCAAACTGGTCACATGACCAAAACAAGACATGTCTCCCATCTAGCCAGCGTCAGAGGCAGGCAGCCCATGCATGCACACTAACCGAGACAGGCAGGTTGTTAAAAGGCATCCGAGATAAAAAAATTATAATAAAAAAAGGTCATAAAACAAAATAAACTGAGAGTCTATGAAGCAGAGAGGGGTGCAAGAACAACAAAAATAAACTATGTTTTTACAGTGCACATCATCACAGAGTAGCTTGGACACCAGCTGCTTCAAACTTACTTCCATATTGCTGTCTAGTGATCCTGCACTGCTGCGGCGCCCACGCTTGCCTGCCCGAGACATGCAATACCACAGATTAGAGATGGATAGGACAGCACTCCTGGATCAACTACAGAGGTTTAGGCAGCCCTCCTCTCCCCTAGGGGGCAGTGCAGGGGGTTGTGAGTAGTACACTGGAAACTGAGATAAAAGGGGCAGGGAGCGTGTGGGGGACCGGTTGATAGATAGGTAGGTATTACTGTCGCAAAGTCACGTCCATTATTTTAGCAGCTTTGTTGATATTTACTTAGGAGATAAAGAGAGATATTTGGTCTGTGTACTTTTACACTATTCATATTATATATCCTATCTTTCTGGTCATAAGCTTAGATGTTATAATGAAAATAAAACACAATTCTAAAGTTTGAATTTACTGCATTGCTCAACCTTAAATCATTTTTGCAACATTCAGCTGAGGACATCAGCATAACTACAAAGAGCTAAGCAATGTTAGTATCTCTAAACTACAACTAGTTAAGATAATTCATATATTTTTTCCCTGATAGAATGTGACAACATGGATTTAATGTTGTCACAAGATGTAGATTGTCATAAGGAAGGGTAACGGGTGGCTTTGTAGAGAGCCAATGGCAGTGACAGTCACGAAGGAGAAGAAACATCAAAAGCAATACAATGGCTGTTGCACATGAGGTGTACGAGCAAATACAGAAAAGGACCAAGAGCAAATAGAACGGTTTGCCACTGTTAGAGGCTCAGCCAATGGATACATGACCAGTCTTCACATATGGAGAAACCCAATGGGAATGGATATATCAGGAAGTACATAATGAGATGGAGAATGGCGAGAAAATAAAAACAGGAAATGACCACACTATCATGCCACGTCCTGCGTTGAGAAAGTTAGAGCTTAAACATACGCAAACACCTAGCTAAGACAGGAGGGCGGAAACACTACTATGTCGATCTATTAACTTCAGCACTGACTAGCCTTATCGTATCAGTATTTCAGTACAGTACCCAACATGACATTAGAAACAGAGCACATACATCCTAATGTGAGATACTGTAGAACTTCTATATGGATTTCATTACGTTATCATGATGTCTTAACATAACTGCGATCCAGAATGAATGACACGTTCTCAAGGTGATTTGCTTTAGAGTCCGAAATGCTATGTGAAACATTCTCGATATTCATGACAATGAGATGTTTGTTGTAATTTTGGAACCAGATCTCATCTTGCGTCACTTATTGTATGAGAACAGATCCCCATTGAATTCAGTGGGCTTGGATCACAGCAATACATGAGAGAATGACTGGTAATGAATAAAGGTGGATTAATTCAACATATAACAAGCAAGCCTTATCATGAAATGTTGTGACAAGAAAAGAGGGATTTAAGCATGAGAATGTGACACGTAAAAGTGCAAAAATCAAAGGTGTTCATTGAGATATAAAGTATATTTTGATTTAGATACAGGGGCGAGAGTCATCCTTCCTTCAATATCACTTTTCAGTGGAAAGGCAAACCCTCTAAAGTAGGCCTATGGATAACATCATACCAAATAGCTTATTAATTTAGAAAGTTATATTTTTCAAATGGCACAAACCTACTTCTGTTGTTTCAAATCCCAGGTTACGATAAAACTATTTCACATTGGGGTAGGGCACCAGTACCAGAAAATAATTTTAGGACTAAACTTACAGGACTTAAGCGCAATTATCCTGTCAAGTCTCACACTGCCCAGATACAGAATGCATTTAAGTTATTTAATAGGAACATCTCACTGGAATTACATTTTACTTGATCATCAATACAGCTTAGAGATGTCTGACATCAATTCAAGGTGCTATAAAACAATGTTGGATGCTCCGTGTTATATTACTATAGGACGAGTGAGGTGGTAAAAACAACAGAGGGTCTCTCGCAGGAAAGGACCCTCTTGTGAACACAATGATGACCTTTGACCTCACCTGCTTCGGAGAGGTCGCGGAGGGAGCTGCTGAGGGCGCTCCTCTTCAGGCCCTCGCCCATGGTGTAGGTGTCGTCCAGACTGGCACGGTTCATGTTGCCGTTGCCAGCCTCCTTCTTCAGCCCAGAGCTCTGGGACATACTGGGCCTCACCACCCCTTTCTGCTTCTCCAGCTCAGCTTTATATGAACATACATATGGGGAGAGAGTAAGGTAAAGATACTGTGTGTGTGTGTGTGTGTGTGTGTGTGTGTGTGTGTATGTTTCAGTGTTCATCTTCAAACATACAATACCTCTACATTTCCTCATATCATTT
The DNA here is from genome assembly GCF_964263955.1 of Coregonus lavaretus. Lineage (NCBI taxonomy): Eukaryota > Metazoa > Chordata > Actinopteri > Salmoniformes > Salmonidae > Coregonus > Coregonus lavaretus. Next base: position 8,312,615 of record NC_140007.1, on the reverse strand, counting down.
CATCACTGGCACTTGTCTTACTTTCATATAGATTATTACTATACATTCGGTAACTATTGCATTTACATAATAATCAAATGTAACATTGTAAAAGTGCACCTAAATCCTTTCGTACATTTGACTCATTCTTAAAAACAGTCTTCGGTGTGTTTCTCTTTGATAAATCACCTTCCGCAAACACAGTCCTCCTCGTGGTAGTCACCCTGTGAACTCTATAAACATTCCTCCTCATAAACAGAGTGAGTGATGAGGACCATGCCCTCTCTGCCTCTACTTGACTGAGTTTACATGGCCCGCAGCGGCCAGGGAGGGAGGGGTGGATGGAGAGAGGGAGAGAGGGAATGAGGGCGGGGGATAGAGAGCTAAAATGTCTGCTCACACTCTATCCTGTATTTCTCCATTTCCTGGACCTCGGCGATAGACTCTCGCAGGTCGTCAGTGAACTTCTTGCGGTCCTGGGGGTTGGGCGCGTTAAAGTTGATGAGGACTTTGATGTCGGCACCTGGTATGGCTGATGTAAGCCTGATTCCATTCCCGTAATCTGGTCCAAACACAGAGAGAGAGAGAGAGAGAGAGAGAGAGAGAGAGAGAGAGAGAGAGAGAGAGAGAGACCTTTAAAACTCGGGGCATCGACCACAAAGGAAGTTTAAAAGCGCGTTCTGAAAATCTGTCTGTTTTGAAAGTATAAACAGTGTCTCGTTCCATCATCACAGGATGGTTAGATGTATATAGATGTGCCAAATTGAACCCAGTGGGATGTACTATATAAGCATGCTGGGCTAACAACACATTGCGGAGATGGTGAATGCCCCCATTCTCATCCACAGGGCTGTAGTGGAGCAGGTTGAGAGCTTCAAGTTCCTTGGTGTCCACATCACCAACAAACTAACATAGTCTAAGCACACCAAGACAGTCGTGAAGAGGGCACGACAAAACCTATGGAGACTGAAAAGATTTGGCATGGGTCCTCAGATCCTGAAAATGTTCTACAGCTGCACCATCAAGAGCATCGTGACTGGTTGCATCCCCGCCTGGTATGGCAACTGCTCGGCCTCCGACCGCAAGGCACTACAGAGGGTAGTCTGTACGGCCCAGTACATCACTGGGGCCAAGCTTCCTGCCATCCAGGACCTCTATACCAGGTGGTGTCAGAGGAAGGCCCTAAAAATTGTCAAAGACTCCAGCCACCCTAGTCATAGACTAGGGCTGGGGCGGCAGGTAGCTTAGGTAGCTTAGTTGTTAAGAGCGTTGTGCCAGTAACCGAAAGGTCGCTGGTTCTAATCCCCGAGCCGACTAGGTGAAAAATCTGTCGATGTGCCCTTGAGCAAGACACTTAACCCTAATTGCTCCTGTAAGTCGCTCTGGATAAGAGCGTCTGCTAAATGACAAAAAAAAGTAATAATAATAATAAATAAGACTGTTCTCTCTGCTACCGCACGGCAAGCGGTACCAGAGCGCCAAGTCAAGGTCCAAGAGACTTCTAAACAGCTTCTACCCCCAAGCCATAAGATTCCTGAACATCTAATCAAATGGCTACCCAGACTATTTGCATTGCCCACCCCTCTTTTACACTGCTGCTACTCTCTGTTTATTATCTATGCATAGTCACTTTAATAACTCTACATACATGTACATATTACCCCAACTAACCGGTGCACATTGTCTCGGTACCGGTACCCCCTGTATATAGCCTTGCTATTGTTATTTTTACTGCTGCTCTTTAATTATTTGTTACTTTATTTCATATTATTTTATAATGTATTTTTTATGATTTTTTGGGGGTATTCTTCCTTAAAACTGCATTGTTGGTTAAGGGCTTGTAAGTAAGCATTTCACTGTAAGGTATACCTACACCTGTTGTATTCGGCGCATGTGCAAATAAAATTGGATTTGATTTGATTTGAATGGACAGGGAGAGGTCTGTTCTACTTACACTGGTTCTCAAACATCAGAACCTGCATCCCATACAGAGAGAAAGACTGCCGGAAGCTGTATGTCACAGAGTTCTTCTTCTTCTGGAAAATCTTTGTCACCTGCAACCAAATAAACACCCAAACAAGCACACAGACATGCGTTATACTGTGAGGGAAGAAAGAGATTGGAGAAACAAAAGAAAGGTTTGAACTGAAAGCTCATAGACTGTATTTCTTTGCCCATTGTTGTTGCTGTGAGGCTACTGTAGAATGACCATATTTGAATGACCATATTTAACACAGAACAGGACAGGACAGGACAGGACAGGACAGGACAGGACAGGACAGGAGAAAGGCAGGAGGGGACACCTACCACCAGAAGGTCATTAAACAGGAAAATCTCCCGCTGGTGCAGGCCTAGCTTCTGGAGCTTGTTGGGGTCTGGCACTTCAAACAGCCGACAGTAGCACACTAGCCTGCGATGGGGCAGGGACAGCACCTAGAAACCAACACAACAACATTACTCACTAACACTCAGAGGTCAGGCCCTGGGCTCAGGTCAAAGAGTAATATGACCCCAAATTGAAGTATAACTGTTGTTAAGGGCACATGCACGCACACACACACCCCTCAGCTATGCCAACAGAGAAATGAAAACACACAGTGAGCCTCCATTTTAGGATGATTTAGTGTGAGGAGTGCATGGGGAAATGGCTTTTAATGATGTCTGAATAGTGTCCTATAAACCCCCACGTGAGACTGTTTCTCCTTGTTACATTATTCATCTTAATGTATTAATTGTCGTTAGGAGAGGTGGTGTACTTTGTTTGGAAGTCAGGGGGACACAGAGTAATTAGACTAGGTTACCTTGGATCAAGACACGTCTGTCACTTACTCCCACAAAGAATGTGCCCATAAAACTTTAATACCAGGCAATTAAGACGGTATAAAACTGTCTTATTCATCCAATGAAAAGCAGGAGCCAGCTGATATCTAGATGTTTTTCCTCTAGTCTATTATTAGGTAAACAGTGTAATGGCAGTAGAACAGAAGCCTGTGAGCATGTAGGTTACAGAAGGTTACACTTCATTATTCTCTCAAATATATTCAGAACAATCTTTCAGCACATGTCTCACCCCTAAAACATTCATGACTAATAATACCCACTCGAACAAATGCTCTCTGTCTGTGGGAGGCTTCTGTGTGGGTAGGAGTGTGTGTGTATGTGTGCGTGTGTGAGTATGTGTGTATGTGAGGCGTCTGTGTGGTCTGGTCCTTGGCAGTGATACATGCTCGGCTCAGCACACAGTCAGTAAACAGTCCAGCTCACTGGCACCTAGGAATGTATATGTGTTGACTCTGTTTACAGGTGCATCACAGGAGATTCTGCTCATCTCAGTAATAGGTGTGGACTTTTAGGGGCAAGAAGACCCTTAATCCAACTAAAGCCATCTGAAACAACAAGTATCTACAGGACGGGGATTATTTGAGCCATTCTGATACAGTAAAACTGGGTGATGTTAATGTAGGCCGAGCACTAAACACATATAAATGGCCCTTGCGTTACATAGAGATTGCGGGGGAGTAAAACGACGCATAACAATGATATGGTGATTACATGCCAAAGTGTGAACATGTACTTACACATCCTATACCATGGTGGAGAGATCCAATCTGCAATGAGAGGACAGAGAAAAGATCAGAGGTGTTTAAGTGCATACGCCTAGAACCTGTTACATATCAACGCAGTACTGTACAATCGCATAACATCTCATACGTCATCTCGTTGATGGGGTCATGCAGATAATTCTGCCCTCTAAAGCTGTACGGTTGCAGCATGGTACAAGATCTGTCTGTCTGTCTGTCGGTTTATGTCTGTATGAGCCATGAGCCATCTATGTACAAACCACCCTCAAGGGAACCTCAAAGTAGGGCCTCAGTAGTCCTGTCTGTGAGTCAGTAATGAGTTGAATGAAGTGGTTTAAACAACTGAGGTGAAAACAAGATCTCTAGCTCTACAATACCAGTGGGACAGATACAGTACATTATTGTTTTTTTAATGTCCAGGTACTTCCCTGTACTGTCGGTCTTCTGAAGGTTTTGATACTGCCGTTTAGTGATGATGAGGGACCATTTTTCTTTGCATGATATTATAACGTGTGGGGCAGGAGTGATCCCCCTGCTCCTCCACTGGGAGATACGTGGAGTCCATCATCATGCTAAAATCAGTCTGGCTGGAGCTCCCTGGGGTATACAGGGTTAATCACTTTTTTTCCCCTTCTACCTTTACATGACTGAAACGACGCAATCACCATTGCACTGCACACTGCCCTATCGCACCTGGACAAGAGAAATACCTATGTAAGAATACATAGTAGTTCATCGACTACAGCTCAGCCTTCAACACCATAGTGCCCTCCAAGCTCATCACTAAGCTCAGGGCCCTGGGTCTGAACCCCAACCTGTGCAACTGGGTCCTGGACTTCCTGAAGGGCCGACCCCAAGTGGTGAAGGTAGGCCACAATACCTCCGCAATAGTGATCCTCAACACGGGGCCCCACAGGGGTGTGTCCTCAGCCCCCTCCTGTACTCCCTGTTCACCCATGACTGCGTGGCCACGCATGCCTCCAACTCAATCATCAAGTTTGCTGACGACAACAGTAGTAGGCTTGATTACCAACAACGACGAGACAGCCTACAGGGAGGAGGTGAGAGCCCTGGCGGAGTGGTGCCAGGAAACCTCTCTCAACGTCAACAAAACAAAGGTGCTGATTGTAGACTAAAGGAGACAGCAGAGAGAGCGCGATCCCATCCTCATCGACAGGGCCGAAGTAGAAAGGCTCAAGTTCCTCGGCGTGCACATCACTGACAACCTGAAATGGTCCCTTCACACAGAAGGCGCAACAGCGGCTCTTCAAACTCAGGAGGCTGAGGAAATTTGGCTTGGCCCCTAAGACCTTCACAAACATTTGAGTCTTAGTCACTGTTCTAGCCGGCTACCACCCGGTACTCTACCCTGAACCCTAGAGACTGCTGTCCTATGTACATAGTCACTGAAAATTGGTCACTTTAACAATGTTGACATACTGTTTTACCCACTTTATATGTGTATACTGTATTCTAGTCATTGAACACTGGTCACTTTAATAATGTTTACATACTGTTTTACCCACATTTAAGTACAGTGCATTCGGAAAGTATGCAGACCCCTTAACTTTTTACATTACAGCCTTATTCTAAAATTGATTAAATCGTTTTTTTCCCTTATCAATCGACACACAATACCCCATAATCACAAAGCAAAAACAGGTTTTTAGAAATTTACAAATGTATATATATATTTTTTACTGAAATATCACATTTACATAAGTATTCAGACCCTTTACTCAGTACTTTGTTGAAGCACCTTTGGCAGCGATTACAGCCTAGAGTCTTCTTGGGTATGATGCTACAAGCTTGGCACACCTGTATTTGGAGAGTTTCTCCCATTCTTCTCTGCAGATCCTCTCAAGCTCTATCAAGTTGGTTGGGGAGCGTCGCTGCACAGCTATTTTCAGGTCTTTCCAGAGATGTTCGATCGGGTTCAAGTTCAGGCGCTGGCTGGGCCACTCAAGGACATTCAGAGACTTGTCCCGAAACCACTCCTGCGTTGTCTTGGCTGAGTGCTTAGGGTCGTTGTCCTGCTGGTAGGTGAACCTTTGCCCCAGTCTGAGGTCCTGAGCGCTCTGGAGCAGCTTTTCATCAAGGATCTCTCTGTACTTTGCTCCGTTCATCTTTCCCTCGATCCTGACTAGTCTCCCAGTCCCTGCCGCTGAAAAACACCCCCACAGCATGATGCTGCCACCACCATGCTTCACCGTAGGGATGGTGCCAGGTTTCCTCCAGACGTGATGCTTGGCATTCAGGCCAAAGAGTTCAATCTTGTTTTCATCAGACCAGAAAATCTTATTTCTCATTGTCAGAGTCCTTTAGGTGCCTTTTGGCAAACTCCAAGCGGGTTGTCATGTGCCTTTTACTGAGGAGTGGCTTCTGTCTGGCCACTCTACCATATAGGCCTGATTGGTGGAGTGCTGCAGAGATGGATATCCTTCTGGAAGGTTCTCCCATCTCCACAGAGGTACTCTGGAGCTCTGTCAGAGTGACCATCGGGTTCTTGGTCACCTCCCTGACCAATGCCCTTCTCCCCCGATTGCTCAGTTTGGCCGGGCGGCCAGCTCTAGGAAGAGTCTTGGTGGTTCCAAACTTCTTCTATTTAAGAATGATGGAGGCCACTGTGTTCTTGGGGACCTTCAATGCCGTAGACATTTTTTGGTACCCTTCCCCAGATCTGTGCCTCGACACAATCCTGTCTCAGAGCTCTACGGACAATTCCTTCTACCTCATGGCTTGGTTTTTGCTCTGACATGCACTGTCAACTGTGGGACCTTATAGAGACAGGTGTGTGTCTTTCCGAATCATGTTCAATCAATTGAATTTACCACAGGCGGACTCCAATCAAGTTGTAGAAACATCTCAAGGATGATCAATGGAAACAGGATGCACCTGAGATCAATTTCGAGTCTCATAGCAAAGGGTCTGAATAATTATGTAAATAAGGTTTTCTGTTTTTCGAAACATTTCTAATAACCTGTTTCTGCTTTGTCATTATGGGGTATTGTGTGTAGATTGATGAGGAAAAACATTCATCTGTTTTAGAATAAGGATGTAACGCAACAAAATGTGGAAAAAGTCAAGGGGTCTGAATACTTTCTGAATGCACTGTATATACTGTATTCTAGTCATTGAACACTGGTCACTTTAATAATTTTTACATACTGTTTTACCCACTTTATATGTACAGTTGAAGTCGGATGTTTACATACACCTTAGCCAAATACATTTAAACTCAGTTTTACATAACTCCTGACATTTAATCCTAGTAAAAATTCCCTGTCTTAGGTCAGGTAGGATCACCACTTTATTTTAAGAATGTGAAATGTCAGAATAATAGTAGAGAGAATGATTTAGTTCAGCTTTTATTTCTTTCAACACATTCCCAGTGGGTCAGAAGTTTACATACACTCAATTAGTATTTGGTAGCGTTGCCTTTAAATTGTTTAACTTGGGTCAAATGTTTCGGGCAGCCTTCCACAAGCTTCCCACAATAAGTGGGGTGAATTTTGGCCCATTCCTCCTGACAGAGCTGGTGTAACTGAGTCAGGTTTGTAGGCCTCCTTGCTTGCACACGCTTTTCAGTTCTGCCCACACATTTTCTATAGGATTGAGGTTAGGGCTTTGTGATGGCCACTCCAACACCTTGACTTTGTTGTCCTTAAGCCATTTTGCCACAACTTTGGAAGTATGCTTGGGGTCATTGTCCATTTGGAAGACCCATTTGCGACCAAGCTTTAACTTCCTGACTGATGTCTTGAGATGTTGCTTCAATATATCCACATAATTTTCCTACCTCATGATGCCATCTATTGTGTGAAGTGCACCAGTCCCTCCTGCAGCAAAGCACCCCCACAGCATGATGCTGCCACCCCCGTGCTTCACGGTTGGGATGGTGTTCTTCGGCTTGCAAGCGTTCCCCTTTTTCCTCCAAACATAATGATGGTCATTATGGCCAAACAGTTCTATTTTTGTTTCATCAGACCAGAGGACATTTCTCCAAAAAGTACTTTTGTACCTGTTTCCTCCAGCATCTTCACAAGGTCCTTTGCTGTTGTTCTGTGATTGATTTGCACTTTTCGCACCAAAGTACGATCATCTCTAGGAGACAGAATGCGTGTCCTTCCTGAGCGGATTGACGGCTGCGTGGTCCCATGGTGTTTATACTTGCATACTATTGTTTGTACAGATGAACGTGGTACCTTCAGGCGTTTGGAAATTGCTCCCAAGGATGAACCAGACTTGTGGAGGTCTACAATTTTCTTTCTGAGGTCTTGACTGATTTCTTTTGATTTTCCCATGATGTCAAGCTAAGAGGCACGGAGTTTGAAGGTAGGCCTTGAAATACATCCACAGGTACACCTCCAATTGACTCAAATGATGTCAATTAGCCTATCAGAAGCTTCTAAAGCCATGACATCATTTTCTGGAATTTTCCAAGCTGTTTAAAGGCACAGTCAATTTAGTGTATGTAATCTTCTGACCCACTGGAATTGTTATACAGTGAATTATAAGTGAAATAATCTGTCTGTAAACAATTGTTGGAAAAATTAATTGTGTCATGCACAAAGTAGATGTCCTAACCGACTTACCAACACTATAGTTTGTTAACAAGAAATTTGTGGAGTGGTTGAAAAACAAGTTTTAATGACTCCAACCTAAGTGTATGTAAACTTCCGACTTCAACTGTATATACTGTATTCTAGTCATGGCTCATCCTATATACAGTGCTTTCACACCCCTTGACTTTTTCCACATTTGGTTGTGTTACAGCCTGAATTTAAAATGGTTTAATTTAGATTTTTTAGTCAATGACCTACACACAATACCCCATTATGTGAAAGAGGAAAACCTGGTTCAGTCTGCTTTCCACCAGACACTGGGAGATGAATTCACCTTTCAGCATAATAACCTAAAACACAAGGCTAAATCTACACTGGAGTTGTTTACCAAGAAGACAGTGAATGTTCCTGAGTGGCCGAGTTACAGTTTTGAATTAAATCTGCTTGAAAATGGTTGTCTAGCAATGACCAACAACCAATTTGACAGAGCTTGAAGAATAATGGGCAAATATTGTACAATCAAGGATCTGCACAGCTCTTAGGGTGTTTTCACCTATAGTCCTCTTTAAAATAACTGATCTCAGTCCTCTTTAAAGTGAAATAACTCCGTTCTCTGTTTCACACTGCCTTTGAATGAGGACTCAACTGTTTTGCCAGTTCACTTCACCTATTTGGTGGACCGAGTCCTCTTTGCATTCCCATTGCTATGTTTATAAAGGAACCTAGATCTTTTCAACATGCACTCTGGATTTTTACCAATTGCAGAACACGCCATTCAATCAGAATGTGTAATCGGACAGCTAGCTATAGCTACTTACATTTTGGAAGCTAACAGATTGCATTTAGTTAAAATATGAGACATACTGTAATAATTGCAATCAGAAGATACTATTAACATGCAAACTTGATTGGTAACAGAATAAATAGCAATAGAATAACTTCAAAATAAATAATGTTGTAATTGAAAATTATACACCCAAGGTAGGCTACTGCCCCTTTAAGAGCTAGAATAGATTGTACCCCATGTTGTGATTCACACCAAATATATTCTCTTCTCACACTATTCAAACCCCACAATCAATAAACAGCGTATGAAGCTCTCATAGTCTACAGATCACATATTACAAACAAATAATCTGAACTAAAAAGTCCACACATTTTGGAATTTCTTTGTGTCCTTAACAATCGCAAAAAAATTCTGCGAACCTACACATCATCATCTCTCTTTTGTGGCACCAATGTGAGGGTTTATGGCAGGGGAAACAGTGTTGCAGTAGTCTAATGTGTGGTGTGGGAATAATGACAAGCAAACCTGGGGAGCTTTGCATCTACATTGTCCTATAAAAGGGAACCGGACCGCGGAATTCAAGTGAACCAAACTCAGACCACCTCTCGAGATGGTCACAGTTCGGTTTGCTTTGGGGGCTCTTTTGAGGGGTCTGAATTCCTTTGGAGTATTCACACTGCACAAAAAAAATTAGCGAAACGCACAGAGTTCACTAAAAGTGTCTGAAAGGGACCAAGTGTGAAAACACCCTTAGAGACTAACCAAGAAAGACTCACATCTGTAAATCGCTGCCAAAGGTGATTCTAACATGTATTGACTGAGGGGTGTGAATACTTATGGGTTATTGTGTGTAGATGGGTGAGCAATTGTATTTAATCCATTTGTCCGGTCTCTGATATTGCTCATTCTGATATTTGTTAAATATATATTGTTGGATTATGTGTGTATTTTTTTTATTTTTTATTGCTAGTTATTACTGCATTGGAGCTATAAACACAAGCATTTAGCTGCACCTGCGATAACATCTGCAAATCTGTGTATGCGACCAATACAATTTGATGTTCTCCCTCTGTTTTCAGGTAAAGTACAGGCTATGCCTTTTCACTATACTAAGTGTTATATTAGTGTAATAAGGCATTAATGAGACACCTAGGGAACACAGAACCTCTCTCTGTCTGTCTGTCTGTCTGTCTGTCTGTCTGTCTGTCTGTCTGTCTGTCTGTCTGTCTGTCTGTAAGGGAAGTTTATATGGTGGGAGTGTGCTGCTGATGAGTTGGGTCTCATTCTTCATTAGACTGCAGAGGTGGCTGACACCTCTCAAGGGCTGTGGGTGTGTTAAAGTCACCAGCGTGAAGGTCTCAGCACTGCAGTACTAGAGCCACAAGAGGACCCCGCTGCTGCCAGAGGACAGCCAATACAGTACTGCATAAATCCTCCTCATCTTTCTGTAAGGATGAACACAAGGGTTTGTACTCCAACTGCAGGGGAAGAGGTGATAACTTAAAATATGACCAGTGGCACGTTTTCATGGATGCCAAGGGAATTAACCAAGAAAAAAACATAAAAAATAATGTATTTCGTCTCTCTGTGTTTCATAAATGTCCTTCAATTCGCAAGAGGCTGAATGTATCTCACGGAGTAAGCATTCGAGCAAACGAAACAGCTCCCCTCTGTCTCAGTATGTGCAGCGTATCTACAGTGCCTTCAGAAAGTATTCATACCCTTTGACTTATTGCACACTTTGATGTGTTAAAGCCTGAATTCAAAATTGATTAAATGGATTTTTTTTCTCTCACCCATCTACACACATTTTTTTGTCCCCATAAGGACAAAGTGAAAACATGTTTTCAGAAATGTATTGAAAATGAAATCCAGAAATATCTCATTTACATAAGTATTCACACCCTTGAGTCAATACATGTTAGAATCACCTTTGGCAGCGATTACAGCTGTGAGTCTTTCTGGGTAAGTCTCTAAGAGCTTTGCACACCTGGATTGTACAATTTTTGCACATTATTCTATTCATAATTCTTCAAGCTCTGTCAAATTAGTTGTTGATCGTTGCTAGATAACCATTTTCAAGTCTTGCCATAGATTTTCACGCAGATTTAAGTCAAAACTTTAACTTGGCCACTCAGGAACATTCACTGTCTTCTTGGTAAGCAACTCCAGGGCAATGCAAATAGTCCGGGTAGCCATGATTAGCTGTTCAGGAGTCTTATGGCTTGGGGGTAGAAGCTGTTAAGAAGCCTTTTGGACCTAGACTTGGCGCTCCGGTACCGCTTGCCGTGCGGTAGCAGAGAGAACAGTCTATGACTAGGGTGGCAGGAGTCTTTGATAGTTTTTAGGGCCTTCCTCTGACACCGCCTGGTATAGAGGTCCTGGATGACAGGAAGCTTGGCCCCAGTGATGTACTGGGCCGTACGCACTACCCTCTGTAGTGCTTTGCGGTCATAGGCCGAGCAGTTGCCATACCAGGCGGTGATGCAACCAGTCAGGATGCTCTCAATGGTGCAGCTGTATAACTTTTTGAGGATCTGAGGACCCATGCCAACTCTTTTCAGTCTCCTGAGGGGGAATAGGCTTTGTCATTCCCTCTTCACGACTGTCTTGGTGTGTTTGGACCATGATAGTTTGTTGGTGATGTGGACACCAAGAAACTTGAAGCTCTCCACCTGTTCCACTACAGCCCGTCGATGAGAATGGGGGCGTGCTCAGTCCTCTTTTTTTTTTTCCTGTAGTCCACAATCATCTCATTTGTCTTGATCACGTTGAGGGAGAGGTTGTTATCCTGGCACCACACGGCCACGTCTCTGACCTCCTCCCTATAGGCTGTCTCATCATTGTTGGTGATCAGGCCTACCACTGTTGTGTCGTCAGCAAACTTAATGATGGTGTTGGAGTCTGGCCATGCAGTCATGGCAGTCATGCCTGGCCATGCATTCATGGGTGAACAGGGAGTACAGGAGGGGACAGAGCACGCACCCCTGAGGGGCCCTTGTGTTGAGGGTCAGCGTGGCAGATGTGTTGTTACCTACCCTTACCACCTGGGGGCGACCCGTCAGGAAGTCCAGGATCCAGTTGCAGAGGGAGGTGTTTAGTCCCAGGGTCCTTAGCTTAGTGATGAGCTTTGAGGGTACTATGGTGTTGAACGCTGAGCTGTAGTCAATGAATAGCATTCTCACGTAGGTGTTCCTCTTGTCCAGGTGGGAAAGGGCATTGTGGAGTGCAATAGAGATTGCATCATCTGTGGATTTGTTGGGGCGGTATGCAAATTGGAGTGGGTTTCTGGGATAATGGTGTTGATGTGAGCCATGACCAGCCTTTCAAAGCACTTCATGGCTACAGACGTGAGTGCTATGGGTCGGTAGTCATTTAGGTAGGTTATCTTAGTGTTCTTGGGCACAGGGGCTATGGTGGTCTGCTTGAAACATTTTGGTATTACAGACTCAGTCAGGGACATATTGAAAATGTCAGTGAAGACACTTGCCAGTTGGTCAGTGCATGCTCGGAGTACACGTCCTGGTAATCCGTCTGGCCCTGCGGCCTTGTGAATGTTGACCTGCTTAAAAGTCTTACTCACATCGGCTACAGAGAGCTTGATCACATAGTCATCCGGAACAGCTGATGCTCTCATGCATGCTTCAGTGTTGCTTGCCTCGAAGCGAGCATAGAAGTGATTTAGCTCGTCTGGTAGGCTTGTGTCACTGGGCAGCTCGCGGCTGTGCTTCCCTTTGTAGTCTGTAATAGTTTTCAAGCCCTTCCACATCCGACGAGCGTCAGAGCCGGTGTAGTAATATTCAATCTTAGTCCTGTATTGACTCTTTGCCTGTTTGTTGGTTCGTCGGAGGGCATAGCGGGATTTCTTATAAACGTCCGGGTTAGCGTCCCGCTCCTTGAAAGCAGCAGCTCTACCCTTTAGCTCAGTGCGGATGTTGCCTGTAATCCATGGCTTCTGGTTGGGGTGTGTATGTACGGTCACTGTGGGGACGACGTCATTGATGCACTTATTGATGAAGCCAGTGACTGATGTGGTGTACTCCTCAATGCTATCGGAAGAATCCCGGAACATATTCCAGTCTGTGCTAGCAAAACAGTCCTGTAGCTTAGCATCTGCGTCATCTGACCACTTCCTTATTAACCGAGTCACTGGTGCTTCTGCTTTAGTTTTTGCTTAAAAGCAGGAATCAGGAGGATAGAGTTATGGTCAGATTTGCCAAATGGAGGGCGAGGGAGAGCTTTGTAAGCGTCTCTGTGTGTGGAGTAAAGGTGGACTAGAGTTTTTTTCCCTCTGGTTGCACATTTAACATGCTGGTAGAAATGAGGTATAACGGATTTAAGCTTCCCTGCATTAAAGTCCCCGGCCACTAGGAGCGCTGCCTCTGGATGAGCATTTCCTGTTTACTTATGGCCTTATACAGCTCATTGAGTGCAATCTTAGTGCCTGCATCGTTTTGTGGTGGTAAATAGACCGCTACGAAAAATATAGATGAAAACTCTCTTGGTAAATAGTGTGGTCTACAGCTTATCATGAGATACTCTACCACAGGCGAGCAAAACCTTGAGACTTCCTTAGTATTAGATTTGATGCACCAGCTGTTGTTTACAAATATACACAGACCGCCTTATTAAGTACATTTTTACTCCTGAACCTATTTAGGTTTGACATAACAAAGGAGTTGAATACTTATTGACTCAAGACATTTCAGATTTTCATTTTTAATTCATGAGTAAAACGTTCTAAAAATATAATTCCACTTTGACATTATGGGGTATTGTGTGTAGGCCAGTGACCAAAAATCTCAATTTAATACATTAAAAAAATTCATGCTGTAACACAACAAAATGTGGAAAAGGGGTGTGAATATGTGTCAAGGGGTGTGAATATTTTCCGAAGGCACTGTATCTGTTGCTGTCTGGTCAGAAAGAGTATGACATTGTTGCCGCCCATAGCATTGAATGCAAGGGAAGCCAACAAGCATTTGGCCTCCCTTGATCATTTTATAATAGCCAAGCTAAACTGAGTGAGCTCAGCTGTGAATGGTCCAGGCACACCAACCAAAAAAAAAAATGTCAAAGGAAGCCAGTTTGGATTTGGCTGCAGACCAATCACATCACATCGGGCTCCCGAGTGGCGCAATGGTCTAAGGCACTGCATCTCAGTGCTTGAGGCGTCACTACAGACCCACTGGTTCGATTCCAGGCAGTATCACAACCGGCCGTGATTGGGAGTCCCATAGGGCGGCGCACAATTGGCCCAGCGTCGTCTGAGTTTGGCAGGTGTAGGCCGTCATTGTAAATAAGAATTTGTTCTTAACTGACTTGCCTAGTTAAATAAAGGTAAAATAAAATAAAAAAATAAAATCACAAGCCAAACGTCATTATTGACAGATTTTTTTAGTTGAATTGTTGAATCTTGTTGTGTTGTTGTTCTCCTGTAGCTAGCTAGCTAAAATCACCCCTTTCCTAAATTATCCATCAATGGAGATAGGGATTTGGACTAATTCTCCGTACTGGTCAATGATTATAACGGCTATTCTGATCCAACCATAAATTCATAAATTGTGCCCATGGCCTGAAAGGATGGAAGTTCAACATGTAGCTAGATGTAGTATGCTAATGTTAACTAGCTGGCCCGGCGTATCGTTGCCCATTAAAGGAAGTTAGGCTACCGAGCAAGTATTTTAGCCAGTTAGCCTAGGACAACAAAAACTAAAAGCGTGTACTGTATGACAGAGTCATAGACCGTTTAGGCAACATGAAAGAGGAGGATGGCATTGGCGTTTCTCTAAAAGTAGGGTGAGTTAACATGTTTTTTCTCCTTGCACACACACACACACAGAAATCAGTACCATGGACAGCCACATCATATTTAGCTTACGTTGATTGGACTAAATTGTTTTTGGTATCTTTTAGTTTACACTGTATTAGACTAAGCATAGGTGATAAGATAATGTTGAAGTTTAAATGGTGCTGGAATAGTGGAGGCAGCTCGTTTTCTTTGCGACTTGCGGTAACTCTCCGTGGATCTAAATCAATAATTTCGGAAACATTACCTTGCTTGACCATGCTGTAGGTCACGTAACTCTTTGTTACATGCAATATGTTTTGTGGACTTCACCAGACAGATGTTGCTTTCCAGCTTTGTGATGAAACAAAGGTGAGGTTGAATTTATTCTACCACTGTGTCTTCTTATTGTCTCGACCTTAGGCCTATATATCACGGTGGCAAGGCATATGAACTAACAGGTTATACAGCAAACAATGCAATTATCACAACACATAGGTTTGTAATATGGCTTCTTTTTCCTGGATTGGCTTCCCCAGTGATTTTACCCACGCTCCGCTACTGAGTATGACAGTGTGTGGATAAAGGCCCAACCCTCTCTCTCTCCATGGATAAATGCGTGTCTTAGGGCTGTATTTGACAAACCGAAAGCAATAGTTAATCGCGGGGCTGTGGAGCGACACATTTAATTAAGATGAGTCATGCCAGTGTAAACCCAAGGGCGTTTCCGGCATCTGCCTTGTGTCAAACACTATGCAAAAAGTGCTACAGCAGAGTTTTAGTTAAGTTGTCTGTTCCTCACCGGTTTCTTCCCCACTATGAGTTTCTCCACCTTCTGAACCTGAGACACGTGGTCCTCGTTGGTCTTCAGCTCCCTCTTCCTGATCCTTTCATATATTCCTACCAGAGTCTCCCTGGGGATTTCCTCCCCATCGTCCACCCCTGGGGAGGAGAGGAGACAACTGTTACACACACACACACACACACACACACACACAGAGGCACACACACACACACACACACAGAGGCACACACACACACAGAGGCACACACACGCACTTTGTCCTTTTAATTTAGACTGAGAATATCAATCCCTCTTAGCCAATTACTTCTTGTTGTTTTACCATTACTGACACTCATCGCGATAGATGATGAATCAGCCCGTCATGCTTTATTTCTCGAATAAAATCTCAAATGCCAAGCAAAAGACAACAAATAGTTGACTGTGCTTCTATCACACTGCTCACCCAAGAATAAGAAATGCTAATGTGATTGAGTGAAGGAGCAATAAATCAGCGTTTTAACACATTTCTATCATAGTCAGCGATCTTTTTTAAACCCAAACACCTCTATCTCAAACAGCCACTCACAGCCTGCCCTTGTGAACTGCCAGACGCTGCCAGATAGTGAAATGCAATTTTAACACACGTAACATGACAGCCTCTTCAGATAGTCAACATGCTGCCGTCACCCGCCCTATGAAAAAGGTATTATTTTAATCTGTGTGTGATGAAAATGTTGCTTTCATGATTGAAATGCTAATCACGTAGCACAAATAAACAATATTGTCGTGACAGAACAGTAGCATTCTGTCTGTGGACTGTGGAGCCTGTAGCTTATTCTCTGCCCCACTTCTGTCCTGCTGAGCTGGAGTGGATATGCGTTTTCTCCTTTTAATCCAGATAGATAGCATTGTTACAGGTGTGCCTTGTTAAAGCGGTGAAGCAATCACATTGTGAATGTCCTACACTCACTTGATGCAGTTTTTAGTTGATTTTATCATTCTTTATTTTCTCTAAAGTATGTAGAGGACAATGTCTCCGTTTTGTCTTCAGAAACCCTGACATTCCCTCCTCTCTCTCACCTCGGAGGTTCTTGACGAAGTCCTCCAGCTTCATCTTCCTCTCTGGCTTGACGTTGGGGCTGTACATGTCTGTGTTGAGGAGGATGATGGCGAAGGCCAGGATGAAGATGGTGTCAGGGTTCCGGAACTGTCGCACCACCGTGGGGTTACAGATACAGTAGCGTTGGCTGGAATAAAGAGAAACAGGAAAGGGAGATGACATCACACGTCAGAGGTCGAAAGAGTCAGAGGCCTTTGACATAAAGAGCCATCATAGAATGCATTTGAATATAAAACTTGTTTTTGTCCACACAATGTCAACATTTGTCTTGTTGACTTGATGGTGAAAATTCTGTAAGGTCAGGATACAATGCATCAGATGAAGGTCAATAACTGTCAGCATTGTGTGTGTACCATGTCATCATTATTGCAGCATTGCGTGAGGAAGTGTCCTATTTACTCAAGCAAAAGTAACTGAAACACTGAGTCCCTATACGCATTAATAAGTAATTTAGCCAACACAGTGTTGTGAGCAAAGCCAGCAGTGACTTGCATTTCCAATACATTGGTCAATGTTTGCATTACATTTGAAAATGTAATGCAAAAGAGTGAAGAACTATTAGTCACTCGTAAGAGATGAAACATTATCCGAAACTAATGTGCAGTAACACTAGCGATTATAGTATTTTGGTTGATGTTGATTACACTGTTATAATTTTTTTTATGCTAACACTGACCTGTGTTACCCTCTTGGCCAAACCTGTCTATGTGAATAGCCTCTCATCCTCAGTCTACATGGGTGCTTATATGTCCCCCCATCCTAACCTGGCTGTCTACCTAGTATATGCTTCTCTGACCTGTGTATCTGTTGTCTCACCTGTAGGCTTCGATGAGGCGCTCCACCTTCTGGGCCTCTCCCTGGACCCGGATGTGGTTCTGGAACTTTCTCAGTGCCTCGTCCAGCTCCATTGACGAAAAATCCATCTCATCCACCACACAGCTGGAACACACACACAACCAACCAACCAATTAATTCCCTAACCAACAAATATGTAACTGATTTGTATAGTATTTCAAGCTGGAATCCTTAATTGAAACAATAACAAAGCGGTCACCCCACCTCTGTTTTGGTAAAAAGCTGAGGGATGGGCCTGGAGAAATGTAACCACTCTCAAAATCAAAGTGAGCGCTATGTATGCAAGGACTGACCATCCATGATATACAAATTAAAGTTTTAACCATGTTTTGAGGATATACAGTGTTCGTTTACATTTACTTTGTTTACAAACAGTGGAGTATAAGCTTCAAGAATCAATGGGTATATATTATTATTATTATTATTATTATTATTATTATTTTATTTTTGGGGGGTAGATTAGCTTAATATTGCAGATAGATTGTAACTTCTATCAATGTAATTGTCTGCATCACTTCCAATCCCCCATGTTTTTTATATATATACTCCCCTTTATTACTTTTCAACCCCGCCATCCTTTCCCTACTTGGGGTAAATTAGTGAACAACAATACCCAGGCCTCTACTTACAGCCTATACATACTATCTACACCTTATGGACACAGTCCATTTTACAATAATTCTATTTTATTAGTTTTTTTTGTTTTTGCTCCTGAACTTCTACTCTCAACCTCTCCGATCATTTTTATGATGTCCATCCGGTTTGCTTCTATATGCCATAGCTTTCTAACTGTGCTCTTTCCCAAAAGCTCCCAACATACAACCTATATACTTATTACGGACACAGTATGCTTACATTATTAGTTATCTTGTTATTATTTGTTGTTATTTGTTATTAGTCCCATCCTTCAACTCCATTCAATACCTCCCATCTATATCTTAACACCATCCATATAGGATTTCTATTTGCCATATATATTTCAACCGTACTGTGATGTTTTACAAAAGTTCTGAACCTTTCTATTCTCATTGCTTCTACAGATTGTGATTTAAAAATAAACATTTTTGCTAAAAGTATTATTATATTATTGATCGATTGACTATGACTTTTCAGATCACCCAGTTATGCTATCTGCAAGGTTAGCTCCAGGTAAATATTGCAATCCTTTAGCCATTCCTGGACCTGTGACCAAAAACAAGCTACAAATGGACAGAACCAAAACAAATGATCTAATGATTCTGTCTCTTCACAGCAAAATCTGCAGAGCTGGGAAGATTGTATTCCCCATATAAATAACATTCTATTGGTAGCAAGAATTTTATATAATAATTTAAATTGAAAGATAAAATTTTTTGAATCCGGTGTCGTTTTGCGTGTCAGTTCATAAACACTATGCCATGGGATCGGTACGTCAAAATTCTCTTCCTAACTATTTTGCAATCTATATGGGACGGCTGTCAATCCTTTGGTCCTTAAGTGAAACTGATATACTTTTTCATTTATCACAGTTTTCCTTAACCAATTATGTTCTTTAATGCAAGGCCGACAGACAAGTTCCTTACTTTCTCCCCCTTCCTCTAGTACAAATCTACATGTGGAAAAGTGGTTATTACAAAAGTCAATCTCATTCACTACCCAGCTGAAACACGCGGATCAGGGGGGCATTCTGCACCCAGCAGTTCAAGATTTGTCCAAATCTGACAGGGAACCACCTAATAGTCCTTTTAAAATGACATGAAGCACATTTGAGCGAGGCCAAGTGTGAGGAGCAGCAGATTGTTGAGAGAAGCAGAGTGTGGACATTCTACTAGGCTGGCCCAAGGCCACAGATATACAAAGTTCGGCCATCTTAGTTTGAGATGTAGAATTTTAATGGGCACATTGTTGGCACCAATTGTTCCAAGACAATTACCTCCCAGTTAGGATATAAATTAGGAGCGGTGAATGCGAAGATGGAGGATAGTTTGCTGAACTCGGTACAGTACATCTATTGTTCTGGCCTGGCCTACAGTATAATGCTATCTGTGCAAGGCATTATTGTGATCTCCCAATCGATGGTGGATTGATAGACAATAACGAGTGTCCAGAGATTTTCCTGGTCCGGTCACATGACCTGGCCTTTAAAAATGACCAATCAACAGTACTCACTCCAGGACGTCTCTGTTGAACTGTTTCTGACGGTTGCCCAGGAACTCTCCAATCATCTGCCTGCTCAGACCCTTCCTCTGAAGCAGGAAGTGAGCCACACCCACAGGTGTGTCCGGGACGAACCCTCTCTCAGTCAGGTACTGGACGCCTTTCTCTGGCTTCCTGCAGACACACACACACAAGAAAGGAGGGTTAGTGTTTATAGTGAAGCAGACACAATAAGACTGACACCCAAGGTGACCCTACTGAAAAAGGTCTAGCGTGACATCAAAATTAGGCCTTTCTAAAGCATGCGTGTCCTTATGTGACCTATCCTGTCATTCTACAGAGCCAAGTGTGGTGTTTCATTCTGTGACTGATAGGAAGTGGCCACAGCAGGAACAGGGTGGTTCATATTTAATAAGGGCACAGAAAATAGAGCAACTCTGTCTGGCTGTATGTAGTAGAGGATAAACTGATGGACTGCAAAAGTGCATCTGTCTGAATTTCTCATCTACAGTATATCAGTCCTATAAGTAGACATGAGTCTACAAAGAGATTATGCGAATGCACAAATATATGCCTTACCTATAGGCCTACCATATGCATTTTTTCATTTTCATAGGACTTGTCTTTAACCTTGCTAATTTACTTGAGTTAGACTGATTGCCTTATATTGTGTGGCCCAAATACAACCCTGATAACTGTAGGTAGGTCTATGAGGAACCCTCTGCTCACTGACCCTTAATTAAACCAATCAGTGGCCAACCACGTTAGCACTCTGTCAGAGCTGAGCACCTACTTGTTGAAGAGGTTCAGGCCGATGCGATAGTGCCTCTTGCGGATCACATCGTTGCTGAAGACCGGCGAGTCCCAGCTGTTGCGTGTCTCTTTGTGGTACGTCTGCTTGCTGAGTGTCTGCTCCCTTAGGCTGTCCCTGGATGACTCAGAGCTGCAGTTGATAGTGTCGTTGGAGTTAGACGTGCTGTTGATGCTGTCGTTATCCCCGTCCGAGAAGTCAGACTCAGACTTGCTCTGCCGATTGGCCGAGCCGTTGATGGCCAGGTGGCTTTCCAGCGCCCGGTGGCGGTGGCGGAGGGGCGCCTCGTCGTCCCGGGAGGCCGCCCGCGGGGGTGGGCCATGAGAGATGTGTTTGGGGCTGGCCTGGGAGGATGCCACGATGTGGCTGCCCCCGTGCGGCTCATAGACGGGCGGCCGTTTGACGGAGCTGCGGTCAGAGCGGTCACTGTGTTCGGCGGAGCTGTCACTGGGCGGCTCGATGGTCAGCAGGGGGAGGTGGTCCACCCTGAGCCGCTGCTCCTGGCACTCCAGGGAGGGTGTGCTGCGGCAGCTGGTGTCCGTGTCACGCCCCTCGTCTTTGGGGTCCAGGGGCCAGTACTCTTGGGAGGAGTTGGCTGAGCGCAGGCGGAGGTCTGACTCAATGCTGGAGGGCTGGTCAGCTGACCCTCGCGACAGCCCCATAGAGGGAGACAGCTCCTCCTCATCGATAAACAGAGTCACATCGCTGTAGGATGCCATCATGTCCTCTCGCATGCGTCCCGTCGCCCCGCGGTGAGGCTTCACCTGATAGGCCACCTCCCTCTCCACCTTGGGGCAGCCCATGGCCTCAGGGTCAAGACCCTCGTCTCCCTGCTGGCTGCGACAGTTCAAGGCGTCGTCGATGGACTCGGCCAGAGACTTCACCTGCCTGGAGAAGGCGTCCTCCAGCTCCGTGATGGCGTCAGTCAGGTCGTTCTGGGAGGCAGGGTGAGACGCCATGTTGGCCTGGTGGTGGACCTCCAGGTCCCCGCACTCAGACTGTACCAAGGCTAGGGGGGTGCCGTCGTCTGTCAGGGACACCTGTTTCCCCTCAAAGTAGGAGCTGTGGACTTTCTCAGGGCCCTCGAAGGAGAACTGCATCCTCATGTTGGACAGAACGATGCGTCGGGACATGCGGTTCTCAGACATAGAACTCCTGAGACGCTCAAAGTTCTTGTTCATCTGGTACTGGCGGAAGGCTGTCTGGATGGTGCGGGCTGCATGCCGGGTTATGAAGCGTCCGCCATATTTACGCTCCAGCATCTCCACCTGACGGACAGAGGAGAACAGATTATCACAACTTCTTGATTATAGGACAATGATTACAGCGCAACACCATTTCACAAATGATGACCAATGCTCAAACACTTGTGGGACTGAATTGAGCTTGCCAGGGAAAATGGCTATCATTTCTTAGTAATACAAATTTCAAGAATGAGCAGAGAACTTGTAGCAAAGCAATGCCACTGTTCTTTCTCTCTCAAAGGTATCTGTAGATGCTCAGTTAGAGTGTGTGTAGTGTGGTCAATGATACAGTAGTTCAGTAAGGGAGATTTTTTCTTCTTCTGTATTTTAACAGGGAGTCCTATTGAGACCAAGGTCTCTTTTGCAAGGGAGGCCTGCATCTTACAATTACACAACAAATTACACATAGGAAATACAACTAAAAATTATAAAAAAATACAACTAAAAAACACACTTATGAAAAACATTCCTCAGCAAAGAGGTCCTCAATCAACACTGAGCTGCCCGAAAGGCACCAATACATCCATTTGTAGGGAACTCTGAAGATTGTTCCATACATGGAGTGCAAAGAAACAAAAAGCTGTTTTTCCAAAGTCTGTAGCAACAGACGGAATTTCCAGAGTTAGCCATCCCTGTGATCTGGTTTGGCAACTCGTACTTCATGGATAATTAAAGATGTCAGGTAATGTGGGAGTTTGTGCAAAATGGCTTTATAAGTGTATATATAGGACATACAGTATATAGGTTAGGACATCTGTATAGATGTTGATAAGTGGGTCTGAAGACAATGAAACAGTGATACCCTACCTGCTTGTCCTGGAGGTCAGCGGAGAGCTCATAGCCCTCGGAGAGCGAACGGGAGCGTTTGATGGCCTCCTCCTCGGCCTGCTTGCGGAGGATGGACTGCGAGTGCTGGAGCTTGGGCCTGCGGGGGGGCCGCTGGGGGCCCGGCTGCACCCCGTGGCCGTAGAGGGGGCCCTCGAAGCGGTCTGGGCTTATCACTGGACCCCTGTAGCTTGCTCCGCCGTCGCTCTCACTGGGCCGTGCATCCCCCTCCACACTGCAATGCCACAGAGAAAGAGATACACAGTTAGTCTACTGCGACTACACAGCCAGAAATACAGTTACTCAAGTGTTCAGCCTTCACCAGACTGCAATGATACAGAGAAATACAGTCACTCAAAGCTTTCATAGCCTGTGCTCATCCACTGCCCTCTCAATACTCATCCCACACTGACACAAATTGAGTAGGCATCTCATCCATTATTACTCTAGAACCTATTAAGTACGGTAATCACCACCAACATTGACCATTCAGTACTCTTTTGGCACTGTCATTATTTCATAGTGTGTATATTACTTTAAACACTGTGCTGCTGAATCAGTTCAGGAAATGTCTACGAATGAAGTACCCACGGCATGAATTCCAACTAAGCTGTGGATGTCTAAATGAAAACAGCCAATGGAAACAGTGAGGGCTGAAGTCCGTGTTCCTGTGTGTTTAGAAACTTCATTAAAGAGCCAATACTGCATAGTTGGTGGTAAAGCAGCATTCAGCAACAACACGACTCACATGGGTAAATACGGCAGTTGTTTCTCAGAAGTGCTGATACTTATATATTTCTAGACACAGCCTACATCAGCTTCTCAACACTGTGCACTGATTAAAAGCGCATGTAAGTGGGTCTGCCTTGATTACTATTTGAAATATGACTGTAACGGCCCTATTCATTCTCTAACACGTCACCAACCCAATCTCTATGAATAAATTCAACACAGTCAGGATATTGATAAAAACATGATCACACAGCAGTAAGAATGAAGTAGAGCATCAACAAACTAACCAGAGCAACCCTTCAACCCAGCATATAGTCAAACAGGAGAGGGTACTCACTCACGCTTACATTCAACAGTGGGAGAAGACTGCTTCTTCACACGCAGAGACATCCTGTTCTCGATGAACTGCCAACTCTTCCTCCATGCCTTGTCCACCATGACTGCCTACAGGAGTCGAGTACACACTCACAGCAGCTCCTCCAGGAAACTCAGTCTGCACCAGGCAGTTCAAAGGTCAACCAGTGACCAATGACAGTTACATCATGTTTGGCATATAGGTGCCTCACTTCTACTAAAGTGAGTACAATAAATATTCCAAAGTCCAGTTTGAGCACACGGCGACAAGGTAAATATATCAAACGTTAACAATAATTTGGAACCGACAAATGAAAATCGATTCAATGAGTCAACGTGGAAGGGTGTATGGGAGTGGGAGGTGGCTTCACAATGTAACTCCTGTCTTAACTCTTGTCATGGGTGCTTTCACTTTAACACAGAATGTGTTGTGGTTTGAATAGTGACCTCACCTGTTAGTGTACACCTGATACACCCCTTGTTTCTTAGGTACATAAAACCGCAGCCCTCGTCATACAGGAGACTGCCAACTACAGAGTTATAGCCAGGAGGATTTGTTTATGGTTGTACACTACAAATAAGGAAATTAATCTTCAAGTTGCAATACAAACTACAGCCAGTGTGACTTTTAGCAATGGTTTTATAGTTTAGCAATGATGTTTCCAATTTTCATTATATGCTAAATGAGAAATAGTGATACTGCACAATTGTTTATAGAAATTGATATTCAGACTATTAGTGAATTTGACTCATCTTACAACACCCAAAGTAACAAACAAGGTTGTTTCCCTATAACATGTGACCTAGAAAAAGGTCACAGCTGACTACAGTGTCAATCCCCTGACCATGACCAGTGTATTTCCAGCCTTATAGTGGGATGTCGTTACTTTTAAAGTCTAACCACAGTAACTGTATAGAATACTCACAACACACCCTTCTGCCTCCCAAACACATACTGACGCCATGTTTACACCCTCAGTAAAGGTTTAGTAGGCCCTCCAACTGCCTGATTAAAATGTAGGGGCCTTCTGACTGATAAATGGGCACTAGCACTACTAACGTATGCATACCACAGCTAAGGAGTCACAGGGGTTAACACATGAAAGGCATCGAGGAAACGGCCAAAGACACTTCATCGTCAATGGAGCTCAATCAGTTTAAAACTTATCTGAAAGGGACACATTGTGCTTTGGGAGGCCTTTGTATTCGTTTTAGACATTCAACAGCCTCTCAACCAAACAGCGAAGTGTGATTTCTGTAAACATGTTGGTGGACGTGGCTCTACAGCAGACAGCCAGGCTGCCACCTGGGACGTGGAGGGATTAGCTGAATCCTGAGAGAATGGCTATTCAAGTGAACTACTGCAGAAAACTAGAGTCCTGCAGTGAAATTTTAAGTGACGGTTATGTATGTATTAGGGCTGTCCCCAACAACAACAACAATAAATCTTGGTTGACCAAGAGTCGTCCTGTTCTTTCGACCAATCGATTGGTCGAAATGTTTAAACTTAGACAGACACAGCCTATGTGTTTGAATAAAATCAACTACATATGCACTGAGCTTGTCTAATGCTTTAAGCACACTGTTTGGTTAAATAATTAAGACACACAAATGACTCAAGAAAGTCACACTGTGTTAAAAAAAAATGACAGCGATTGCCTGTGTGACTGGCGCACATTGTCTCACTTTCCTCCCTACTGCAGAGAAAAGGCACCACAGCACAGCAAGTGTTTATTGCGCTGTCTGTACTGAAGCTGTAACATCAATTCAGCCATTTAGTTTTGTACTTGTTTCTGACTGAAAAGTTCTGTTACCGAAATCACTAATTTGTTTAGGAAAAACATTCCTTATTCCCTCAACCCTTGCTCTCTTTACGTGAAACAACTAAGCATCACATGCATGTGACCAATAGGGCCTGACTTATAGCCTATCATAATCACATCAATGAAATGGTTATAACAAACTCTGAACACAGTAACACGTGACAGCAAAATGGATGCGGAGGACGAGAAAAAGAAACTTGAAACGGGCGAATGTTTACTGGTTGTTCAGGAGGGAAAGGGGAAGTCAGATCTGTGGAAGACATTTGAATAAGTTGTGGAAACTACTGGAGATCAGGAAACAGGAGGGTACAGGAGCAAGCATTGCATGAGTATTATGTGTGCCAAACAGTTGCTGTTAGATTACAATATAATTTTTTCTGACCATTTGGAACAGTTTAAACACTAAATAAATAAGTGTACAGAGAGTCTGTTCTAATGGAAAAAAAGATATATAACGCCTTTATTAGAGCAGACTAAAAACAGTTGCAAAACTAAAATGCTTGATTGTATTTCAAAGCATTAAGGTCTCATATGCTGTGTGATGGCATGAACGAATGAATGATTGATTGATACAGTAGCCTATATATTGAAATATAGGCCTAAGTAAGTTACGGTATTAAGACTCAACTTGACACGCTCTTAGGCCTACAGCTCAATGGCGGTTATACAAGGCTACTATACAAAGCCTGCTAATGATAACGACATGACTTATTATTATAATGATGATCATAATAATAATTGTAATAAAAATAAGGAGATCAAGAAAAAGGTGCGTATAGGAGCGAGGGCTGCGTGCATATTATGTGTGAGAAACAGGTGCTGTTAGATTACAATTGTATTGTTCTGCCTGTTTGGAACAGTGTAAACAACACTAAATAATAAGTAATACCAGTCTTTTGTAACGGAAACAAATTGTAAAGCCTTTATTACAGCATAGCAAAGACAAAAAAACAGCAGAATCTGTGAAATTGCTTTATCCGACATTTTGCCGTTGCTCACAGAATCAGTAGCCAATTAAACAAACACTCAAACAGGCAACAGAAGCAAGATCTGTGTTATTTCTGTATATATATATGGATGATTTATAAAGGCAGGCACATTTTACAGTTAGGCTATTGATTATAGACCTAATTAAGTTGGGGTTTCCTTTCTCTTCAATTTTCTTAGACAATTAGGCTAAGGCAAGGGCTGTTTCCTCGTCTCTGCTGCTGCTTCCTCCGCCGCAATGTTCTCAATCCTAATATGCTGGTTAACTTTGCTATTATGCACATAGCAACATAGGGAAAGGCGCCAATTCTACGGCGCACTGAAGATTATGTTTCAGAACCGCGGACAGCGACCGAATCCAACGTGGGAGAAAGCGCATTTGTTCTAAAGTCATATTAGATTCATTAGTGTTGCACAATTATTTTGACATAATATTACCATATACAAGTTCAGTATCACGTCTTACAGTGATGGATTGTGCCATCCCCAAGGCCTCCGCAATGGATTAGTCCTCTGAGACAGGCGCGAATCAGACAGGTGTGTTGTGCACCATGAAAAAACAAGAAAGAAATCTCCAACAGCCTATTGACCAAACAATCGATCCCGTTGACTAAATGGAGTCAGTCCTAGTATGTGTCATGTTGTTATACGTTGTCTGCGTTTACAATTTCAGCCCAACAAAAATAATTGTCCCTTGGGGGATAAATAGGCTACACCTTATTGAATTGAATGTACTAATAACTCTGTTTTCACAGCAAGACAATACTGTAAGCATAAATCATAGTTATACTCCATCCACAGCTTTCTTTCCCACCAATTTTTCAACAGACTATATCAGAGTAGATTCCTGTGATAGGTTAAGTGGATAACATTAAGTCCCCCCATTTTTCTCCAACTCTCTGTTCTTTTGGGCTGAGACACAGAGGGTTACATAAGGGCATGGTGACACGGGCTACCTTGACAGTAAGCAAATGCTAACCGGCTCTCTTGGGACATTAGATATACACACAGTGTACAGTATCTAGACCATCTAGACCTGCAGACAGCTAGCTACAGCTACAATACACACATAGGCCTATTTACTGCATGCAGCACCAACACAAACCCAGTGTGACAGAGTGAAATCACACTTCTTGCATAATCGCTGTGGGGACGAGTGTCCCCGACCATCTGTCATGGCAAACTGTGTGATGATGCACCCTTCCCTGGAGTGAGAGGCAAGCACACCTAGCATGCTGCCACAGTAGCACCACAGACCAGCGATAACAATACCTTATATTCATTTCAGGGGAATAGTGGAAGTGGTGGTTTATTTGGCATAACAGACTATACCGAACCGAATAAACATAGCTTCTACATTTGCATTGCTTGCTGTTTGGGGTTTTAGGCAGGGTTTCTGTATAAGCACTTTGTGACATCTGCTGATGTAGAAAGGGCATTACAAATCAGTTTGATTTGATCATAAAGTCCCTGAACCGTGTTATAGTGAACCTATTGCTGTATGATATTGCCTGTGTTTCTCACATAAACAAAGACTTATTTTTCCTCATCCTGTGTGAAATAAGCTTTGCTACAGAGATTTAGAACCTGTTTTCTTTAAGCTAGTGTAAGAGCTTTTGGTGGTTTGTTCTTCATTGTGTCAGGCCATGTACAGCGTAAGATAGTAGCTAAGTGGTTTACAGTGCACGATTCCCTCTCCTCTACTGCGCTGGCCCTTTCCATGGAATACTGAAGTCACTCACCAGCATTCTTTACCTCATCCTCTCCTTCTCCACTTCTCCAGCTCCATCCATCACCCACTCTCCTTCTGCACATCTCCCACTTCAGCCGCCAAAATGGTGTAATTTAAGTAAGGAGAGAAAGCTCAGCTCAGTTGTTCATGACGGCGGGAAAAGAACCAGAAAAAACGGAAGGAAGAAAAAGCGGTGTTTTAGTGAGCAGATGTTTCAGCTTGCAGTGAAGGGTGAAAAGAAGGGAGAGAGGAGGAGGAGAGGAAAGCAAGGCTTCAGATGACGTCACTCCGGGAGAGATCTTTTAAGAACAACACATCTACAGACTCCACTTCGTTATTTGAGTTATGACTACAAATCCACTGTCCTTCTCAGCCAATCAGATAAAATGGGGATTATGACTACAAATCCACTGTCCTTCTCAGCCAATCAGATAAGATGGGGATTAACAAACCACCAAAAAGAAAGGTAAACCAATGGCAAGGTAATGAATAAAGTGATATAAGAAACACCTCCCCTAAAAAAGATATCCATATTGCTTTCCACATCACTTTAAATAAAGTTTGACTTGTCTTTTATTATATTAGCAAACTAGAAGCCGGAATGGTGGTCTAAGATCCCCCTGCCAGACCTAAAGCCCCCTAGCTCTCTGCCTGGTCTGGAAGGACTGGAGGAGTGCGTCAACTCAGCTGGTAGGGATTTTCAGTTGGGGGCCCAGAGGTGGGTCTTCTCCCTCCTTCCTTCCCTCCTTCTCTGCATATTCTGGTAAACATGCATAGGCTTCAGCGTATTCCATCACACAGTCCAGAGGGAGAAAAATTCCTGCCATTCTGGAAAAGAGGAGTCACATCCACGGAAGTTCTGGGAATAGCGGGCTGGTAATTATGTGCAGGCTGGAGTTTTTGGCGCAAGAGGAGTTCCAGTGTAGCACTTACCTTTTCAATACGCTCGCGCACACACTTTTAACTAACCTTGTGGGGACACACAATTGATTCCCATTCAAAACTCTATTTTCCCTAACCCTTAAACCTAACTCCTAACCCTAAACATAACCTTTAACCCCTAATCCAAATTCTAACCTTAAACCCCCTAGAAATAGCCTTTTTCTTGTGGGGAGACCCCACTGGGGACTGACAAAGTGTCCCCAGTTGGTCAAATGTTTGTTAGTTTACTATTCCTGTATCGTTAAACACGTTCATACACAACTTATTCCTTAATTAATGTATGACAGTCTGTGTTTTTCTCATCATCTGTGAAATAGCCTCCCGAGTGGCGCAGTGGTCTAAGGCTAGCTGTGCCACTAGAGATCCTGGTTCGAATCCAGGCTCTGTCGTAGCCGGCCGCGACCGGGAGACCCATGGGGCGGCGCACAATTGGCCCAGTGTCGTCCAGGGTAGGGGAGGGAATGGCTGGCATGGATGTAGCTCAGTTGGTAGAGCATGGAATTTGCAACGCCAGGGTTGTGGGTTCGATTCCCACGGGGGGCCAGTATGAAAAAAATGTATGCACTCACTAACTGTAAGTCGCTCTGGATAAGAGACTGCTAAATTACTAAAATGTAAAATGTAAATATGTTTAGCTTGCTGTATGGCAGAATGTCACTCCCTTTCTCATTTAGCCTTTTGTACTGTAAAAGAAACAATAAGGAAGAAATCTCACCATAAGTCAGTTGAATCAATGAACCTAGCTGTGGCATTAGAGTCCCTAACCCACACCCATCACCCTCACACCACAAGGAGTGCCCTCTCCAGTAGACCACCAGCACATGTTCTCCAAACACAAAAAAACCCAGATGTTTTCTCTCTCTACCTATACAAATGCAAACAGTGGTCGACAAAGACGCAGATGTGTAGGAATGTTTCGGAGGTCAAAGTTCAAGCAGACAACACAGCAGCAAGTTAATGTAGTGCAAGTGCAGTGTTAGAAAAACAACAAAGCTGTCTGAACAACACTCTGAAACATTTCTCCTTTCAGGTCCAAGAATTGTGTTTGTGGATCTTTTTAAATAGCTCACAAAGGAGAGCTAGTATACAGAACCAGATTGGAATTTACAGCGTAGTACAGCTGGAAACTGGCTAGCTGTGCTGGCCAAGTTATCTGATGGGATCGTTAAGAGAGTTTCCGGTAGACGTTATGTAGTCGACATCTGCCTCATCACAGTCTTCTAACTACTGTAATTTTGACTTCTCAATTTTAACTGTTTACTAATTCAGATTCAGTGGCTGAGCTAGCAGGAAAGTTGGCACACTGTATCAGGAGTAAGGAATTACTGTCTAGACAGAACACCAGTCCCACACAGTCTCTGGTGCAAACGGTCTCATTGATACCCAGAATTGACAATTCTGTTGCAACACCTATTTTGCCATTGTCTAGCAATGAATCATGCTTCTACTGTAAATAGTTTTAGCCTGGAATCATCACTGCGGAACTTACTGTATGCCTTGGCCTCACACAGACACTTTAACCTAGATCTAGCTCCACAAAGGTCAGTTGAAATGTCGGTCTGATCCACTGTTATTAATGGCTATGACAGGTCCAATGCCGTCATCCCTAACCGTCCACAAATGTACAGCACAGAGATGCTAATAATACTGTGAAGAAAAATCTAATTGTATTCGCCACCTACACAGTTTACAGCAGGTATAAAAGGTGCAGCAAAATGCGTTTGTGTTAGCTCCCTCAATGTTGAGGTAAAATAATCTAAATCAATAATAAGAGTCAAATCAAAAATAGCAAGTACCTTCTCTAGCGATGGTCACCCATGTCAGTCAGTGCCTGCAACCCCCTCTGCCAAATAGGCACTTGGTATTAACGTCATGAGATGCTATTATACAAATTATTGTGTACAGGCACACAATCATCTATACTAGTCATGCGAGGCCCAATCATTCACCATTGTAAAGCACTATTTTCCTTCTCTATGTATTACTTTCCATTGTAAGTGAATGAGTCCAGCGTTCCGCATCATGGACTCTCACCTGATTGATTTACAGATTGAAAACTCTCATGGGGTTGATTAAAGAAGCGCATTTATATTATTAAGAAATCCATTCTGTATTAAACCAACAGTCACATATTAACAGGCACAGCACGGATGCAGTAAAAAACATGAGTCCCTTTTCGAAAGAGTGTCGACTTGGCTCGCCGGTGGTGCGTCATCCACAGACCAGTCACTATGGCAGTCATCCACAGACCACTCATTTAGTCACTATGGCAGTCATCCACAGACCACTCATTTAGTCACTATGGCAGTCATCCACAAAGTACTCCCCATATAGGCTGCTACAGTCCAGCCCTCACCCCACCAACGCACAGGCCCAGTCAGACCTGGTGCTGGCTGGCTTCTGTCTGAACCTGAGCCTACCAGTTGTCATGTGTCTCTCTAGTGGCGATGCTAACAGCCAGACTGTCATTCTCTCAGTAATTAATAATTCAATTTGCCGCCGCGCCACACTCAGCACCTGCCCTTGACGATCCAGCCATTAGAGAACAGCACTGGAATGGCCTTCAACACATGATGGGCAGACATACTGCACACATACATGTCAGTTACACTGGCACTATAATGTAGCAGTATTGTTGTAACACATTCTGTAAAGCTATTATCAATCTATTTAGGTATGCAAAGACACCAAGTGAAAGTGGTCTATTTTGATAAAAGGAGAGTAGATATCAAAAGGTCACACCCCAATATCATCTGCATGCAATTCCATTAAGTGGGAGCACAGAATTAATTAGCGTGACCCTATTATCACTACTGTAAGATAACAGTAGTTATCTACCCTGGCTATGCACGTCACTAGAATAGCACTATGTTCAGCATGTCACACACATATCAGAACATGCATACAGAGATTGTGTTGCACACGCACACAAGCACGCAGACACACCAAAACACATTTCTGTTCAGGAAACATTTCCCCCTGTCACAAGCCATGATAACCTTACCCAATGACAAAGTGTACAGACGAACAGCTCAGACAGTACACCC
This sequence comes from Coregonus lavaretus, assembly GCF_964263955.1. Lineage (NCBI taxonomy): Eukaryota > Metazoa > Chordata > Actinopteri > Salmoniformes > Salmonidae > Coregonus > Coregonus lavaretus. Next base: position 8,280,523 of record NC_140007.1, on the reverse strand, counting down.
ACCCACCATACCGCCCTGCCTTACCAGCTGTCCAGCTCCAGTAAGGACTGGCTCTTCTCGGAGTTACAGTGCAAACACCACATGCTGGCAAGCAGTCGCAAGACCAGGCCTTACCAGCCCTCTCTACCAGTCCCCATTACTGCCTATGGATACCTCTCAGATGGACACAGTCCCATCGCTTAGCTGTCTGGGTGTAGCTCCACGTTAGCAGCAAATATTCCCATTGCTTTGCCTTCTCAAGGCAGCTTCCTATGTATGGCAGGCAGGCTGCTAGCAGTGACTGCTAAGTGGCAGAGGTAGTCAGTATAGCCACTGATGGAGGTCTCTCTCTCTCTCTCTCTGAGTGTGTGTGTGTGTGAGGTGGGGGGGAGGCAGAGAGAGAGAGACGGGGGGGGGGGGGGAGTGTGGGCTGCTTTCGCTGGCCTGTTCGCAGTATGGAGGGGGGCGGGAGCAGGGAAGGGGGTGTGTGCTGTAGCTAGGGAGAGGAAAGGGGATGGAATTCCTCCAGCTAATGGCATGAAGGGAGAACACAAATGACCCTGGACCAAAAGGAGGATAGAGGAAGTCTTATTCAGTCATGCTATCTGAGGGAGTTAAAAAAAAAACATGAAAGCGGAAGGGATGGAGGAAGAGAGGTTGGGCGAATAGGGGGAAAGAGAGCGAGAGAGAGAGAGGGAAGTGAAAGAAGTGAGCATAAGACAGAGGCAGAAAGAGAAAAGGGGTGAGAGAGAAAGAGCTCACTGGTTTCTTTTGGAGTCCATGGTCAGCCCAGTGGAGGAATGTAAGTGGGAAGAGAGGAGCTGGCCGACGCAGAGAGAGAGCGAGCAGTGGAAGCACCTCTATTAATAGAGCCTTTCAGGGTCCAGCAGAATGTTGGGATATATACAACAAGAGGAAAAAGAGGGAGAGAGAGGGCTTTCTTAGTATGAATTTAGCAGCCTTCCTCTCTCTCTTTCTCTATATCCCTAATGCAATCCCATAGGACATAAGAGCTAGTGTACAGTCCCCTTTCTGTATCTATACCCCTCTCTGTTTTTCTCTCCAACCCTCTCTCATCACCTATCCTTTTCATATTTTCATCTTCCTGTTTTAAGATGTCTCTTCGGCATTCTTTGTAATGTCTGTATTCAGTTCTCTCACGCTCTAGATAATGGAGCAGCACATAGAGCAGGGGTGGGCAATCCTTTTGGCTCAAGGGCCACATTGAGTTTTTGAAACCAAGTGAAGGGCCACATACTATATGCGTTACAAAACATGTGAAGCCTTTATTTATTTTCACATTGACACGCAACTACTAGTGTACTGTAGGTATACATATGCTTGCAGTACAATTCTACCCTTGTACCATCTCTACCCTTTTTTCTTGTGAACAAATCTTTCACAAAATTGATATAATTTATAACATCACAGACACAGTCAAACACACAAACAGATCCTGCATCTCTACCCTTGTAAAGTACAATCAAACTTACAGTCACAATATGCAAACTTAAAAATAGATATATATTATATGACTGGAGACATGCAAAATGTAACAGCAGATGTGTAAAAAACAAACACATAAAGCATATTAAGGAACAATTATCATCTCCATTGTGAGCCATATTTACAGTTATCCAATCACCTCAGCCCAAATCTGACTGATTAGTTATTACCTGTATCCAAGTGCATTGCTGGATAATTCTCATTGCATAACCATCACCATGAAAAAGCATAATCCTTGCCTACCCCAGTCACGGTTTTTCAAGTCTTAATGTGAACAATGGGTCTGGTCACCTCTCTTGGCAAGGGCATCAAAGTCTGGTGTCATCTTTGATGTAGAGATTCTCAGAACAGCTGACAAGTGGTCATTTGTTAAATTTGACCTGTGACGGGATTTGTTGTACTTCATGACTGTTCACACACTTATGTGGACCCGAATAAAACAAGCATCCTTTGGGCGTGCTTTTTAATGTTTGGAAACTTTTTTAATTCAGTGAGCCATAGAACTGGTCTATTGTTGCTGTTTTGTACTTCTCCTTCAAAGCACTGTCACATTGGATGTTGATGAGATTGAATTGTGTGTCTGGTGGTGCTTTCTCACTGTCGGAAGTGATACAAGCTCCAACTCAGTCTCAATCTTGGTGAAGTCTGAGAAGCGGTGGGAAAACTCAGCATGCAGGTCGATCAAAGTGCTACTGTATGTCTCAGTGCGGCACTGCGATGTGGGCGCGTTCAGTGCGGCAAGTGTCGGAAAATGAGCGAGAGACCGGCTGCTCATTTGTCTGGAGAACAACATAAGTTTGGCCTTTAATGTTTTCACGTTGGAATACAGTTCATGCACAAAAACACAATTTCCCTGCAGTTTCACATTTAGATCGTTCAGATGCCCCAATATGTCCACACCGAAAGCAAAGTCGCCCAGCCAGTCTGTCTTTCAACTCCGAGAAGTCGTCAGCTTTACCAACCGTATCAAGGAACATACCTATCTCCCCTCTCAGTTCCCACACACGGCTAAATACTTTCCCCAGGCATAGCCAGTGCACATTTGAATGGTACAACAAGTCCTGGTGCTCTGCCTCTGTGTCATTGAGCAGCTGAATGAACTGACGGTGAAGCCCCCTTGCCCGTATAAAGTTGACCACTTTTACAACCACTTTGACAACATTTTCCAACTTTAACACACTTTTAGCATGCTTGCTTGAAAAATGATGATTTAGATTATATTCCTTAAAAACTGCAACATTTTCATGGCATATCAAACATACCGCCTTATGTGCAATATTAGCAAAAAAATATTTTGCTGTCCATTCTTTAAACACATTACATTCAGAGTCCACTTTTCTCATTTTCGCAGCACAAATTTTTTCACGTCAAAAGCCGTCAAGCAATGAAGGTGCTATGAAGACTGAGTGCATTCTGAATCTGACTGTAGGCCGAAATACAGAGCGCGCTGCCAGGCTACAGCGCCATCTATTGGAGGTTGTTTGTATATCATGGAATGAGTCATTTTAGGGCAAAAATCGTAACTCAAATATGGCTTAGTTAACCCAGTGTGTCAGTCAGGCGTGAGCTGCTGTAATACAATTACCGGCTGGGTGTGCTGTGCTCTCTAGGCTCCGTAGGGTTAACAGGACAGGGCCAGAGAACAATTACCCCTCTGAGAGAAGGGGTTTGGGGTACATGGGGGGACTAGGCCAAACTGCCCTCAGTCAGGGGTATTTTGGGGGGATAATGACAACAGGCACCGGAAATATTGGGAGAATGATTCCCAGATGGGTCAGGTTTAATGGGGACACCAATCTCTGACGTGCTCGTCTCAGGAGGAAGGTGGTGATGTCCTCTAATTACAAGCCTGGACCCTGGACCTCCCCGTGGACAACATTATTGCTTCCTTTGGCCCCTTTTCCCATCTGGGACTTCAAACAGAAGATTGAGAGAGAAGAGAGACAGAGACACAGAGAGGGAGGGAGTCAGAGACCGACACAGAGAGAGAGAAATAGAAGGAAGCACACAAGGAACAAAATGTGCATATTTTACCATGTGTGTATGTGAGCTGAGCTGAGCGTCGGGTGGGGAAGATAAAGGTTATAGAGACAGCAGATGGCTGTGCCGCTGCAGAAGTAGGAAGGCAGACTGTCTAAGGATCTATTTCAGATGGAGATGACTGAGACCCAGACCCGTGGTGCTGCTGTACAGCTGTCGACACATTGCACAGCATCGGAGACACGACTCGACTTACAGGAATCACCTGTCACGCAGTCTTTCCACTGTTTAGAAACCCCGTTTAGTTCCAATCGACAGTAAACAAAACACCCACACCAAGGAGAAAAACGGTTTCAAAAACCCACAGCATCTTAAAACGTCCTTCAATCAAATTTAAAGGCTCATTATTTTGTAATTCAGACGCATTAGGAAACCTGAGGGGAGAGCAACTAAGCATTCACCAGCAATTTCAAATGAGTCCTGAATATTATCAAAGCCCCGCGGGCTGCGGCGGCAGTCACAACTTTGTTGTTTCATCACAAGGGATGAATAAATAAACTCTATCCCTGCTCACATTTGTTTGGAAACAAGACATGAATAGATATGAGGGGAGGATTTCATTACAGTCTGGTAGTGTTGAGATGGGTGGCTGCATTATCATAGGACACTTCGATTCGTTAGCAATGATTACAAGGGCTGGAGAATATCACTTTTCTTATGGTCGATCAACATTTTTGGGGGAGTGAGTTTTATATGAAAGTACAGGCATATGCCTTTAAGCAAGTCAAACTTTTGGTAATTTTATCTGTGTATTGAAGACATGTACTGTTTGTAATTTTTTATTAAAACAAAACCACTATTCATTAAATACGAATACAGAACTTGTTTTTGCGTGGATTCCACGACGCGGTTAGCTTTTAACAGCTAGGACCGCTATTTCTTGTCCCGGAATCCCGCTTAACAGACAGGTAGAAGCCTGCTTGACAGAGACGCTAAGCTGCTAGCCATCAAGTTAACGAAGTTGGTACCAGATGAGTTTTGCAATGGAGCCCTCTTTGTCTGGAGAACTAAATGAACGGTTCCAGCGCTGTAGGAGCTGTATCTATTACGCTTTGTTTCGGGACAAACCGGATCACTCAGAGTTCCAATGCAGCAATAAGAAGAAGAAGAAACTGGGGAAAACGCAGAGTGGAATGTTTACATTTTCTACACCGGTGGCTGGACGGCGTTCACGCTTGTTGAATGCATCTCCACCTTCTCGTTTGTCGTTATCCGACCGGCCGGTGTTGCCCGGAGCTCCCCCATCTGAAAGCGGAGTCGAAGGAGCACAGCATGAGGAGAAAGGCAATCAACGATGGTCGCATGGAAGCCGAAGACAGCGACCTCCCGCAAAGCAGTCTACACTCCCAACGAGAGGCCCGGAGTGGATACAAACAACGAATAGTTTCGCCATCCTGGAGCCTGATCTTCCTGCACCTTCGTCGCTGGGGGTGCCTGTGTCTGCGGCCACAGTGCCTACTACTACGATTTCGAAGTCGGCAACCTTCCGTCCCTGCTCTGGATCAAGCAGGGCTTCTCCATCTGTCGGAGGCCTGCACCAGGCGCCGGGAGCAATGGGCTAAAGTTATCCTGCCTCTCTTCCGTCCATAAAGGGTTCCCCGAATCCTGTGAAGCGTGGGAGTGGGCGGATTTCCTCGTCCTTCTCGCCAGCCGTGATTTTGGGCAGCTCCATGGTAAGAAATGTGACCGTTCCTGGTGCAAAAACAATGTCCTATCCCGGAGCTCGAGTAAATGACATTACTAAGCTTCTCCCGAATCGATTTTATCATAGTCCATGTGGGTTTTAATGACATTATGAAGGGCAGCTCTGAACAGTTGAAACTGGATTTTAAAAGAGCTGATTGACTCTCTGCTAGGCATTGAACGCTTTAGCAGGATTCTTGCTCTTCACAACTGGCTACGTGATTATTGTAGCTCAATGGGTGTAACGTTTGTTGACAATTTCGATACCTTTTGGAAACAAAACACGTTTTATAAGGATGGGATCCACCCAAATAATTTGGATTCCTGGATCCTTTCACAGCTTTATAAGGCTTTGTTGAGACAATGACTTATCAATGACCCAAGCCCAGCTCAGCTAATCCCTACCATTGTGACGCAGAGTTGTCATAATGCTTCAGCAAATGTACATTACACCAGGGGCGCCGGTAGACAGAATATAAGTAACCTAATGTATGTCCCTATAACTGCCCTGAATTCCTCTGCTGATCCTACAGCTATTGTATGCAGTAATCATGAGCCTAAGAACCAGATTTATACTGTTAGCACTGAGCCGGTGTGCCCTAGGAGGAAGTCCACTGTATGCGGCTCACCCGGCACTAACATAAAGAACATGAGCACATCTACTGCTGCTAAGCTTCCCAGTAAAGCAATAAAAACAAGTAAGCATCCCAGAACAAAAGTGCTCAAAATAGCCCACGTTAACATATGTAGCTTAAGAAACAAGGTTCATGAAATCAATAATTCGCTAGTAACAGATAACATTCATATTCTGACTATCTCTGAAACTCACTTAAATAATACCTTTGATGACACAGTGGTAGCAATACAAGGTTATAACATTTACAGAAAAGATAGAAATGTCAATGGTGGAGGTGTTGCTGTTTATATTCAGAACCACATTCCTGTGAAGATTAGAGAGGATCTCACTTTAAATACTGTTGAAGTAATATGGCTACAGGTTCATCTGCCTCACCTAAAGCCCATTCTGGTGGGAAGCTGCTATAGACCACCAATTGCTAACAGTCAGTATCTGGATAATGTGTGAAATGCTTGATAATGTATGTGATATCAATAGAGAGGAATACTTTCTGGGTGATTTAAATATTGACTGGCTTTCATCAGGCTGCCCACTCAAGAGAAAGCTTCAAACTGTAACCAGTGCCTGCAACCTGGTTCAGGTTATCAGTTACAAACAGTACAGGAATGAAATCATCAACATGTATTGATATCTTTACTAATGCTGCAGAGATTTGTTTGAAAGCAGTATCCAAATACATTGGATGTAGTGATCACAATATAGTAGCAATATCTAGGAAAACCAAAGTTCCAAAGGCTGGGCCTAATATTGTGTATAAGAGGTCATACAATACGTTTTGTAGTGATTCCTATGTTGTTGATGTAAAGAATATATGTTGGTCTGTGGTGTGTGTAATGAGGAGCAAACAGACACTGCACTTGACACATTTATGAAATTGCTTATTCCAGTATTGCAATTGGCTCAGAACAGGGCAGCACAGCTGGCCCTTGGATGTACACAGAGAGTTCATATTAATAATATGCATGTCAATCTCTCCTGGCTCAAAGTGGAGGAGAGATTGACTTCATCACTATTTGTATTTATGAGAGGTATTGACATGTTGAATGCACCGAGCTGTCTGTTTGAACTATTGGCGCACAGCTCAGACACCCATGCATACCCCACCAGAGGTCTCTTCACAGTCCCCAAGTCCAGAACAGACTATGGGAGGCACACAGTACTACATAGAGCCATGACTACAAGGAAGCCTATTCCACATCAAGTAACTGATGCAAGTAGTAAAATTATATTTAAAAAACTGATAAAAAAACATCTTATGGAACAGTGGGGACTGTGAAGCAACACAAACATAGGCACAGACACATGCATACACACACACGATAACATACGCACTATACACACACGTACACATGGATTTTGTACTGTAGATATGTGGTAGTGGTGGAGTTGGGGCCTGAAGGCACACAGTGTGTTGGGAAATCTGTGAATGTATTGTAATGTTTTTAAAATGGTATGAACTGCCTTAATTTTGCTGGACCCCAGGAAGAGTAGCTGCTGCCTTGGCAGGAACTAATGGGGAGCCATAATAAATACAAAAACTGGAGATCAAAATCTGGAGATCAGGATTTTCTCAGTATGTGGCTAGAGATCAAGGATCGATTCTGGGACCGCTATTATTTCTAGTTTATATTGATGATCTGCATAAAAAAATCCTGTTTGCTAATGACAAGTGTATTTTTCCCCACAGCAATCTCAACTATCTCACTAAATAAACTAAGCTAAACACACATCCTAGCACCGTTAAACTTGGGTACAAGAAAAGTCTTCACTTTTAAACACTGAACAAACCCTCTGTGTTCACATCCTCCATCTCTCTGTATATGTGTGGAAAACCTTCTATATCCCCTCTGTCTCTCTCCATGGGAATGATGTCATGGTTGGGAATTCCAACAGGAGGCCCTCTCTTTGCTCATAAAAAACCCTATTTTCCCCAACTCACTGCACTTGGCCTCCCTGCATTTCAGCTCATACTCCATCACCCTCTCCTGTCCCCTCTTCCCTGCCTCTCCTGGCCTTGGGAAGAGCCGTAGTAGATCGGGGATATCGCCACTGTATGGCATATATGTTTTAGCTTCACAGACCATTTCCATATTTCAGACTAGCAAGAAAAGCACTTCACGAAGAATACTGGGTTATGAAAGTCTTACATTCAGAAAAGGAAACGAAAATATGAATTAAAATGTTAAACGGGCATCTTGCTACAGTACTGCAGAGTGTTTTTCCATTGAAGCGATAGCTAGTTTCCTGGAGACCCACTCACAGAGTTTGTATTGTATATTAAAGAGTTGTCTACATGATGTCATCCACCATTTCTCATATCTGCTTTCGCAAGCCAAAGCCGGTAAGCGCTGCACCAGAAATGGAAAAGAAAATGAAAAATCGGCCCGGTCTGGAAGCAATTAGCTTGGCGATGTCATTGGTTGATACGTCAGCGTTTTAACAGAGAAGTAGGGGCCTGGGATATTTGGAGTGAATAGTAAGGATCTCGTTAAAAGTAAAAACTGGGAAAAAAGGATTCCTGTGTCTAACAGGGAGCTGGAAACAGATGTATAAATGGGCTGGACTGACAGTAATGAAAGGATATGCAGCGTTGCTCATCAGATCAAATCCTGGCTGGCAGCAAAGTTGGAACAGATGTGTTGCCTTCGGGATCCTCACGGAACCATCAAAGATCATCAGACATCGGCTAGTGATGTCTCAAGGTTTTGAAAATGTGTCTCTACATCCGTTAGTAATGCCTAAGCTCTTTAAGTTTAGAATAGGGGGAATTTGTCTGTCATGTTGTATGGCACCAAAGAATGGAGACAGTATACTGTATCCGCGACGGTAAGCAAAATAAATGGTCTGCTTTTCTTCCTTCGGTCTCTCACTGCAGCAAAACAACAGTTAGCGTGCCTCAATTAAGAACGCAAATTTTAAAAATGTGGGGCTGCCGGGAGCACTAAGGTGATCTTGTTTTTTTTTGCACACGACCAATTATGCCGCATTGAGCTGCTGCACCCAGTCCCATCTATGTTCAATCACTAGTGAATAAAATTGACAAACAGAGCGAGGATCTCCTTCCAGAGGGACATCATATTCTGCAACATACTCTGTTTTTCTGAGACTTGGCTTTCCTCTGACATCCAAACAGATTATATACAACTAAACAGATTATATACAAGGTGCTGCTTTATGACGAATAATAAGTGGTGCAACGGGGGAAACGTACAGGAACTTTTGAGCTTCTGCTCTCCCAACTTGGAATACTTTGTCATCAAATGTGACCCTTTTTACCTTCCGAGAGAGTTCTCAATGATTACCACCATGGTTGTGTACATCCCACCCCAAACCGACACTTTAACAAAAGTAATTTGAGAATTGTGCTCCCGAATTACTATAAATACATTGACAGTCCAACTCACAGAGATTCTATGCTGGACCACTGCTACACGTCTTTTCGACACGGGTATAAGGCCATCTCCCATCCTCCTTTCGGCAAATCTGACCATGACTCCATTTTGTTCTTCCCCGCCTACAAACAAAGACTCAAGAGGGATGTTCCAGTGGTCAGGTCTGTACAACGCTAGTCTGACCAATCAGAATCCATACTCCAAAACTGTTTCGATCATGTGGACTGGAATATGTTCCGGGTCGCCTCTGGGGATAACATCAATGAATACGTTGACTAAGTCAACAGATTCATAAAAAAAAAATGCATATATGATGTGATACCTATGGTGTCTTTCAAAACTTACCCGAATCAAAAAACGTGGATTGATGGCAGCCTTGTCAGGAAACTGAAGGAGAGAGATGCTGCTTATAAACACAGCAAGGTGACCGGGACAATTGTATAGTTAAACAGTACAAATATAAGCTATGCAGCTCGATCAAGATGGCAAGACAAGTATATGGGACAAAGTCATGTCATGTTGTGGACAACAACGCCGCCCTACCGGATGAGTTAACACCTTTTTCTCAACCTTCGAGCAAAACTACTCTGAGCTGCCAAGGAGAGCCCCTGAGGACAAGGAGGGCTATGTGCGTACGTTCTACATTTAAGTCATTAAAACGTGTTAACCCTTGAAAGGCTGCCGGCCCAGACATGCAGACCAGCTAGCTGATGTGTTTTCAGACATTTTCAATATCTCTCTAGCTCAGGCTGTTATCCCCACCTGCTTCAAGATGTCCACTATCATCCCTGTGCCCAAGAAAGGGAAAATAACTGAACTGAATGACTACCGACCCGTAGCACTCACTTCCGTCATCATGGAGTACTTCAAGAGGCTAGTCAAAGATCACATCACCTCCTCCCTCCGCAACACACTCGATCCTCCCCAATTCACCTACCGCCCCGACAGATCCACGGATGATGCAATCACCATTGCACTGCACATTGCCCTCACCCACCTGGATAAGAGGAATGCATATATGAGGATGCTGTTCATTGACTACATCTCGGCCTTGAATACCATAGTGCCCTCTAAGCATCACAGCCCTGGGACTGAACTCCTCCCTACGCAACTGTCTCCTGGACTTCCTGACGGGCCGTCCCCAGGTGATGAAGGTAGTCAACATTACCTCCTCCACATTGATCCTCAACCCGGGGGCCCCACAAGGGTGCGTCCTCAGTCCCCTCCTGTACTCCCTGTATACCCACAACTGTGTGGTCTCACACAGTTCCAATGCCATCAAGTCCGCTGACGACACGACAGTAGTAGGCCTGATTACCAACATCGACGAGACGGCCTACAGAGAGGAGGTAGGCACTCTGACAGTATGGTGCCAGGAAACAACCTCTCCCTCAACGTCAGCAAAATAAAGGAGCTGATTGTGGACTTGAACCAGGCTGGGCCCGCCCCCATCCTCATCAATGGAGCTGCCTTGGAGACGGTCAAAATGTTCCTCGGCGTACACGTCTCAGAGGAGCTGAAATGGTCAAACCACACGGACACCGTGGTGAAGAAGGCACGACAGCAAGGTTGAAGAAATGTGGCCTGTCCCAGAGGGCCCTCACAGCGTTCTACAGGAGCACCATCGAGAGCATACTGACTGGCTGCATCACAGCCTAGTACGGCAACTCCATTACCGCTGACCACAAGGCACTAAAGGAGGGTGGTACGCTCAGCCGAACGCACCATTGAGTGCACACTGCCTGCCCTCCAGGACACCTACAGCACCAGGTGTCGCAGGAAGGTCAATAAGATCACCAGGGACCTCAGCCACCCGAGCCACAGCCTGTTCTTCCTGCTTCCATTACTCAGACGCGGGCATTACAGGAGCATCATGGCTAAAACAAACTGTACAATAGCGTCTACCCCAGACCATCAGGCTACAGATTAGCCGCCACTAGTCAGCTACCTGCTCCCCCAACCCCCCCCCCCCATACCGATCTACACAACCTACTCCACATTATAAAAGTGACAGAAAAATGATAGAACATTTTCCAAATTAATAAAAAATAAGCATGTGTTGATTGCGTATGTCTATACACCCTATAGTTAATACTTGGTAGAAGCACCTTTGGCAGTCATTACAGCCGTGAATCATTTTGAATAAGATTTATTCAAAAAAGAAAAACCCTATTTTCCTCGTGTTATTGGGAATGGACTAGAGCTATGTTTGCCCATTAATAAATGTTTTCCCTCAGTCCTCTTTACCAGGTCTCATATTTCACTGTAGTCTCGTCAAGCCCCGCCCCTGTACAGAACCATGCTTCAGCACAGTACTGCTGTGCTAAAAATAGAGCCATGTGAGAATGGAGGTGACACACTGTGGTAAACACACTGTCAGGGAAATTAACAATACACCACCACCTCTACCCAGAGAATGCTGGTACATTTAGCATACCCTCTTATCCGGAGCAATTTACGGGAGCAATTAGGGTTAAGTGCCTTGCTCAAGGGCACATTGACAGATGTTTCACCTAGTCGGCTCGGGGATTGAAACTAGCGATTTTTTGGTTACTGGCCCAACGTTCTTAACCGCTAGGCTACCTGCCGCCCACTGTAGACTGTGGTGCTGTTATTCTGTGGATTACAATGGCAATGACCTTCGTCTTGTAATGCCTTGTCTTGCTACAAAATCTAGTAGAAGATTGTTTTTGTGTAATGCTCAGTGATGACATTCCACTGAAATGTGCCTACTTGGAGGGCACAACAAGGAGATATGACACATTACTAGGCTCAGTTAGAGTATTGCCATTACAGAGAGTATCCCTAATGGTCGGCCATTACATACAGAACTGTATTCAGATTACCCCCAATGTGAGTGACCACTGAGAATATAAATACACAGAATGGCAACTGGAGTGCATGACACAGAATTATCCCTAACCACTTGTGCAGGGACAAATGTATTTTCATCGCCCTAATGGCTAAATTAGGATTGGGGTAAAGTAATCTGATCCTAGATCCGTGGTTAAGGGCTAGCTACACAGAGTGCATGACACAGCTGTCCGATAGACATCCAGGTCCTGCAGTGTGCCTCCCTCCAGAGCAGGGATAGGCAACTTTGATCGGGGTGGGGGCCACAAAAAATCCGAACTCATCATGAGGGGCCGCAGTCTGATTTTTTTTCAAGCAATTCTACTCATTGTGCCATGGGGCAGAAAGGAAAATGACCTGTTTTGCAGCTAATTTCCTGCAATTCTACACATTTTGCCATAGGGTGGAGAGAAATGTTTGTAGCTTTTAATATGATATCAGAGTAAGACTGACTAACAAAATCAATGGGGGCCCCACAGCCGGTAATTCGACCATAACAAGTTTAGATAACTGACCGCAAAACTAATTCAGCAATCAACATTTGCTGACATGGGCTAGTTGACTGACTATCAGTGACTGACATAACAACAGAAAAACTGCTGATGCACAACCACAATTTGAAATTGCACCTTGTGTATTCTACTATTCTAACTCGCAATGTTAAGTTGAGACCCCGATCAGAGGGCCTTCAAAAGGGGGGCGGTTGCCCATTCCTGCTCCAGAGTGATAGGGCCAGAGATGGCATTGCAGTCATCTCTGTTATCTCTCTATAAACAACCACACACACAGCGACCCTGAGGGAGAGCTAAGCTATGACCATAGGTCATAGGACAAGGAGGTCAGGCATCTCAGTGACAATGGCGGGAGGAGGAGGGAGGATGGAATCAAGAAGATAGAGAGAGTTATTCAAAGATCCACAGGATGGAAAAAAGACACTGACCTGCTTTTACTAGTGCAACATTCTATTTGAAGCAGTGCATAGAGGCATATGTGTCCTACGTCATGTTAAGATGGTCAATTGACTTGACCGCTTATGGTTCACAGAATGCTTGATGTTTATTTCTAAATAAATACAGGTTGAATTTAATCAAAACATCAAACACCCAAAGAAGTATATGGCAGGCCTACACGTTTTCAATTTCAAAACATGATCAAATGAGCCTCATCATTTTCTGGCACTGGAAAAATTGAAGTACAGTCAGTTGCAATACTGTATCTCACCACAATAAAACATCTGCAGTACATTTCAAACACATTTCTAATCTAGAGGATAAAATGGAGAACTCCCTGACTATCCTTCAGCAGCCAAACTCTGTGGAACCCTTAGAACCCAACTACAGCTGTGAGCTGACATCTGCTTCCTGGTCTAACGGCACCATAGTGACCAATCCATCATCAGACTGACTCCCCGTCCGTAAAGCGAAGGCCAAACGCTGTAAAAGCCGCCTCCCTCGGCTCTCCTTCCTTTGTCTGCTTCCTAAATGGATTTTCAAATGGCTTTGATACATCAGAGGGTAAAAACGGTCTGCTTCTGACGGTCCTAAAAATAGATTGAAACCTGATATCTGTCCTCCAAGCGTAAACTGTGTGAGTAGAAAAGCTCTTGATATAATAACTGGCCTGTGTTTGTTTTGGGCCATTGATAAGCACGTCTGCCTATGCAATCAAATTAGAAACACAAAAGCAAAGTGAAATCGAATGATGCTGTTTATTTGAGCAAATTGACTGTAGGCTCCACATAACAGCTGTTGTCAGTTTAATCTGCTTGCACTACTGGTTAGTCACATCAGTGATCAGAGAGTCAAAAGGTGAAAAATAAACAATTATTTTTGGAAGGATGTACGTACGATGTAAGTATTACAAGGAGGTTGAAAAGGGTAAGCGAGAAAGAGAGCCCCTCACATTCCCCCTCACTCACTCACCTCCCCAACCACAGCCAGCTAATCACTTCTCCAGACCTTCCCTCTGTGTTGTTGTGTGTCCTGTTCTCTCCCTCTCCTGATCTCTGTAGTCTGCTCCCTCAGCCCTGGGCTTCTGCTGGAGGTCTGCTAGATCTGCTAACCCACTGTGTGCTCCCCTCCCCTACCCTGGCCTGGCAGTGCCCACTGTGTCTCTGTGGCATCCCAGTCCCTCGGCCAGAGACACTGGGGCTATTGAGCCGAAGAGGAGCACCTCCCTGTCCGGCCGTCTGCACTGGCGCTGACCATTGTTTGTGTTGGCACAGGGCATAAAGCAAGCCTTTCTCATGCTGCCTGCCGCATCATACATTTTCCATCTTTGATTAGGGGAAAATACAGACAGAGAAAAACATGGCCTGCCCTGTGGCGAGGCTAGAGGATGTGTCATACTGTCAAAGACCTGCGCCAAATAATATACTGTATATTACACGGTTTTCTTTAAGATAAATAAATTACACACAGAAATGGACACAGGCAAAGGTTGAGAGTATGAGAACTGTGCTGAATTACTTTATAATTTCTCTCTCCTACTTTGTGCTCCTTCTGAAACGTAGAACACGGATGATTTTTCATATTAACGACCTCCTCATTTGGCTGTAGACTGTAGTCCAATCATTCATTTCCCATAAAGTTGTTTTAGGAGAAAGTGCTTTGTACTAAATGATTAAGGCCATCTGTTGGAGTGACTGCAGCCATGGCGCTAGTCGAGATAATGACCGAGAAGGTGATTAGCACTGAGTGACATAATCACCTAATAAAAGAGGCTCATACAAGCCACAGAGCGTTGCTGGTTCGAATCCCCGAGTCAATTAGGTGAAAAATCGGTCGATGTGCCCTTGAGAAAAGCACTTAACCCTAATTGCTCCTGTAAGTCACCCTGAATAAAAGCATCTGCTAAATGGCAAAAATGTTGAATGTATGAGTGGGGATCCCAAAAGGTGTGTCCAGCAGACCTTCATATAATGATACTGTAACAAAGAGTAGTATGAAACTAAACTATAGGCCTAAGGACAGGCTTCCATTGGACAGCCAGATAGCTATAGTTTGACCCCTGAAAGAAGTGTTTTGGTGTTTGGGGAAACTGCATTGTCAGGTCCTCAAAATATGTTAACTAAAGGAAATCCTGCCCAGTTTCTAGCGTCCTCTCTTTTCCAAAACTCTGCAAATCTGAGTGGAAAACAACAACCAAGTCCAAACCCCTAACACAGAATGTACCTCTGAAAACTGTCAGCGTAGGCCTATCAGTTTACTGGTAATGGTAACCTGGGACGTTTGTGGGTTTTTAACAACTGCAAAGGGACCTGGACCATTAGTATTTAAATATTAACTGAAAGGTTTGCTTGAAAGCATCTCAACAATGAAGGGGAAATTATGAGATAAATTAATCATGACTTTTGTCCCTAGCCTCTGCTGAAATTCCTCCATTTGTAAAGCCTTGTGTTTGTTGTAGCTAGCAATGGACACAGAATAGGTCACTAAGTAAAACAACATGGAAACAAAGTGTCCTTTGAAAAAAATATATTCTTCATCTGGGCAACTACGATTTGACCAGTCATACAGTCTTTATTTTTTGCTCTCACTAAATGTTATTTTGGTCCGTGAAAATGAGCAGCTAAACCAACTTTTCTGCAGGTCACGAGTGTTAAGAATTGTATTCATGTCGACACATTCCAGTGGAACCAGATGTCCTGAGTGTGCACATTCCATTCATACTTCATTTCCAGCAAGTCCTGGAAGAGTGCAAGTCAGCACATCTACTATCTCTCCATTTTCACAAAAACCCTCCAAGCTGATAGGAAGGATAGGACTCTTTTTATATTGTGAACGGAGACATTTGAAGTTTGTGAGAACTGCATGTCATGACCCGTGCCATGCCACGGGCGCTTCAGTTTGAGATAGTGCCAAGGTATTTACCAGAAGGGGGGATAGTCCTATGTAGGACACATGGATTCATTTACAATTATCAACGACAAACGACCTGACACAGACTAACTTTGTTTCGTGTCCATTAAATCCATTCAGAACCACAATCTCCTGAATCTCATCCGACATCCTATTGAAAGTCAATAGGGATGGAATCCCTTTGCTCGGAATGAGCAAAAACCACACAACATTCACACACCCACAATACATCAACATCAACACACAGCTCAGCTCACAACACTCCAACCCCAATTAGGTTCTGCAGAATGAATTACAAAAATTACAGTCATTACGGAGAAATGGATTACAGCCAGAGAGTCAATCTGTCCGCTGTCTCGGCCTTATCCTGTGCAGTGTGATATACGCTCCATAAGGCTTACAGCTTTAATGACTGCATGCACATCCCTGGTCTTGGTGGGCTGCAGGATCTATTGACCCGTAGCCCCTGAATTACTACCTCCCGAGTGGCGCAGTGGTCTAAGGCACTGGTCTAAGGCATTGCCACTAGAGATCCTGGTTCGAATCCCACGGGGGGCCGGTATGAAAATTTAAAAAATATTGTATGCACTCACTAACTGTAAGTCACTCTGGATAAGAGTGTCTGCTAAATGACTAAAATGTAAAATGTAAGCCCCCAGGCCCAGTTCTCCCAGCCTGCAGGATAACCTGAGGATAATACTCTGATCAATCCAAGGGTAGCAGGCCTCATCTACAGTTGGAATATCCCCAGACCAGAATCAGGGGATACACAGCTGTGAATTCAAGGAGCCAAACAGACACACACAGGAGTGAAATCCATCCCCCTCTCACTGATCCCTCAGCTCCTCCAGTTGACTGACAGCTGTGGCTACTACTGTAAAACCCAAACTGAAATGGTCATCAAAGATACGCAGTCATTCTAATCCAATGACCTTCTTCCAACCTTGAGGTGTCACTCAGAAAAAGTTACTTTTTTCCCACTGTGATACCACACAAAATGGCACCAGACACTCCTCAATGTAATCTGTGAATGACATAAACCAACAGGAGCCATTTCAGAGTGTTTTCTCTAAAGGTGGAGTCTGTTTTCTCACAATATACAACCTTAGTATCTACTGTGGAGACAGAGATTACATGACTTTCTTCACGACACTTTCCCCTTAATCTCCTTGTTTTAGTCAAACGCTTGTTATTCTCCTGTCTTAGATTTCATGTTAGTTTTTAAACAAAGGATGGGCTGTTCAGACTTCGGTGGAGGCAGTCCAACCCAAAAGGGATTATGTTTGTACCAAAAGGATACGCTTCAACTTTCGGAAGTGGAAGTCCTGCTTTAGATAGGAAGGTCTCCAATTGGAAATATGCCTCACCCAGTGCATTTTTAGATTCCTCTATTCGTAATAAAAAGTTAGCAGATAAAAAGAAAATCTGAACAATCCCAAAAAACGTCTGAGTTTACTCTCTCCATGGTGGTGCTAGCCAGAGCTAGAGGAGAGGAGAAACTAAACTGGTACACAGGAAACCACACAGGCACAGCACAGGTATGACTCTGCGCTTTCACACCAGCCTCCCTGACAGCTAGGATATTACCCTTTCCTTTCCACACACGTGTACCATAGACGCATAGCAGAACCATAGAGCCGAGAGACCAGTCTTTACTGCCAGGAGAGCTGAACAGGAGGGCCAGTGTGAGGGTGACAAGCCCACTTCATCGGCCCCTAGCTTTGGAGGTTAAGTACGTCAACATTGACTTGTACAGTCACAATGTTAAGTTGTTTTAAGCAGAGGGTTGATCTTGAGGTAAATCATATTTTAGAGGCAGCAACAGAGTATCCCTGCTCGCTTTACCACACCATGCTGAATACAGAGCAGAAAGCTGTGTTGTGCACTGTCATTTCCAACATCTTTACCTACCTTGTAACATTTTATTCAGCGCATAAACATGCATTGGAATGTGGTGAAAACACCTGGGATTCATAACTCTGTGAATTCTGACTAATGATCCTGAAGGGAATTCTGTGCTTCATTACGATCTCTAGCAGAAAAACAAAACTCCTCCCCCAAAGGCAACAAGACAACAAAGAATGTCTTGATGAGATGGAGAGAGAGAGAGAGAGCAAGAACAAGCGAGAGAACGAGGGAGGAGGTGTGGCTAGTAAGGGAGGGAAGTACACAACGCAACATGGCGTGGAAAAAAATCCATGCATACAGTACAGCCCTGTAGTTTCCCCAACCTCCATTCTGCCATATGACTGATGAGAGAGAGACCACTCACAGCTCTGTGCGTTTAATTTGCTCTAATGATGGCTCCGGTAGGCCATCCATTCTGTATACGGCTATGATGATTGCAGATCAGCAGTTCTGAGCGAACAGGGAAAAAACAGGCAGGGGTCTGTTATAACCAACACTGCCTCGTCTGCATCCTCAGTAACAATTGAGGAAGAATCAATGTGCAGTCATCAGAGGGTCCCATCCTGTCCGCTATAGGTTTAATTGAAAATATGCTAATAGGGTGCTGCCGGGTGCTGATCACGATGAATCACCGTGGAGCTCTGCAGTGAGTCAGAGATGAGAGCTGGGCTGGCTGGGGAGAGACAGGGCTGCTCTGGTCCAGCATAGACAGGACAGGAAGGAAGATCCAGCATAGATAGGACAGGAAGGAGGATCCAGCATAGATAGGACAGGAAGGAGGATCCAGCATAGATAGGACAGGAAGGGAGATCCAGCATAGATAGGACAGGAAGGAGGATCCAGCATAGATAGGACAGGAAGGAGGATCCAGCATAGATAGGACAGGAAGGGAGATCCAGCATAGATAGGACAGGAAGGAGGATCCAGCATAGATAGGACAGGAAGGAAGATCCAGCATAGATAGGACAGGAGGGAACAAGCATTGGTCTACAAGCAGGGATGGGAAACTTTGATGTGGGTGGGGGCCACAAAAAACGGAACTCATCATGAGGGGTTTGCGTACCCACATTCATACAAATGTAAGTTCTAAAGTAAATTTCCTGCAATTTTGCCATGGGGCATAGAGAAAATGTTGCTGTTTTAAAGCAAGTTTGCTGCAATTCTACTAATTTTGCCATGGGGGCGGAGAGAAAAATTAGCAGTTTTACAGCTAATTTCCTGCAATTCTACCCATTTTGCCATAGGGTGGAGGCAAAATTTTGCAGTTTTTAATACGATAACTGATGATCAATGGGCCCCACACCGGTCGGTAATTCGACCATACTTACTACAAGTTTAGATAGCTGGCCTTTAGACTAACTTACCAATCACATTTATTTTGCTGACATGGGCTAATTGAGTGACTGCTGATGCATAAATACGTTTTGAAATTGCACCTTGTGTATTCTATTATTATTAACAGTAAGTTGAGACCCCGACTGAGTTCAAAAAAATATACAGCTGCGGAAAAAATTAAGAGACCACTGCAAAATTATCAGTTTCTCTGGTTTTACTATTTATAGTTATGTGTTTGGGTAAAAATAACATTTTTGTTTTATTCTATAAACTACTGACAACATTTCTCCCAAATTCCAAATAAAAATATTGTCATTTAGAGCATTTATTTGCAGAAAATGACAACTGGTCAAAATAACAAAAAAGATGCAGTGTTGTCAGACCTCGAATAATGCAAAGAAAATAAGTTCATGTTCATTTTTAAACAACACAATACTAATGTTTTAACTTAGGAAGAGTTCAGAAATCAATATTTGGTGGAATAACCCTGATTTTCAATCACAGCTTTCATGCGTCTTGGCATGCTCTCCACCAGTCTTTCACATTGATGTTGGGTGACTTTATGCCACTCCTGGCGCAAAAATTCAAGCAGCTCGGCTTTGTTTGATGGCTTGTGACCATCCATCTTCCTCTTGATCACCTTCCAGAAGTTTTCAATGGGGTTCAGGTCTGGAGATTGGGCTGGCCATGACAGGGTCTTGATCTGGTGGTCCTCCATCCACACCTTGATTTACCTGGCTGTGTGGCATGGAGCATTGTCCTGCTGGAAAAACCAATCCTCAGAGTTGGGGAACAATGTCAGAGCAAAAGGAAGCAAGTTTTCTTCCAGGACAACCTTGTACGTGGCTTGATTCATGTGTCCTTCACAAAGACAAATCTGCCCGATTCCAGCCTTGCTGAAGCACCCCCAGATCATCACCGATCCTCCACCAAATTTCACAGTGGGTGCGAGACACTGTGGCTTGTAGGCCTCTCCAGGTCTCCGTCTAACCATTAGACGACCAGGTGTTGGGCAAAGCTGAAAATTGGACTCATCAGAGAAGATGACCTTACTCCAGTCCTCTACGGTCCAATCCTCATGGTCTTTTGCAAACTTCAGCCTGGCTCTTCTTTGCTTCTCATTGATGTTGGGCTTTTTTCTAGGTTTGCAAGACTTCAGCCTTGCCCCTAGGAGCCTGTTTCGAACCGTCCTCGCCGTGCACTTCACCCCAGTTGCCGTTTGCCATTATTTTTGTAGGTCACTTGATGTCATCCTACGGTTGTTGAGTGACATTCGAATGAGTTGGCGGTCATCCCGGTCAGTAGAGAGTCGTTTTCGCCCTCTGCCAGTCTGTAGCTTTGTTGTCCCCAATGTCTGCTGCTTGACCTTGTTCTTATGAACCGCATCTTTGAAATTTTAAGGATGGAAGCAACCTGACGCTCACTGTATCCCTCTGCCAGTAAAGCCAGAATTGAACCCATCTTTTCCTCACTCAAAACTTTCCTTTTAACTCTTTTGGCATGGTCAATAGTTATTTTTTGATTAATATTACTTTTGAGGTACTATTAGCACTGTTTTTGCCATCCAGCTGGTCCTATTGCAAGAGGATAGTGATGACCACAGCAGTCCTCGTTAAATAAGATTTGGTTCATGTGATCACCTACTCAGTACCTAATTCAGTAGAATGAGGTGTGCCTGTGTTGGAATTCAACAGACACTGGAATGGAATGGCTGTCATATATGTAGAGATGCTGATTTAAGAAAAATTAATTTTCTTAATTCTTAATTTTTTCCACAGCTGTGTATATATATATATATATATATATATATATACACACACATACATACACACACACACACTACCATTCAAAAGTTTGGGGTCACTTAGAAATGTCCTTGTTTTCGAAAGAAAAGCAATTTTTTTGTCTAGTAAAATAACATCAAATTGATCGGAAATACAGTGCGTACATTGTTAATGTTGTAAATGGCTATTGTAGCTGGAAACGGCTGATTTTTTATGGAATATCTACATAGGCGTACAGAGGCCCATTATCAGCAACCATCAGTCCTGTGTTCCAATGGCACGTTGTGTTTGCTAACCCAAGTTTATCATTTGATCATTAGAAAACCCTTTTGCAATTATGTTAGCAGCTGAAAACTGTTGTGCTGATTAAAGAAGCAATAAAACTGGCCTTCTTGAGACTAGTTGAGTATCTGGAGCATCAGCAATTGTGGGTTCGATTACAGGCTCAAAATGGCCAGAAACAAAGAACTTTCTTCTGAAACTCGTCAGTCTATACTTGTTCTGAGAAATGAAGGCTATTCCATGCGAGAAATTGTCAAGAAACTGAAGATCTCGTACAACGCTGTGTACTACTCCCTTCACAGAACAGCGCAAACTGGATCTAACCAGAATAGAAAGAGGAGTGGGAGGCCCCGGTGCACAACTGAGCAAGAGGACAAATACATTAGTGTCTAGTTTGAGAAACAGGCGCTCAACTGGCAGCTTCATTAAATAGTACCCGCAAAACACCTGCTCAACGTCAACAGTGAAGAGGTGACTCCGGGATGTTGACCTTCTAGGCAGAGTTGCAAAGAAAAAGCCATATCTCAGACTGACCTTTATGTCTTAAAGTAATGATGGACTGTCATTTCTCTTTGCTTATTTGAGCTGTTCTTGCCATAATATGGATTTGGTCTTTTACCAAATAGGGCTATCTTCTGTATACCCCCCCTACCTTGTCGCAACACAACTGATTGGCTCAAACACATAGTTTTGATGTCTTCACTATTATTCTACAATGTAAAAAATAGTAAGAATAAAGAAAAACCCTTGAATGAGTAGTTGTGTCCAAACTCGTGACTGGTAGTGTTTATATATCTTAATTATTTTTGGGAGGTGACATTTGTCCGCCGGCCTACAAAAGAGGGGGCACCAGTTGCCCATCCCTGGTCTACAGAGAGAGAGAGAGACAACAGAGGACAGAATAGCCACTGATCTACAGGGCTATACATGTCCTCACAAACCCTCTCTGTTCAGACAAGAGCACACACTTTTAATGTTAAATAAACGTATGTACACACACAAACACTTCTATCTCTCTCTGTATCTTTCTCTCCCCCTCTCTTCTCTCCCTCCAGGGGACATGCATCAGCATGACCATGACATCAGACTACAGAGCAGAGAAGCGGAGCCGGTACTCCGGCGTACCGTTCGATCCATTGACATGGCAGCCTCTGCTCTCAGCTGCAACTCTGGAACCACTGTCTGCATCCCTCCTCACTCCCACACACCGACTTAGCCAGCACAACAACACCGCTTATACCCCACTACTGCAAGCAACCATCAAACACACACTGACAGCAACACACCATACATGTGCCCACCTACCTGAGCCTTCATATATCTGCCACCTCTGTGTCGAGTGCAGAGCAAAGAGAGAGAGACAGAGAGAGAGAGAGAGAGAGAGAGAGAGAGAGAGAGAGAGAGAGAGAGAGAGAGAGAGAGAGAGAGAGAGAGAGAGAGAGAGACAGAGAGACACGAGTGCATTCAGGTGGAGCTGAGAGCCCCTGCACTATAAGGCAGGTTCGTTGATCTACGTAGCGCTGAGGTCGATAAACAGGCTGCTAGGCTAGCAGAGGAGAGGTGGATAGAGCTGGGATATAGTGCTGTAGTGTAGGCTGCCTGGGGTTAAGAGACATGGAGCACCAGGCAGGAACCTCCATCTGACAGATTTATTCTTTAGTCATCAGCACATTCCCCTGAATGTCAATGAAAAGGAGAGGCTCTCCCTGCACCCTCCCCCTAACCGCTCTCTCTCTCTCTCGCTCGCTCTCTCTCAGCTGCTCTGTCGATCTTGCCTTCTCTCTCTTTCTCTGTCCACTAACATACCACCATCTCTCTCATACACTCAGCTGTTTCCTTTCTCCCCCTTCATCCCTCTCTCTCCTCCTTCATCCTTCTCTCTCCCCCTTCATCCCTCTCTCTCCCCCTTCTTCCCTCTCTCCCCCTTCATTCCTCTCTCTCCCCCTTCTTCCCTCTCTCTCCCGCTTCTTCCCTCTCTCTCCCCCTTCCTTCCTCTCTCTCCCCCTTCCTTCCACTCTCTCCCCCTTCTTCCCTCTCTCTCCCCCGTCTTCCCTCTCTCTCCCCCTTCATCCCTCTCTCTCCCCCTTCATCCCTCTCTCTCCCCCTTCTTCTCTCTCTCTCCCCCTTCATCCCTCTCTCTCCCCCTTCTTCTCTCTCTCTCCCCCTTCTTCCCTCTCTCTCTCCCTTCTTCCCTCTCTCTCTCCCTTCATCCCTCTCTCTCTTTCAGTGCATTTATTCAGCTGTTGCGTTGATCCCGGGCACAGTGGGGACGTGTGTGTCCAGAATCAGTTTGTTGCAGCGCTGCAAGGTCACCACACCTGTTTCCATGCCTCTCTCGCTCTCTTTCCCTCTCTCTCGCTCTCTCTTTCTCCACCACACATGACAGGACCAGAGGGGAAATCTGAGCTTTGTCAGACAACACTCTGAAACAACTGTATTATAATTTATACTGATTGAATCTGGACTGACTCCTCATACTAAATAATGTATTGCAATCTATATCGGCTTGTAATAAGAATTGTATTTAGATCTCAACTGGTTTGAATCAAACCACTTCTGTAGTGTATGAATGGAAAGGAAAAACTAATCACTGCATGCGATTGTATCATCTGAAACGGAAACCATGGACATCGCTAGTGGAAAACACTGTCAGTATCATCAGGCTTCCAGGAAACCTCCACCTCCCTGTCTTTCCTCTGGGCTTTGTGTCCTGTCCAGGCCTCACCAAAGCTCCCTAGCCCAGTCCCCTGGCTCTATGCTGGGCCAGAGACCCCAACACTGTGTCTGTCAGCACCTTGTGGAACACAATAGAAACATCTCTCTCCATGGAAGGCTCCGTTAGTCCAGATTCCAGTTACCACCGTTACCACAGGATTCCCCTATTGTAAAATAGCTGCGCTATAAAATGTAATTTTTTTGTATTTGTATGAATTAATCTTGGAAACCCAGAACCAAATATTGCGTAACTGCGTCAGCTACTAGATACATGTTATGTACGTCTGTCCACGAGAGATTAGTATGTATTAATAAATCAATCAATCAAATGGCTCTAATAAAGTCATCTGTGTCAATTTCAACCCAGTAGTAACCTGGGTCTACTAAATCATATTCATATCATATTTCTTCCAGCACGGCTACTTTACAGCTTAATGCTGTGGTTTTTCTCCCTCTGTTCCCAGCAGGCACCGGCAATTATCTCTGAACAATAGTAAGTAAATGTTACCTATAGATCTCTATAGAGACAAGCAGTAATCAGATGGCGGAACTGCTGGAGAGATGCCTGGGAGACAGAAGGAGGGAGAGACAGAAGGAGGGAGAGAGCGAGAGAGACAGGGGGATAGGGGAGATGAGAGAGCTGAAGAAGACCACATCCCCACATCTCTTATTTATCTGCCCTCCAATGGTTAACCATGGAATACTTGTCCAGTTGTTTGTTAGGGTAAAGACATCCCACATCCTTTTATTTCTCAGGTCTCTGCCCTTGGGAAGTTCACAGTGGCATACCTGTCATCTTGTTTGTGTTGTCTGGGAGAAAGCAGTTTGCCAAGACAGAGAAAGGGCTGTGTATATCTCCTTCACTTACTACAACAAAACACCAAAGCAATTGTATGGGTGGAGACTTCATAAATATGAAGGCGACTTGGTTTGGGAACATTTTCAGCTGCTGATGGGGGCTCCTGTCCTCTTTTGTAAAATGTTCTCACCAACAGATGGAGCCAGTGCACAGCAATTCAGTACCAAAACCATTCTGTGATTTCATTTGACCAGCGAGTGAGTGAAAATAGCGACTGCACTTAATGAAGGAGAATGTGAGCGAGAAAGAGAAGATCGAGAAAAGAGATAGTGTGTTTGGGGATGAGCAGGAGTGAGAGGAGGAAAAAGATTCTCTCTCTCTTTCTCTATTCTCTCTCTTTTTCTCTATCAGGGGAGCTCATTTGGGGAGGAGTGTGAAGCTGACAGTAACAGTACTATATAGAGAGAAAGGGTTTGATCTCCAAGTCCAATACCAAGACAGGGGAATGAGAGACAAAATGACATGTTTCTAAGCCAATTACAGTCTCAGACTGAAATATTTGGCAATGAATCCCACTACAGTTGTTAAATAACTTTCTTTAGTGCCATTTTGATGACAGAGAGCAATGATGGAGTAAGTCCCCATTACACTTAACTACCATGACAGAAAAATCCATAACGTACCAATTTTCCTATAGAATACTTTGTCCTTGAGAAAAATAAAAGTACTGCACACGGTAACAGAAAAGGCTGACAGAATAACTACTTCCTAATAATTGTTGAAGAAGGATTTAGGCCTAAAGGCCAAATCAAACGAAACGCGAACGAGCATCGTTTCGTGTAAATGCGAGAAAAATAAACTTGATTTCTAATTTGAAGCGCATGACGCCTTTGACAGCGTTGATGCTCGCGGCCCGTCTGCTTTCTGTCATTCACTGCCGTGCATTCTAATTCCAGCGTGTACACGCTCGTTTGCTCGTTCGTTTGATTTGGCTGTACACTTTAATTATTATTTACATGCAACAGTCCCAACGCTGTAATTTCTCACAGAGGCAGGTACTAATTTAAAGATGTGGGGATCCATCCATGGAGATCAAACAGTAGGCTATGAAACCATGCTAGTCAACTGTTTGTACTCAGCAGTGTAGGAGGGTGCATGCCCAAAATACCACAACTTGTTAGTTTGATGAAGTATTCCAGTATTCTACATCAATAGGTCACAACAGGATAAAAAGCTACTGAATACTTCAGCAGGGCAATCAATAGCTATAGTCTCATAGAGGATCATACTCGTTCTAAAAAATGTAATTTGCCAAATCTATGAATGAATGTGGTGTAATAATGATGATCCATTCAGTTATGAGATGACCTCCAACATGTGGACTACACATCTATCAGCACAGGATCCATCATCAACCTACTCTGATGAATCTTGGCCAATGAATTTGTAATGTTTCAGCTTTAACCCAAGGCCCTGGGTAATTTATCTACTGTTCTCCTGTACAATCTCTCAGACACACACAGAGCTGAAAGCACTCCAGTGGCCTGTCAAGCTATTTTATAATATTTCTTTCTTTCTTTTTCAATCTCTCTCGTCCCATATTTCTCTGTCTCTCTCTCTCTCACACACACACACAGTGTACAAAACATTAAGAACACCTTCTAAAATGTAGTTGCTGGCCCGTGTTGACTCCAAATCAAATCAAACTTTATTTATACAGCACATTTCAGACATGGAATGCAACGTAATGGGCTTTACAGGGAAAAACAAATAAAAACAATGTAAATAAAATATGAAATATTTACTACACAACAAACATAAGATTAAAAACTAAAGAATGACACAAACTGAACGACGAAAAAGCAACCTAAGAAAAAGCAAAGCTTAAAATATGTGTTTTAAGATCTCTTTTAAATATGTCCACAGTTTTGGCCCCCCTCAGGTTCTCTGGCAGGCTATTCCAGAGGCTGGGGGCATAACTAAAGGCTGCCTCTCCATGTCTCTTGGTCCAAGGCTTTGGGATAGTTAAAAGGCCAGTGCCAGAGGACCTGGGGGACCTACTGGGTACATGTATTGGGGTGCACAATCGTAGATTGATTTAAAAACCAATAGAATAATTGTTTAATTAATTCTAAAACTCACAGGCAGCCAGTGCAGAGACCTTAAAACCAGTGTAATGTGTGCTCTCCGTCTGGTCTTGGTCAGTACCCATGCTGCAGCATTCTGTATGTTTTGCAGTTGACCAATGGCTTTCTTGGGTAGACCAGACAGGAGAGCATTACAGTAGTCAAGCCTGCTTGTAATAAAAGCATGGATGAGTCTCTCTATCAGCCTGAGAGAGAAATGGCCGCACTTTGGCAGTGTTCCTCAGGTGGTAAAACGCTATTTCGGTCACATTCCTAATGTGTGATTCGAAATTTAGCTCAGAATCTAAAATAACACCTAGGTTTTTTACCTGATGTTTTATCTTTATTGCCCGTGAATTAAAATGTAAGGCTAGATTCTATCTCTGTGCTTTGGCTCCAACAATAAGTACCTCAG
This sequence comes from Coregonus lavaretus, assembly GCF_964263955.1. Taxonomy (NCBI): domain Eukaryota; kingdom Metazoa; phylum Chordata; class Actinopteri; order Salmoniformes; family Salmonidae; genus Coregonus; species Coregonus lavaretus. The sequence continues at coordinate 8,253,209 of NC_140007.1, read as the reverse complement.
TCTTGTCTTGATTTAGCTGGAATAAGTTGTGAGCCATCAAAGTATTTAAAATCACTAATAGAGTCTAATAATTTATCCCTGGAGCTAAAATGTTCTGGTGACACAGAAATGCAAAGTTGTGTATCGTCTGCGTAGCAGTGAAAATCAATGGTGTGCTTTCTGATAACGCTGCCAAGGGGTAACATATATAAACTGAACAGTACTGGACCCAAAATCGAACCTTGTGGAATGCCACATGTGATATGTATTTTCTATGAGTTATGTTCACCAAGGGTGACAAAAAACTCTTGACCAGTTAAATAGGTCCTAAACCTATTTAGAAACTGTCTCGGAGAGGCCAACCCACCTCTCCAGTCTGTCCAGAAGGACATCATGGTCAATATTGTCGAATGCACCACTTAAATCTAAGAGTACAAGGACAGAGAGCTGTTTGGCATCTGTGTTTACCACATTAACTAAGGCTGTCTCTGTGCTGTGGTGGGCATGAAAACCAGATTGGAATTTATAAAAATACAGTTGGCACTTAAAAAATCATTTAGCTGTTTGAACACCAATTTCTCCAGAATTCTGCTCAAGAATGGAAGGTTGGAGATTGGCTGAAAATTGCTAAGAGCTGAAGAATCTAGATAACTTTTCTTCTTATGCCTCCCCCAGTTGTGTCAAGTTGGCTGGATGTCCTTTGGGTGGTGGACCATTCTTGATACACACAGGAAAATGTTGAGTGTGAAAAACCCAGCAGCATGGCAATTCTTAACACAAACCGGTGTGCCTGGCACCTACTACCAAACCCCGTACAAAAGCACATAAATATTTTGTATTGCCCATTCACCCTCTGAATGGCACACATACACAATCCATGTCTCAATTGTCTCAAGACTTTTGAAAAATCCTTCTTTAACCCATCTCCTTCCTTTCATCTACACTGATTTAAGTGGATTTAACAAGTGACATCAATAAGGGACCATAGCTTTCACCTGGATTCACCTGGTCAGTCTATGTCATGGAAAGACCAGGTGTTCTTAATGTTTTGTACACTCAGTGTATAGTGTTTTGGAATGAAACTCTTCATGTGCTCCTACTACGTGCAGAGCTTGCACACAAACAAACACACAAACATACAAACACCTCACTCACATCTTATCATTCAAAGACAGATAACGATCTAAAAAAGATGGCAACCTTGTGATTCTGCAGTAGAGCTAAATTGGTAGCTAATTCTGGATAGCGGTAGCGGCACCGTACTCTGTGTGTGCATGTGTTTTGGGAGCGTGCGTTCGTGTGTGTGTGTGTGTGTGTGTGTGTGGGTGTGTGGGTGTGTGTACGTGCATGTGGTATAAACCATACGGTGCAGTGTGTGTATGAGCGCTGCAGTGCAGCAACATGAGCTCATCTTTTCTCTCCTATCGTCCCCACCCCCTCCTCTCCTCTCTCACCATTACATAAGTTAATGCAGCACGCTCCCTCATTATCCACCAGGCAGCCACAGAGACGAGATGCTAAGGAATATGACATCAAAAGTAAGAGAACACAAGGGCTGCTAGAGAAAGATGCAGACGAAGAGATGGAGGGCAGTGCCTGCTTTTGAGCTACAGCAGTTCCAGCTACACTGATCATGTAAAATAGAAGTAGAAGCCAGAGTCAAGGTTCACTGCATTTCTAAGTGTATTCTGGTCACCAACACTAGGATACATTGCTGAAAAAGAAAGTGAAAGAATGGGGATCGTGTGAAAGAGTGTAGCTTCACTGCAATAGCAAAACAACTTATAATGTAGTGTGCCCTACCACAAGACATTTCAACAACTGAGATGATCTTAACCCAATAACTCTATCAGTACTCATTAGTTAGTGGTACATCCATTTGAATTCAATCACTTTTTGACAGCAGCCCTTTTGTTTTATACATGTTTTCCCATGGAAGAAGTGGTCAAAAAGTGGCCCTGAATGTCAAAACATTCAGGTCAAAGTTGACCCATTTTGTATACCTCACCCTACCATGACACATCCATGTCTTCATAATTGGAAAAGATCAACGGTTGAGTTTGATATAATTTAAAAGCTTACAAACAGGGTTGTCAAACTATTTCACAACATGCTCTTGAACACAGGGTGGGTGTCTTTTCAATCATAGAAATATAATTCATAGAATAGGTCTATCCCTTCAGACCACTGCAATTTATCTGGTACACCATTGACATTTAAATTGAATTGAAAGTGTACACTCCATTTTTGTTGTTATAGTGGGAACAGTAACAGTAAGTAATCTAAAAAAATTAAACTTTTAGGAAAATGTTTTATAGATTTTGTCAATTTAAAAGTAAGGTGTTTGTAATAATAATGTGGACACTCACTCCATCATTCAATAGATCTAAAGAACTGTGTACACACATAGCCAACAGTAAAGGGAGTTACTGTAGTCACATAAGAAAACAGCTAGAGGATACAAATGAATACTGTTTAATATCCGACTGAATACGCTCACTTGGGTGCAAAATCAATCATGAACACAGTTGAGGAAACATGCCAAATCAACTGTAAACTTGTGAATTTGGGCCTAAAGCAACTGTTTGTGTGTGTGTGTGTGTGTGTGTGTGTGTGTGTGTGTGTGTGTGTGTGTGTTCTGAACTTATGTGAGAATGATGTACTACTTCCAACACGATCAATCCATACTTCAACAAATACAAATACCAAACTGTTCAATACTGTTGGCTGGAAAACAACCACACTTCAAAATGGCAACAACTGCTCATTACCATCATAGCATCAACACATCTCCCTCAAGTGGCATTTCTGACCAAAATGATTTCCCCAGACATGTCTAAGCTGTTCCACACCAGAAGTTAACTCACCACAGTGGGACTACACGTCAGGATGCAGCTTTTCCATTACACACGTCTGTCTCCGCTCTGCCCAGAAAATCTCACTTGTCATAAACCCAGCGTACCAACACAGGGACCACACGTGCAGAGTCCTGAGTCTCTCTTCTCTGGGTCCTGATGGAGGTCAAGACGCTGCTGTTTGTCAAGGTGTCCAGTTTAAGTCAGAACAGCTTCAGACCAGGTCCACATGCTGTACTGTACTTCCCACTGGGCTGGGTTAGTCTGTTTGCTCTTCCTGGAGTCTATCATAAGGCAGGATTGTGTCACTGTTAGCATCACAACGACCCCGCTTTCAGCCTATTCCACCCTAGTGTTGACACAGATGAAGTTACAGACACTGACATGGACAAAAGCGACCGACACAGTTGGAGATGCAGGAAGTGTGTGAGACTACAGAAGACTACCATTCACATGAAACCCAACAGTGAGTTCAGCCTGATCCCTTGTTTTTCCCTCTGGATTGGGGATGGGATGCAGGAGCGTTCGGGCACCAGAGACGCTCTCCAGACACACACACACACAGTAAATAAGTAATGGCTGCTGTGCTCCACTCGCTGCCCTGGAACTAGGATCAGATCAGGTTGCGTTGCTTCTACTGTGTCATTTCAGCTGCTCTCACTGTCAAACAGTCAGACCACTGTTTTCAACAACTTCCTCAAAAGCCTCTTCACTTCAGACAGTCTAGCTAGCCTTTCTTGCAAAACAACCTTCTGTTCCCGCCGGAGACAAACTCCACCTGTGAAAGCATCAGAGTCTGAGATTTTATCAGAAGAGACAACTTTAAGTGGGAGGAGGCTGGATAAAAGTTGAGAGAACAGGAGGTCAAAATGAAAACTTTTCAGAGGCACAGTGTGCTCTGAAGAGACAGGACTGTTCCTCCTGGGTCAGTTCATGTCTTGTGAGCGAGAGATAACAGTTCATTTAAATCAGCCCAACAGGGTTCAGAAGATGGATGACAAAGTCAGGAAGAAGTAAATGGAACAAGCCAATCACAACACCAGCCTATTAAAGTTCCAATGCAGCTGTTTTTATCTCAATTTCAAATCATTTCTGGGTGACAATTAGGTACCTTACTGTGATTGTTTTCAATTAAAATGGTCAAAAAGAAACAAAAATAGCTTCTTAGCAAAGAGCAATTTCTCAAGCAAGAATTTTGCTATGATTATTTGGGAGTGGTTTGAGTGGGGAGGGGAAAACAGAAAATTAGCTGTTATTGGTAGAGGTTTGGAACACTCTTATTGGTCTATTAACTAACTAATTGGCCGTGGCTACGGATACAGAGTTTTCGCCGACGTCTCGCCCGCCCCTCCGGAAACTTAAAGCTAGGGATCCGGATCATGTTCTGCGCATGTGTTATTTTACGCACACATTCGTTTTTTCCTAACGTAGCTGCTGCTCACACTCCCACTCACTTCGCGTTTCTCTCTTTACTCACCCTCTTCTGAGCCATGATGATGTAGCCTATGACTCTGCCTCATATTTCTGAACTGAAATAAAAACCCTGCGGCGATTTGAACGAACATTTCAAAACATATGTTATGAAGGCTACAACCTTCTCTGTCTGTCTGTTGTCACATATATTGCAGTTGCACAAGCAGGACGCAGTCCATACACTTTGGAGAAAAAACAAAATCAGTGTTGGCTAATTTTTATAGTTGCTGCCATATCGTAGCTCCTGAGAAAAGAACAGTACTTGAGTGTCTGTCTGCTTCCTGCGCAGCTAAGCCAATGTTTGCAATGATGATGAAAAAATAACATTCAATCGCTAATTGTGTCTGTCATGCTGCGTTCCACCTCTGCACAGCCGAATGTTCTAGGCAGCCGAGCGTGTATCCGGACCAGTGAAAATATGTATGTATCTCAGCAGCTAAGAAGAACATGAAATCGCTAGACTGCCTGTTTGTGTTGTGCTTACGCTTACTGACAAAGTTTGTACTAACATGTCAATAATGTGTTTGGTGTAAAACATGTTAATAGCTGCATGTAGCCTACTAGCTGCATTATGCTTACTGAGGCATGAAATGCAATAGTTTGAACAGTTTTGTGTACAACATGAAGTTTGTAGGCTACACCAGTGACCAGACAAAGGCAATCAAGCAGGGGGGATCGGCAGCTGAGCAATCAGCACAGCAGCTACACTACCGTTCAAAAGTTTGGGGTCACTTAGAAATGTCCTTGTTTTCGACAGAAAAGCATTTTTTTTGTCCAGTAAAATAACATCAAATTGATCAGAAATACAGTGTAGACATTGTTAATGTAAATGGCTATTGTAGCTGGAAACGGCTGATTTTTAATGGAATATCTACATAGGGGTACAGACGCTCATTATCACCAAATATCAGTCCTGTGTTCCAATGGCACGTTGTGTTTGCTAATCCAAGTTTATCATTTGAAAGGGTTCATTGATGGTTAGAAAACCCTTTTGCAATTACGTTAGCACAGCTGAAAACTGTTGTGCTGATTAAAGAAGCAATAAAACTGGCCTTCTTGAGACTAGTTGAGTTCCTGGAGCATCATTAATTCTGGGTTCGATTACAGGCTCAAAATGGCCAGAAACAAATAACTTTCTTCTGAAACTCGTCAGTCTATTCTTGTTCTGAGAAATGAAGGCTATTCCTTGCGAGAAATTCCCAAGAAACTGAAGATCTCGTTCAATGCTGTGTACTACTCCCTTCACAGAACAGCGCAAACTGGCTCTAACCAGAATAGAAAGAGGAGTGGGAGGCACCGGTACACAACTGAGCAAGAGGACAAATACATTAGAGTGTCTAGTTTGAGAAACAGACGCCTCACAGGTTCTCAACTGGCAGCTTCATTAAATAGTAACCGCAAAACATCAGTCTCAACGTCAACAGTGAAGAGGCAACTCTGGGATGCTGACCTTCTAGGCAGAGTTGCAAAGACCAGGGATGGGCAACTAGCGCCCCCTCTTTTGTAGGCCGGCGGACAAATGTCACCTCCCAAAAATAATTAAGATAGATATAAACACTACCAGTCACAAGTTTAGACACACCTACTCATTCAAGGGTTTTGAATGGTAGTGTACGTAGGCAGCACTTTAAAAATAAAATCCTATACATGGGCAGAAATATCCATATTTTTAGCCTGGCCAAATTGAGATACAGAAACTCTGCTCTAAGCTTGAACATATCTTCATTTCCAAATGAATGATTGGGTTACTATGGGAGTGTACTGCAAAATCTAGTCTGTGTGTGGATTTAGCCTACCATACGTTTCCAGGGTGCTGAATATGTAACATTTCTCCAGAAAACCAGTTTTATAGCCATTTTAATAGCAGTTTATAACAAAATAGAAGAAACATGAGGAGCAGACTCTAGTGCTTCCCTCTGTCTGGGGCCAGTCAGAAGTGAACCAACGCTAGCAGTCTTTTACCAGACCAGACCAGGCATACAGTCATGACAGATAATCTCCTACCTTATTGTTCGGCTTGAAATGCAGTACTTCCACATCACATTCCACGCGGCAGTGACATCACTGCAGACACCAGACACGCAGGGAAAAAATGTGCAACATGGAACACGCAGGGAGGACGTTTCAAAATGTCCCAAACGCACCAAACTGTGGCAACTCCCCCTATAACAGTCTGTGGTGAGACACACTGTACCAACTCCCATATACTAGACCACAAATTACACCCCACATCCTTTACTTTCCATAGAAAAACACAGAGAATTCTTTCTCTTCTGGCTCCAGTTTCTTCAGCTGCGCCTTTTAGAAGTTCCCTGTCCCAGTTTATCCTGCCCGCATCCAAACTCAGAAAGTTGCTAGACTAGCAAGTTCGCCTGATGACCAAGTTAGGTAAAGGCCCAGCACAGTATGTCTAGGCTCGCAGATTAAAATCATCCCTCCTCGTAACAAAGGCTCTCCACCCACACTGTGCACTACTACACCACTCCTCCCTCTTGCCTTTCTTTCTTGAGGACACCCCTTCTTTTTCTTTCCTTACAATGCACCCTAACCCATCTGGCTGAGACTGCCTGTGATAGCCACTGGTGGTGGGCTAGGCATGCCTGTGTGCATGTGCCTGTGGTAATACCTGGGCCCATATCCAAGAATGACAGAGCTGTCAATGGGATGGCCAAGCAGGGGGAGGGTTAGCCCCAGTTCAACAGCTGGGAGAGGCTGTTTTGAGTTGCTACAGCGGCCTGGCTTTAACAACATAGCTAAAGCCATGGAACTCAATCTAATCATGTTACCGTAAACCCTTGCTGGTGTTTTTTGAGTTACGCCCCATGACTACATCTTTCCAGTGACTCTGAGGAATTAGGAGCATAATGAAGTCTTTTAGGCCAAGCATAAATTACTTGGCTTCTATAACGGGTTTTGATAATGGAATAAAAAACACAACGACCCTGTAATGCTAAATAATTTCCAAGAGACTATAGTGTCATAGAGAGAGAGAGAGAGAGAGAGAGAGAGAGAGAGAGAGAGAGAGAGAGAGAGAGAGAGAGAGAGAGAGCATGAAACTAAGAGGAATTCAGTGATAGAAAAAGTACTCAAAAAGTAAAGTGACCTTAATAGAAAATGACTCAAGTAAAAGGAAAATCACCCAGTAAAATACTACTTGAGTAAAAGTCTAAAAGTATCTGGTTTTAAATGTACTTAAGTACAGTGGTGGAAAAATGATTCAAAAACTAAATGTTAAACATCAAATTCCTTATACACTGCTCAAAAAAAATTAAGGGTACACTTAAACAACACAATGTAACTCCAAGTCAATCACACTTCTGTGAAATCAAACTGTCGACTTAGGAAGCAACACTGATTGACCATAAATGTCACATGCTGCTGTGCAAATGGAATAGACAACAGGTGGAAATTATAGGCAATTAGCAAGACACCCCCAATAAAGGACTGGTTTTGCAGGTGGTGACCACAGACCACTTCTCAGTTCCTATGCTTCCTGGCTGATGTTTTGGTCACTTTTGAATGCTGGCGGTGATTTCACTCTAGTGGTAGCATGAGACGGAGTCTACAACCCACACAAGTGGCTCAGGTAGTGCAGCTCATCCAGGATGGCACATCAATGCGAGCTGTGGCAAGAAGGTTTGCTGTGTCTGTCAGCGTAGTGTCCAGAGCATGGAGGCGCTACCAGGAAACAGGCCAGTACATCAGGAGACGTGGAGGAGGCCGTAGGAGGGCAACAACCCAGCAGCAGGACTGCTACCGCCGCCTTTGTGCAAGGAGGAGCAGGAGGAGCACTGCCAGAGCCCTGCAAAATGACCTCCAGCAGGCCACAAATGTGCATGTGTCTGCTCAAACGGTCAGAAACAGACTCCATGAGGGTGGTATGAGGGCCCGACGTCCACAGGTGGGGGTTGTGCTTACAGCCCAACACCGTGCAGGACGTTTGGCATTTGCCAGAGAACACCAAGATTGGCAAATTCGCCACTGGCGCCCTGTGCTCTTCACAGATGAAAGCAGGTTCACACTGAGCACGTGACAGACGTGACAGAGTCTGGAGACGCCGTGGAGAACGTTCTGCTGCCTGCAACATCCTCCAGCATGACCGGTTTTGCGGTGGGTCAGTCATGGTGTGGGGTGGCATTTCTTTGGGGGGCCGCACAGACCTCCATGTGCTCGCCAGAGGTAGCCTGACTGCCATTAGGTACCGAGATGAGATCCTCAGACCCCTTGTGAGACCATATGCTGGTGCGGTTGGCCCTGGGTTCCTCCTAATGCAAGACAATGCTAGACCTCATGTGGCTGGAGTGTGTCAGCAGTTCCTGCAAGAGGAAGGCATTGATGCTATGGACTGGCCCGCCCGTTCCCCAGACCTGAATCCAATTGAGCACATCTGGGACATCATGTCTCGCTCCATCCACCAACGCCACGTTGCACCACAGACTGTCCAGGAGTTGGCGGATGCTTTAGTCCAGGTCTGGGAGAAGATCCCTCAGGAGACCATCCGCCACCTCATCAGGAGCATGCCCAGGCGTTGTAGGGAGGTCATACAGGCACGTGGAGGCCACACACACTACTGAGCCTAATTTTGACTTGTTTTAAGGACATTACATCAAAGTTGGATCAGCCTGTAGTGTGGTTTTCCACTTTAATTTTGAGGGTGACTCCAAATCCAGACCTCCATGGGTTGATACATTTGATTTCCATCGATAATTTTTGTGTGATTCTGTTGTCAGCACATTCAACTATGTAAAGAAAAAAGTATTTAATAAGATTATTTCATTCATTCAGATCTAGGATGTGTTATTTTAGTGTTCACTTTATTTTTTTGAGCAGTGTATTAAGCAAATCAGATGGCACGATTTTCTTGTTTTTAAAATGTACAGATAGCCAGGGGCACACTCCAACACTCAGACATCATTTACAAACACAGTATTTGTGTTTAGTGAGTCCGCCAGATCAGAGGCAGTAGGGATGACAACGCACTATATTGATAGATGCATGAATTGGACCATATTGCTTTCTTGACAGAGCATTCAAAATGTAACGAGTACTTTTGGGTGTCAGGGAAAATGTATGGCAGTAAAATGTACATATTTTCTTTAGGAATGTAGTGGAGTAAAAGTAAAAGTTGTCCGAAAAATAAATAGTAAAGTACAGATACTTAGTTACTTTACACCACTGGAGGAATTACAAGGAAGAGGAATAAGAAGAATTGCTATTCAGTATTCCAATTAGCAATGTTTAGCATGCATCAATACCAGAAGAAACGTGATCAACTCAACACAGTATGACATTTGTACCTACAGTTGATGAGGATTCCCAGCAATATAAAAATGGCAGGATGCACCATTTTCAGGGTATAATAACTGCTATGTAATGCATTATTAATTAATTATGGACTTGTCCTCATAGTCTGAATACTAATGACCATAGTGTGCGTGTTTGCGCGCGAATATATTAGCATACAGTGAGGGAAAAAAGTATTGATCCCCTGCTGATTTTGTACGTTTGCCCACTGACAAAGAAATGATCAGTCTATCATTTTAATGGTAGGTTTATTTGAACAGTTAGAGACAGAATAACAACAACAAAAATCCAGAAAAACGCATGTCAAAAATGTTATAAATTGATTTGCATTTTAATGAGGGAAATAAGTATTTGACCCCCTCTCAATCAGAAAGATTTCTGGCTCCCAGGTGTCTTTTATACAGGTAACAAACTAAGATTAGGAGCACACTCTTAAAGGGAGTGCTCCTAATCTCAGTTTGTTACCTGTATGAAAGACACCTGTCCACAGAAGCAATCAATCAATCAGATTCCAAACTCTCCACCATGGCCAAGACCAAAGAGCTCTCCAAGGATGTCAGGGACAAGATTGTAGACCTACACAGGGCTGGAATGGGCTACAAGACCATCGCCAAGCAGCTTGGTGAGAAGGTGACAACAATTGGTGCGGGAGGATCTTGTCAATGATCTCAAGGTAGCTGGGACCATAGTCACCAAGAAAACAATTGGTAACACACTACGCCGTGAAGGACTGAAATCCTGCAGCGCCCACAAGGTCCCCCTGCTCAAGAAAGCACATATACATGCCCGTCTGAAGTTTGCCAATGAACATCTGAATGATTCAGAGGAGAACTGGGTGAAAATGTTGTGGTCAGATAAGACCAAAATCGAGCTCTTTGGCATCAACTAAACTCGCTGTGTTTGGAGGAGGAGGAATGCTGCTTATGACCCCAACAACACCATCCCCACCATCAAACATGGAGGTGGAAACATTATGCTTTGGGGGTGTTTTTCTGCTAAGGGGACAGGACAACTTCACCGCATCAAAGGGACGATGGACAGGGCCATGTACCGTCAAATCTTGGGTGAGAACCTCCTTCCCTCAGCCAGGGCATTGAAAATGGGTCGTGGATGGGTATTCCAGCATGACAATGACCCAAAACACACGGCCAAGGCAACAAAGGAGTGGCTCAAGAAGAAGCACATTAAGGTTCTGGAGTCGCCTAGCCAGTCTCCAGATCTTAATCCCATAGAAAATCTGTAGAGGGAGCTGAAGGTTCGAGTTGCCAAACGTCAGCCTCGAAACCTTAATGACTTGGAGAAGATCTGCAAAGAGGAGTGGGACAAAATCCCTCCTGAGATGTGTGCAAACCTGGTGGCCAACTACAAGAAACGTCTGACCTCTGTGATTGCCAACAAGGGTTTTGCCACCAAGTACTAAGTCATGTTTTACAGAGGGGTCAAATATTTATTTCCCTCATTAAAATGCTAATCAATTTATAACATTTTTGACATGCGTTTTTCTGGATTTTGTTGTTGTTATTCTGTCTCTCACTGTTCAAATAAACCTACCATTAAAATTATAGACTGATCATTTCTTTGTCAGTGGGCAAACGTACAAAATCAGCAGGGGATCAAATACTTTTTTCCCTCACTGTATATAGATGTGACAGGTGCTTCTGAGGGTTACACAGACCCTGGATCAGTCTTTCATGTCTCCAAACGCAGCTCAGTTCTGATTCAGACATCAAACTCAGGCCTGACGCCATCGGCAACATCAAGCTAACTATATGGGTAATGCATCAGTAAAACTCCACGTAGGCTACGCCTGTGATGTACACTACAGTTGAAAAGTTTGGGGTCACTTATAAATGTCCTTGTTTTCCATGAAAACATACATGAAATGAGTTTGAATAGGAAATATAGCTAAATGAATAGGAAATGTACAAGGAAATGTCATTGACAAGGTTAGAAATAATGATTTTTTATTGAAATAATAATTGTGTCCTTCAAACTTTGCTTTCTTCAAAGAATCCTCCATTTGCAGCAATTACAGCCTTGCAGACCTTTGGCATTCTAGTTGTCAATTTGTTGAGGTAATCTGAAGAGATGTCACCCCATGCTTCCTGAAGCACCTCCCACAAGTTGGATTGGCTTGATGGGCACTTCTTACGTACCATACAGTCAAGCTGCTCCCACAACAGCTCAATAGGGTTGAAATCCGGTGACTGCCAGCTGACTGCTCCTTCCTTAAATAGTTATTGCATAGTTTGGAGCTGTGCATTGGGTCATTGTCCTGTTGTAGGAGGAAATTGTCTCCAATCAAGCGCCGTCCACAGGGTATGGCATGGCGTTGCAAAATGGAGTGATAGCCTTCGTTCTTCAAGATCCCTTTTACCCTGTACAAATCTCACACTTTACCACCACCAAAGCACCCCCAGACCATCACATTGCCTCCACCATGCTTGACAGATGGCATCAAGCACTCCTCCAGCATCTTTTCATTTGGTCTGCGTCCCACAAATGTTCTTCTTTGTGATCCGAACACCTCAAACTTCGATTCGTCTGTCCATAACACTTTTTTCCAATCTTCCTCTGTCCAGTGTCTGTGTTCTTTTGCCCATCTTAATCTTTTATTTTTATTGGCCAGTCTGAGATATGGCTTTTTCTTTGCAACTCTGCCTAGATGTTGAGACTGGTGTTTTGCGGGTACTATTTAATGAAGCTGCCAATTGAGGACCTGTGAGGCGTCTGTTTCTCAAACTAGACACTCTAATGTATTTGTCCTCTTGCTCAGTTGTGCACCGGGGCCTCCCACTCCTCTTTCTATTCTGGTTAGAGCCAGTTTGCGCTGTTCTGTGAAGGGAGTAGTACACAGCGTTGTACGAGATCTTCAGTTTCTTGGCAATTTCTCACATGGAATAGCCTTTATTTCTCAGAACAAGAATAGACTGACGAGTTTCAGGAGAAAGTTATTTGTTTCTGGCCATTTTGAGCCTGTAATCGAACCCACAATTGCTGATGCTCCAGATACTCAACTAGTCTCAAGAAGGCCAGTTTTATTGCTTCTTTAATCAGCACAACAGTTTTCAGCTGTGCTAACATAATTGCAAAAGGGTTTTCTAATGATCAATTAGCCTTTAAAAATGATAAACTTGGATTAGCAAACACAACCTGCCATTGGAACACAGGACTGATGGTTGCTGATAATGGGCCTCTGTATGCCTTTGTAGATTTTCCATAAAAAAATCAGCCGTTTCCAGCTACAATAGCCATTTACAACATTAACAAATGTCTACACTGTATTTCTGATAAATTTGATGTTATTTTAATGGACAAAAAAATTTCTTTTCTTTCGAATACAAGGACATTTCTACGTGACACCAAACCTTTGAGCGGTAGTGTATATCATTATCAGGATAACAGTCGTGAAGTTGCAGCAGGTGATAGTTATTAGATGAGTTATTAAAACGGACATTTCGATTATCACCAGATGCTTTATGGTTATGTAGAACATAAAACCATTTTCAAAATACAGTATACCTCACAATGCCTGATATGAGTGTTTCTTACACACATCCTGTGTGGGGGGTTTCCTGCATGAAGTGGCATCAGAAAAGCCCAAAGCAACACGATCACATAGAAACAGCCAGGAGACGGTCAGATTCAGTCTTTGGAATGGCAGTCTACATTATAAAGCTTTTATTGTAAAGATATATATCCAGTCAGCCCTTGGTTGTAAGGATATATCCAGTCAGCCCTTGGTTGTTCCCTTTGATTGTAATAGAGCATGTCTATTCTGTGGGAGTCAGCTAAACATTTGTATTCTGAACAGACGCATGGTGGAATCACTGCAGCTGTACTGGAATATAGAACGGCAGCTATCTATGTTGTGACAGGTAGTGTTTTATAGTCCCTGTAGAGTTGCAGGGGAATTGGAGGGGATGAATTGGAGGAAGCTTCGTGAGAAGGGATCCAACTTCCTATCGTATAAACTACCTACTGTATGTACATGTAAAGCTGAGAGGAAACCCTATTTCTAGATTCAGTACAATGTCCTGCCCTGCACTTAAGCCGATAACATTGAGCTGTGATCCAATCCTCCATCATTAAAAGTAATCCTATCCCACTCCAAGGAGACTGTGCAGCAAGATTAATACATTCCTAACCTGTAATGTGTAGGCTATAAACACTCAGACAGATTCACTACCTGCTCCGATGAGAGCAGTAAACGTAATGAACAACCCTGGAGAGATCCTGCACTAGGTGAAAGGTGAAGACCAAGAGGGAGGAGCGGAGGAGTGGATGCTGAGTCAAGTCACACCTCCTCTTCTCTCCTCCTAAGCACTTAGCAGCTCCAGTCCCTTACAGTAGACAAGCATCACCAAGAGACCAAGTGAGTTAAGCAAGTAGTGCAGGAAAATAAATGACCTTAACTAGTTTCTCTCAGGGAAATCGATTGCGGTCCAGTCAGCTCAGGCCCCAGAGCAATGTCTTACACAGTCACGTTTACTGTTAGCACTATGCCTAAAAACTGCTCTGTTGTTTTGTTGTCATTTTTACAGTTTGTCTATAAAACATGAATCCATATAAAATTATTCCAGAGTTTTAATTCACGTTTGGAGTGTTCTAATAAGAGCAGGAAGGAAGATCCATAAAGCCACAGGCACATCTTAAATCACATTTACATTTTAGTCATTTAGCAGACGCTCTTATCCAGAGCGACTTACAGGAGCAATTATGGTTAAGTGCCTTGCTCAAGGGCACATCGACAGATTTTTCACCTAGTCGGCTTGGGGATTAGAACCAGCGACCTTTTGGTTACTGGCACAACGCTCTTAACCACTAAGCTACCTGCCGCTCACAAGGGTTTTATCAGAAACAAATCTTCAAAACATCTAGTCTAAGGTCAACTTACCTCTTATGAAAGGTGTTATGGGGATGTAGACACAACACATGCCAGTAATCCATACAGAACGTCTTTAATTTCCACATTTTTTGCTCCTAAGTTCTTCTGCAGAAGATCAACAGGGGGCCACTATAAAGCGAGTCAGAGCAGGTTAGTCCACGGTGCCAGGTGTAGGTTCCTGTGCCAGGTATGGTATGTTCCTGTTAGCAGATCCAGTAAACATCATGGCACCATAGATACAGAACGTTGCCCAGTTGTTCAGTGTGTGAATCCAGACATATATCCTCTTCTACTGGCACACTGTCCTGGTCCTGAGCGGGTAAACCTCTTTGGACCACTAAAGAGCTTTTATGGTCCTCCGCAGACCAGAACAGCTCTGGACGTGTTTCAACAAACACCAGCCTTAGATCAAGATCCAGACCAAAAAACTATTTGGATCTGTTTGGATCAACCCAGACCCAGTTTGGATAACTTGCACACTGTGGACTGCCTCAGCTCAGCTCAGCTCTCCTCAGCTCGTATCCAGGTCACCAAGGCTGTCCTCTGTTCCCGTCCCTCCAGAGTGTGTCAGGCTGGGAGCCTGTGGGGAGGCATGGCTCTATATCCACTGCTTCAGCAGGCACAGGTACTGTCATGTGTGGAAGTGCAGAAGCACAGAGGACGAATCCTCCATACACCACACATCCCTCTCTTCTCTGCTCTGGTAGACACCGTCTCAACCAGGCTTAGAAATTGCCTCTTTTTCCTACTCCCTCTCCTCCTCCTTCTCTTTGGTCGCAGAAGCAAACTTTCTCGATGAAGGCAAGAGATGGTGGCTCCTCTACCTCTATCACTCTCTCACTGTGTCTCTGACCCCCTCTTCTGCTCCTCCTTTTCCTCCTCTCTGACTAAACTGTCTCTCCTCCCTCAATCTCTGTACCTTCACATGTTCTCTCTCGCTCTCTATCGCTCTCTCTCTCTTCTGAAGTGAATAACAGCTGCTGCCATCCACACAGGACCTCCAAGAAATGTGCCGACTCTGGTTGCCGGGCAACACTATGGTACTATTGAAACTGCAAATGGAAGCTTGCAGCAAACACTCATTGGCCAGAACGTCGTCGATGGGGAGTGGCCACAATATTGTCCACGACTGCATGAGTGTACACCCATGCTGTAATCAGAATAGGCAGAGGCTACAAGGGCGGAGTTGTTTTGGGAATAAAATCCTCTAATATAGAAGCAGGGCATGCAATGTTGCTTTAAAGCGGCGATCAGTAGTAAAAACAATAACAAAGTGACTCCCACCCCTGTTTCGGTAAAAAGCTGGAGGGGTGGGGTTGGAGAAATGTAACCACTCTCAAATTCATAGACAGAGCTATGGATGTAAGGACTGACCATCCATGATAACAAAATTATAGTTTTAACCATGTTTTGAGGCTATTTACATTTACTTTGTTTAAAAACACTGGAGTAAAACAAGCTTATATTTTAGGTTCTGATGGGGTATGACAGTTGAACTAAGCTCATGGGGCATTTAGAAGTTATATTCTTCAATAATCAATAGGTACATATCATTAATTTATAAGTCCAAAAATGGATGTAGCAACTGCTGATTGCCCCTTTAAACCGTCAAACTCAAGGAGGTATTTGCAGTGAACACAATGGCACATGAATTGCTTGAGAGAATGAATATACCTGGTCTCTACATGAAGCTATTCATAACGTAATTGAATATCTGAGGTGTGAATGGATACGTGGTGTGAACAGTATCGGCAGAGATATGAAGGAAAAATAAAACGGAATGGAAATGGATGGAGGTGACAGAACAATGCCCTGGATCAAACAGGTGCAAATCATCATCATTACCACAGTGTTCAAATGAGGAGCAGCACACGGTTGAGCAACGACTGAGATGAAAGAAACATGGTTTCTCCGATCGGCTGGTGATTTGCACTTGAAGACAAGCGCTGGTCTGTTCTCCTCTGTGCGTCTGAGAGGCCGTGTCAGACTGTTGTACCACGCCGCCCCAGTGGCCATGAGAAACAGGATTACGAATGAGGCCCGGGCCTCTCATCATCTCATCATTATTCAACCCCCATCCATCATCACCATCCCCCATTCTGCTTCACACACGCATACGCTTGCATACACACCGAGGCGGACACACAAATGATCCTGTTGATAATTTAGCTCCCTCTCCCACTGACTGGCAGTCATGGCTTTCCCCCTTTCACACACTTCCTGGCACAATATGGGCTTCCTGTGTTCCAGAAGACATAGCCAATGGCACCCAGAAATACAACACAGAGAGACAGGCAGCAACACTGAACACCTATTGTGAGCAGAGACAGTGAGGAATTAATTCACGCAAACAATCCATCAGTAGCCTGTCACAAAGCCTCGGTGCCCCGTTTATACACATCTCACAGAATTAACCACACACACCGACAGCTCAATTGTCTCTTTTTAATCAAGATTTGTTCCTTGAATGCATAATACATTCTACTGAACTGACACGGCGGGCTGCCAACAAGTAGGCTATTGTTTAACTGTTAAATTATAGAATTTTCATTTAGTGTGAATTTATTAAACCATTGTGAAAGTAACCTATTGAATTAGAGACAACGCAGATGCACAGAGGTATGGATTAATGGACGTCAACGGTGGTTTTATACACACACACTGTTTTCAGATAGCTGTGAATGTTTCACCCATCTCGATTCACTAATGTTTGCGGAGTCATACAGAAAAATCCATTAGATCATCAACTCTCTAATTGAAGTGAAGATCACTACAGGCGTTAGTGTGGGTGGGTGGTAGTTTCTCTGTCTCTGTGATCACAGCATTGTAGAGTGTGTCTGAGGGGGAAGAGAGATAGGAGCATCAACTGGTCAACACATGGGTCTGATTCATACACACATTAATGGTTGTGATCTTTTTCAGGGGATACAAAGTGCAGCCTGATGTGCACATGAACCAAAACACCTCTCTGATGATACAGACAGATTCAGATAGCAGTGTTGTGCCATACATACGAGATGATGTATATATACATGTGTTTGACGAGCAGGTGTCCACTCCAGTCTTGGTGGTTCCAAACTTCTTCCATTTAAGAATGTAGGAGGCCACTGTGTCCTTGTGGACCTTCAATGCTGCAGAAATGTTTTGGTACCCTTCCCCAGATCTGTGCCTCGACACAATCCTGTCTCGGTGCTCTACGGACAATTCCTTCGACCTCATGGCTTGGTTTTTGCTCTGACATGCACTGCCAACTGTGGGACCTTATATAGACAGGTGTGTGCCTTTAAAAATGATGTCCAATCAATTGAATTTACCACTTGATTGACTCTAATCAAGTTGTAGAAACATCTCAAGGATGATCAATGGAAACAGGATGAACCTGAGCTGAATTTCGAGTCTCATAGCAAAGGGTCTGAATACTTATGTAAATAAGGTATCTGTCGAAAAACCTGTTTTCGTTTTGTCATTATGGGGTATTGTATGTAGATTGATGACGGACATTTTTTATTTAATCAATTTTAGAATAAGGCTGTAGACATAACAAAATGTGGAAAAAGTCAAGGGGGCTGAATACCTTCCGAATGCACTGTATGTACAGTGAGGGAAAAAAGTATTCGATCCCCTGCTGATTTTGTATGTTTGCCCACTTACAAAGACATGATCAGTCTATAATTTTAATGGTAGGTTTATTTGAACAGTGAGAGACAGAATAACAACAAAAAAATCCCCTTAGCAGAAAAACACCCCCAAAGCATAATGTTTCCACCTCCATGTTTGATGGTGGGGATGGTGTTGTTGGGGTCATAAGCAGCATTCCTCCTCCTCCAAACACGGCGAGTTGAGTTGATGCCAAAGAGCTCGATTTTGGTCTCATCTGACCACAACACTTTCACCCAGTTCTCCTCTGAATCATTCAGATGTTCATTGGCAAACTTCAGACGGCCCTGTATATGTGCTTTCTTGAGCAGGGGGACCTTGCGAGCGCTGCAGGATTTCAGTCCTTCACGGCGTAGTGAAGGACTGATTGTTTTCTTGGAGACTATTTTTTATTTTTTTATTTTTTTCACCTTTATTTAACCAGGTAAGCCAGTTGAGAACAAGTTCTTATTTACAACTGCGACCTGGCCAAGATAAAGCAAAGCAGTGCGATAAAAACAACACAGAGTTACATATGGGGTAAAACAAAACATAAAGTCAAAAATACAATAGAATATATATATACAATGTGTGCAAATGTAGCAAGTTATGGAGGTAAGGCAATAAATAGGCTATAGTGCAAAATAATTACAATTAGTATTAACACTGGAATGATAGATGTGCAAGAGATTATGTGCAAATAGAGATACTGGGGTGCAAATGAGCAAAATAAATAACAATATAGGGATGAGGTAGTTGGGTGGGCTAATTTCAGATGGGCTGTGTACAGGTGCAGTGATCGGTAAGGTGCTCTGACAACTGATGCTTAAAGTTAGTGAGGGAGATAAGAATCTCCAGCTTCAGAGATTTTTGCAATTTGTTCCAGTCAATGGCAGCAGAGAACTGGAAGGAATGGCGGCCAAAGGAGGTGTTTGCTTTGGGGATGACCAGTGAGATATACCTGCTGGAGCGCATACTATGGGTGGGTGTTGCTATGGTGACCAATGAGCTAAGATAAGGCGGGGATTTGCCTAGCAGTGATTTATAGATGGCCTGGAGTCAGTGGGTTTGGCGACGAATATGTAGTGAGGACCAGCCAACAAGAGCGTACAGGTCACAGTGGTGGGTAGTATATGGGGCTTTGGAGACAAAACGGATGGCACTGTGAGACTACATCCAATTTGCTGAGTAGAGTGTTGGAGGCTATTTTGTAAATGACATCGCCGAAGTCAAGGATCGGTAGGATAGTCAGTTTTACGAGGGCATGTTTGGCAGCATGAGTGGAGGCTTTGTTGCGAAATAGGAAACCGATTCTAGATTTAACTTTGGATTGGAGATTCTTAATGTGAGTCTGGAAGGAGAGTTTACAGTCTAACCAGACACCTAGGTATTTGTAGTTGTCCACGTACTCTAGGTCAGACCAGTCGAGAGTAGTGATTCTAGTCGGGTGGGCGGGTGCCAGCAGCGTTCGATTGAAGAGCATGCATTTAGTTTTACTAGTGTTTAAGAGCAGTTGGAGGCTACTGAAGGAGTGTTGCATGGCATTGAAGCTCGTTTGGAGGTTTGTTAACACAGTGTCCAATGAAAGGCCAGATGTATACAAAATGGTGTCGTCTGCGTAGAGGTGGATCTGAGAGTCACCAGCAGCAAGAGCGACATCATTGATATACACGGAGAAAAGAGTCGGCCCAAGAATTGAACCCTGTGGCACCCCCATAGAGACTGCCATAGGTCCAGACAACAGGCCCTCCGATTTGACACATTGAACGCTATCTGAGAAGTAGTTGGTGAACCAGGCGAGGCAGTCATTTGATAAACCAAGGCTATTTAGTCTGCCAATAAGAATGCGGTGGTTGACAGAGTCGAAAGCCTTGGCTAGGTCGATGAAGACGGCTGCACAGTACTGTCTATTATCGATTGCGGTTATAATATCGTTTAGGACCTTGAGCGTGGCTGAAGTGCACCCATGACCAGCTCGGAAACCGGATTGCATAGCGGAGAAGGTACGGTGGGATTCGAAATGGTCGGTGATCTGTTTGTTAACTTGGCTTTCAAAAACTTTCGAAAGGCAGGGCAGGATGAATATAGGTCTGTAATAGTTTGGATCTAGAGTGTCACCCCCTTTGAAGAGGGGGATGACCGCGGCAGATTTCCAATCTCTGGGGATCTCAGACGTTACGAAAGAGAGGTTGAACAGGCTAGTAATAGGGGTTGCGACAATTTCGGCGGTTAGTTTTAGAAAGAAAGGGTCCAGATTGTCTAGCCCAGATGATTTGCAGGGATCCAGATTTTGCAGCTCTTTCAGAACATCAGCTGTCTGAATTTGTGTGAAGGAGAAGCGGGGGGGGGGGGGGGGGGGGGGGTGGCATGGGCAAGTTGCAGCGGAGGGTGCAGAGCTGGTGGCCGGTGTAGTGGTAGCCAGGTGGAAAGCATGGCCAGCCGTAGCAAAATGCTTGTTGAAATTCTCGATTATTGTAGATTTATCGGTGGTGATAGTGTTTCCTAGCCTCAGTGCAGTGGGCAGCTGGGAGGAAGTGCTCTTATTCTCCATGGACTTTACAGTGTCCCAAAACTTTTTGGAGTTAGTGCTACAGGATGCACATTTCTGTTTGAAAAAGTTAGCCTTTGCTTTCCTAACTGCTTGTGTATATTGGTTCCTAACTTCCCTGAAAAGTTGCATATCGCGGGGGCTATTTGATGCTAATGCAGTACGCCACAGGATGTTTTTGTGCTGGTCAAGGGCAGTCAAGTCTGAGGAGAACCAGGGGCTATATCTGTTCTTAGTTCTGTATTTTTTTAATGGGGCATGTTTATTTAAGATTGAGAGGAAATTACTTTTAAAGAACAACCAGGCATCCTCTACTGACGGAATGAGATCTATATCCATCCAGGATACCTGGGCCAGGTCAATTAGGAAGGCCTGCTCGCTGAAGTGTTTTAGGGAGCGTTTGACAGTGATGAGGGGTGGTCGTTTGACCGCAGACCCGTTACGGACGCAGGCAATAAGGCAGTGATCGCTGAGATCCTGGTTGAAGACAGCGGAGGTGTATTTAGAGGGTAAGTTAGTCAGGATGATATCTATGAGGGTACTCATGTTTACGGATTTAGGGTTGTACCTGGTAGGTTCGTTGATAATTTGTGTGAGATTGAGGGCATCTAGTTTGGATTGTAGGATGGCCGGGGTGTTAAGCATATCCCAATTTAGGACTATGGTCTCAGCTGCCTTGAGATCATTGACAAGATCCTCCCGTGTAGTTATGGGCTGATACCTCACCATTCTCATGATCAGTGCAACTCCACGAGGTGAGATCTTGCATGGAGCCCCATGCCGAGGGAGATTGACAGTTATTTTGTGTTTCTTCCATTTGCGGATAATCGCACCAACTGTTGTCACCTTCTCACCAAGCTGCTTGGCGATGGTCTTGTACCCCATTCCAGCCTTGTGTAGGTCTACAATCTTGTCCCTGACATCCTTGGAGAGCTCTTTGGTCTTGGCCATGGTGGAGAGTTTGGAATCTGATTGATTGATTGCTTCTGTGGACAGGTGTCTTTTATACAGGTAACAAGCTGAGATTAGTAGCACTCCCTTTAAGAGACACCTGGGAGCCAGAAATCTTACTGATTGAGAGGGGGTCAAATACTTATTTCCCTCATTAAAATGCAAATACATTTATAACATTTTTGACATGCGTTTTTCATGATTTTTTTGTTGTTATTCTGTCTCTCACTGTTCAAATAAACCTACCATTAAAATTATAGACTGATCATTTCTTTGTCAGTGGGCAAACGTACAAAATCAGCAGGGGATCAAATACTTTTTTCCCCTCACTGTATGTATGTATGTATGTATGTATGTACAGTTGAAGTCGGAAGTTTACATACACAGCCAAATACATTTAAACTCAGTTTTTCACAATTCCTGACATTTAATCCTAGTACAAATTCCCTGTCTTAGGTCAGTTAGGATCACCACTTTATTTTAAGAATGTGAAATGTCAGAATAATAGTAGACAGAATTATTTATTTCAGCTTTTATTTCTTTCATCACATTCCCAGTGGATCAGAAGTTTACATACACTCAATTAGTATTTGGTAGCATTGCCTTTAAATTGTTTAACTTGGGTCAAACGTTTCAGGTAGCCTTCCACAAGCTTCCCACAATAAGTTGGGTGAATTTTGGCCCATTCCTCCTGACAGAGCTGGTGTAACAGTCAGGTTTGTAGGCCTCATTGCTCGCACACGCTTTTTCAGTTCTGCCCCATTTGCGACCAAGCTTTAACTTGTTGCTTCAATATATCCACATCATTTTCCTTCCTCATGATGCCATCTATTTTGTGAAGTGCACCGGTCCCTCCTGCAGCAAAGCACCCACACAGCATGATGCTGCCACCCCCGTGCTTCACGGTTGGGATGGTGTTCTTCGGCTTTCAAGCAATCCCCCTTTTCCTCCAAACATAACGATGGTCATTATGGCCAAACAGTTCTATTTTTGTTTCAGCAGACCAGAGGACATTTCTCCAAAAAGTACGATCTTTGTCCCCATGTGCAGTTGCAAACCGTAGTCTGGCTTTTTTATGGCGGTTTTGGAGCAGTGGCTTCTTCCTTGCTGAGTGGCCTTTCAGGTTATGTCGATATAGGACTCGTTTTACTGTGGATATAGATACTTTTGTACCTGTTTCCTCCAGCATCTTCACAAGGTCCTTTGCTGTTGTTCTGGGATTGATTTGCACTTTTCACACCAAAGTACGTTCATCTCTAGGAGACAGAACGCGTCTCCTTCCTGAGCGGTATGACGGCTGCGTGGTCCCATGGTGTTCATACTTGCGTACTATTGTTTGTACAGATGAATGTGGTACCTTCATGCGTTTGGAAATTGCTCCCAAGGATGAACCAGACTTGTGGAGGAGGTCTACAATTCTTGTCTGATTTCTTTTGATTTTCCCATGATTGCAAGCCAAGAGGCACTGAGTTTGAAGGTAGGCCTTGAAATACATCCACAGGTACACCTCCAATTGACTAAAATGATGTCAATTAGCCTATCAGAAACTTCTAAAGCCATTACATAATTTTCTGGAATTTTCCAAGCTGTTTAAAGGCACAGTCAACTTAGTGTAACTTAGTGTAACTTCTGACCCACTGGAATTGTGATACAGTGAATTATAAGTGAAATAATCTGTCTCTAAACAATTGTTGGAAAAATTACTTGTGTCATGCACAAAGTAGATGTTCTAACCGACTTGCCAAAACTATAGTTTGTTTACAAGAAATGTGGTTGAAAAACTAGTTTTAATGACTCCAACCTAAGTGTATGTAAACTTTCGATTTCAACGGTATGTATATATATATACATACATATATACATACACACATACACATACACATACATATATATATATATATATATATATATATATATATATATATATATATATATATATATTCTTTGTGATCTGGAGACCAGCTAAAGACACCAACATACAATACATGACCCAAAGTATGTGGACACCTGCTCGTCGAACATCTCATTCCAAAGTCATGGGCATTAATATGGAGTTGGTCCCCCCTTTGCTTCTATAACAGCCTCCACTCTTCTGGGAAGGCTTTCCACTAGATGTTGGAACATTGCTGCGGGGACTTGCTTCCATTCAGCCACAAGATCATTAGTGAGGTCGGGCACTGATGTTGGGCGATTAGGCCTGGTTCGCAGTCGGCATTCCAATTCATCCCAAAGGTGTTCAATGGGGTTGAGGTCAGGGCTTTGTGCAGGCCAGTCAGGTTCTTCCACACCATTCTCGACAAACCATTTCTGTATGGACCTCGCTTTGTGCATGGGGACATTGTCATGCTGAAACAGGGAAGGTCCTTCCCCAAACTGTTGCCACAAAGTTGGAAGCACAGAATCATCTAGAATGTAATTGTATGCTGTAGTGTTAAGATGTCCCTTCACTGGAACTAAGAGAACTAGCCCGAATCATGAAAAACTGCCCCAGACCATTATTCCTCCTCCACCAAATTGTACAGTTGGCACTATGCATTCGGACAGGTAGCGATCTCCTGGCATTCGTTAAAACCAGATTTGTCCGTCGGACTGCCAAATTGTGAAACGTGATTCATCACTCCAGAGAACGTGTTTCCACTGCTCCAGAGTCAATGGTGGCGAGCTTTACACCACTCCAGCCGACGCTTGGCATTGCGCATGGTGATCTTAGGCTTGTGTGCGGCTGCTCGGCCATGGGAACCCATTTCATGAAGCTCCCGACCAAGTTCTTGTGCTGACGTTTCTTCCAGAGGCAGTTTGGAACTCGATAGTGAGTGTTGCAACCGAGGACAGACGATCAGCACTCGACAGTCCCGTTCTGTGAGTTTATGTGGCCTACCACTTCGTGGCTGAGCCGCTGTTGCTCCTAGACGTTTCCACTTCACAATAACAGCACTTACAGTTGACCAGGGCAGCTCTAGCGGGGCAGAAATTTGACGAACTGACTTGTTGGAAAGATGGCATCCTATGACCATGCCACGTTGAAAGTCAATGAGCTCTTCAGTACGGGCCATTCTACTGCCAATGATTGTCTATGAGATTGCATGGATGTGTGCCCGATTTTATACACCTGTCAACAATGGGTGTGGCTGAAATAGCCGAATCCACTAATTTGAAGGGGTGTCCACATACTTTTGTATATATAGTGTATTCTTAGAATGACTGTAATGCTGAAAGGATTTATTAGCTAGAACAGGGTTTCCCAAACTCGGTCTTGGGGCCTCCACTCTGGGTGCAAGTTTTGGTTTTTGCCCTAGCACTACACAGCTGATTCAAATAATATGGGCAGGACCGAGTTTGGAAAACCCTGAACTAGAAGACAAATATTGCTTCTTTATCACTAGCTATATATCCTCATGGTGCTGTATTACTATGAATCTGCTGGTCCAGCAAACTGAAAGACGGTAAAGGGCACACTGTGGAGTTGAGCCATCAATCAGAATGAACGAGCTGATAGGCTCTCACTGTCTCTATTGTCCAGTGCACTGTGGTCTGCTAATACAGATCGATATGGAACATTATAGTAGTGTGACCCCCACTCTCTTTAATGTTCCTAGTCAATCACTGATAATCAACCAGGGGAATCTAATGGCGTCCAGCCGTCCACTAAGAGAGAGATGTGAATGTGAAGTCAATAAACACAAAGAGAAATGGCCCCTGCCCAGCGCCCTGTACGTTGAGAGGAAACCTACAGATCAGCACTATTAAATGGGGTAGGGTGATCCAGGAGGGGGGGGGGGGGGGGGGTTTGGCTTCAGGGGTGGACGAGGAGATGAGAAGCAGTGGTCGATCTATAGGAAGGTTGGAATGGAAATATTATGGAATAAGGTGTAGAGAGACAGTGAAAGAATAAATCAGGGAGAAAGAAATGGGAAGATGGTGAGTGAAGGAGGGATGAAAGGATGGTATGCAGATAGAGGGAATTAGGGGATGAAATTATGGATGGATGGTAAAAGCTAGAGGCCTACCTGTGATTATCCTTAGTTTCTCATATTATTAATGATGGAGTTTTTTTATCAGCCTGACCATTGTGTAACTAAGAACAAGGAGACATATCAGTGTGTTCATGCACAGTGAAAGACAATCTGGATGGTTATGCCTTAGAATTGCACTCCCCCTAGTGGCAGTTAGCTGCAGTCTTCCGCAAAACGTCTACGGCAGTAAAAGGGGGAAAGGGGGATACCTTGTCAGTTGTACAACTGAATGCATTCAACTGAAATGTATCTTCCGCATTTAACCCAACCCCTCTGAATCAGAAGGCAGTACACACGTTGCATTTCTTCCCCAAATTGATTAAATTCAGAAACATATCACACACACAAAATATAATATCAAACTTAATTTATTCATATCTCATTCCAATATCAGTAGCCATTGAACTGGCTTACGAGGGGAAAAACAACATGCAATTCTCGCTGATTAATATACAGTATTGCTGAATTCATAAAGCCGTTTCTTCTGGAGAACTTGAAGGTAATTCTTTTTGATAACCCATTTTGCATATATGAGCCACTGATGCATCAGAAAAGGCAATCATGTACTCAGTTGTATTTCTAAATCAGAAGAAATACAGTGCCTTCAGAAAGTATTCACACCCCTTGACTTTTTACACATTTTGTTGTGTTACGGCCTGAATTTAAAATGTGTCACTGGCCTACACACAATAAATACCCCATAATGTCAAAGTGGAACTATGTTTTTTGAAATTGTAACAAATTAATAAAAAATGAAAAGTTGAAATCTCTTGAGTCAATAAGTATTCAACCCCTTTGTTATGGCAAGCCTAAGTAAAAATATGCTTAACAAGTCACATTATAAATTGAATATCATGCAATAATACTGTTTTTGAATGACTACCTGTTCTCTGTACCCCACACATACAATTATCTGTAAGGTCCCTCAGTCGAGCAGTGCATTTCAAACACAGATTCAACCACAAAGACCAGGGAGGTTTTTCAATCCCTCGCAAAGAAGGTTGGTAGATGGGTAAAAATAAAAAAAGCAGACATTGAATATCCCTTTGAATATGGTGAAGATATGAATTACACTTTGGATGGTACATCACCCAGTCACTACACAGATACAGGCGTCCTTCCTAATTCAGTTGCCAGAGAGGAAGGAAAACGCTCAGGGATTTTCACCTTGAGGCCAAAATAGTTAGAGTTTAATGGCTGTGATAGAAGAAAACTGAGGATGGATCAACAAGATTGTAGTTACTCCACAATACTAACCTAAATGACAGAGTGAAAAGAAGGAAGCCTGTACAGAATAAAGATATTCCAAAACATGCATCCTGTTTGCAATAAGGCACTAAAGTAAAACTGCAAAGAATGTGCCAAAGAAATTAACTTTATGTCCTGAATACAAAGTGTTATATTTGGGGCAAAGCCAACACAACATATCACTAAGTACCACTCTTCCTATTTTCAAGCATGGTGTTGGCTACATCATGTTATGGGTATGCTTGTCATTGGCAAGGACTAGGGAATGTTTTATGATAAGAATCAACAGAATAGAGCTAAGCACAGTCACAATTCTAGAGGAAAACCTGGTTCAGTCTGCTTTCCAACAGACACTGGGATACAAATTCACGTTTTATTTTATTTTAGATTTTATTTATAATTTTTTAGTACTTTTTACCCCTTTTTCACGATATCCAATTGGTAGTTACAGTCTTGTCCCATCGCTGCAACTCCCGTACGGACTCGGGAGAGGCGAAGGTCGAGAGCCATGTGTCCTCCGAAACACGTCCCTGCCAAGCCGCACTGCTTTTTGACACACTGCTCGCTTAACCCGGAAGCCAGTCGCACCAATGTGTCGGAGGAAACACCGTACAACTGGCGACACAAGTAAGCGTGCATGCGCCCGGCCCACCACAAGGAGTCGCTAGAGCGTGATGGGACAAGGACATCCCAGCAGGCCGGCCAAACCCTCCCCTAACCCGGACGATGCTGGGCCAATTGTGCGCCACCTCATGGGTCTCCCGGTTGCGGCCGGCTGCGACACAGCCTGGGATCGAACCCGTGTCTGTAGTGACGCCTCTAGCACTGCGATGCAGTGCCTTAGACCGCTGCGCCACTCGGGAGGCCAAATTCACCTTTTAGCAAGACAATAACCTAAAACACAAGGCCAAAAATACACTGGAGTTGCTTACCAAGACGACATTGAATGTTCCTGAGTGGCCTAGTTACAGTTTTTAAAATGGGCTTGAAAATCTATGGCAAGACTTTTTAGGTTGTTTAGCAATGATCAACAACCAACTTGACAGAGCTTGAAGAATTTTGAAACAATACTGTGCAAATATTGTACAATCCAGGTGTGCAAAGCTCTTAGAGACGTACCCAGAAAGACTTGCAGCTGTAATCGCTGCCAAAGGAGATTCTAACATGTATTGACTCAGGGGTACGAAAGCTTATGTAAATGAGACATTTCTGTATTTACATTTCAATAAAGTTGAAAAAATTTCTAAAAACATGTTTTCACTTTGTCATTACGGGGTATATATGTTCAATTCAGGCCGTAACACAACAAAATGCGCAACAAGTCAAGGGATATGAATACTTCCTGAAGGCACGACCCCATTAGGGAAAGGGAAATTGGAGATCTAGTATAGAGAGGATTGTCTTACATGTATGTTAGTTACAGTATAGAAGGGCAGATGGGGAGAGAAATTGTACAGTCTGGTCAAAAGTTTTGAGAATGACACAAGTATTGGTCTTCACAAAGTTCGCTGCTTCAGTGTTATGAGATATTTTTGTCAGATGTTACTGTGGTATACTGAAATATCATTACAAGCATTCCATAAGTGTCAAAGGCTTTTATTGACAATTACATAAAGTTTATGCAAAGAGTCAATATTTGCAGTGTTGACCCTTCTTTTTCAAGACCTCTGCAATCCGCCCTGGCATGCTGTCAATTAACTTCTGGGCCACATCCTGACTGATGGCAGCCCATTATTGCATTATCAATGCTGTGAGTTTGTCAGAATTTGTGGGTTTTTGTTTGTCCACCCGCCTCTTGAGGATCGACCACAAGTTCTCAATGGGATTAAGGTCTCGGGAGTTTCCTGGCCATGGACCCAAAATGTCGATGTTTTGTTTCCCGAGCCACTTAGTTATCACAGTCCAATCCCTGTACCTTTTACAGAATATCAGTCTGTCCCTGATGTTTTTCCTGAAGAGAAGTGGCTTCTTTGCTGCCCTTCTTGACACCAGGCCATCCTCCAAAAGTATTCGTCTCACTGTGCGTGCAGATGCACTCACACCTGCCTGCTGCCATTCCTGAGCAAGCTCTGCACTGGTGGTGCCCCGATCCCGCAGCTGAATCAACTTTAGGAGACGGTCCTGGCGCTTGCTGGACTTTCTTGGGCGCACTGATGCCTTCTTCACAACAATTGAACCTCTCTCCTTGAAGTTCTTGATGATCCGATAAATGGTTGATTTAGGTGCAATCTTACTAGCAGCAATATCCTTGCCTGTGAAGCCCTTTTTGTGCAAAGCAATGATGACGGCACGCGTTTCCTTGCAGGTAACCATGGTTAACAGAGGAAGAACAATGATTTCAAGCACCACCATCCTTTTAAAGCTTCCAGTCTGTTATCCTAACTCAATCAGCATGACAGAGTGATCTCCAGCCTGGTCCTCGTCAACACTCTCACCTGTGTTAACGAGAGAATCACTGACATGATGGCAGCTGGTCCTTTTGTGGCAGGGCTGAAATGCAGTGGAAATGTTTTTTGGGGATTAAGTTCATCTGATCACTCTTCATGACATTCTGGAGTATATGTGGTCCTCTGTAGCTCAATTGGTAGAGCATGGCGCTTGTAACGCCAGGGTAGTGGGTTCGATCCCCGGGACCACCCATACGTAAAAATGTATGCACACATGACTGTAAGTCGCTTTGGATAAAAGCGTCTGCTAAACGGCATATCATTATTATATGCAAATTGCCATCATCAAAACTGAGGCAGCAGACTTTGTGAAAATTAGTATTTGTGTCATTCTCAAAACTTTTGACCACGACTGTAGAGGAAGAGAAATGAGAGAGCAAAAGAAAGCGAGAGAGGAGGGGGAGGAACAGGGACGGCCTGTTCAATAGGGCGATATGGGCGACGCACTGCCAAACGGGAAAAGGAAGGGATTTTTTTTCTAATCAATTATATCACGGCAACAGTAGTTATCAGTGTTGTAATCTGATCTGACTGCCACTAAATGTCAAATCAGGCTAAAGTCGTGCTTCAAATGGCCCCGCCCGTTTTTGGGGCGATTTCAGTCAGGTTGAAAATCGCCCAGAAGTCTCTCATAGCCTGTCATGTAAAATCTATTTTTTTCAAATTTCAAAGCTTTCAATACATTCTCTATGGGTGTCTGTGGGCTTGCACTTACGCGCTTTCGTCATACGTGACGTAACCATGAACGTAACTAAGAAAATAGCGGCTAGCAGCGTCTCTGTTGCGACCTGCAGTGTGGCGTTATCTTATGTTTTTAATTTGTACACTTAGTGGCGTTATTTTATGTTTTTAATTTGTACACTTAGTTTACAAACATTCTGCCAACCATGGATTTCCAGTGGTGGGTTTTGGACTGATCTTGTTGATCGTGTACATACCCGCTACGAACGGACTAAATAATAAAAACGTTGCTGGCAGCGGAATCCAATACAGCTGGGAGACTTGGCTGGATGACAGAGTCCCGGACAGAGAAGTGGAGCCGGCCGGCTTCACCCTGGTCAGAGCGGACCGCGATCTGACAGTCACAGGGAAAATCGATCCTGGTAAGAGAGCGACTCTGTACCCCCGAGCCCCGACATTGAACTGCTTTCTGTGTCACTGCGACCTTACTATCTGCCCCGTGAGTTCCCCCAATTGTTTGTTACCGTTGTGTACTGTTGATAATCACAAGTTTACTGGAGAACTGAGACCAAGTAGAGACTTTGGACAGGGTGGATATGGTATAATAAAGGCAGTTTATTCAGAGGTAAAGATATCTGGAATCGCGTGCACGGACTCGTTCGTCAAACTCTTAGGGAGCTATCTGAAGAGAGCCCCGAAAACATTGTGTGCAGACATTTTATACAATAAATGATGTAGATTGAATCTAGTAGTTCTGATCTTCTGATTGGTCCTGATGAGTTGGGCGAGGTCCCCTCCACTGTTGCATTGGCTCTGAGTCGGGTTCTCTGTCTTCAAATGTTCAGCCTAAAGAGAGGGGATTTTTGTGTGTGTGTGTGTGTGTGTTTAACAGTGATGATGTGTGTGTGTGTGTGTGTTATCAGTGATGATGTGTGTGTGTGTGTGTGTGTCCTCAGAGCAAGAACTCGTGAGTTGGAAGAACTGAGAGACCTATGGCGTGGGTGTTGTCCTTGGCCACCTGCTGACAAGGCTGACAAGATAGGACTCTTTTGTCCATTGTTATAGGATAGGAACAGCATTGATTGAAAACAAACGCCCAACACAAAATGGGTCATGCACAAGATTTTAGTCAGACCAAGCTATAACATTATATATTTACTACGACAGTACATTCAACCAAAAGCTAATATAACAAAGGCATCAGAGATTATTTATAATCTGTCACAGAAACTGGAATCCATCTCCCCAGATCAGTCAATAAATGCTTCTGGTATTGACTTATATGCTGCCCCTGTCTTCATGTTGTTGCTGGACATATCTTTTTTAAAATGTGTGTAGGTCACCTAAATCATCAGAAAAATTGCCCCTCCTGAGAATTTTTTCAGGAGCCGCCACTGGGGAGGAAGGAGGAAAGACCAGCATAAAACTGGAGGAGTGTTTAAAAGTAGAGAGCAGAAAGCAGAAGAAAGAGGAGAGATCCAGGGCTGCGGGGTGGAGGTGGAATCCATGTACTCCCTCGCTTCCATCCTACTATCGTGAAGGCCTTAGACTTACTGAGCCAGTGTAACAGAACTGATGGAGAATATTGTCTTCCCTGTCAAATAGAGCATACTTAGACAGCTGACAGAGCTCAAATATGTGCTCACACATACAGTATATGTAACACAACAGACACATTACAATGAATTGTTGCGTCTCACCATTATGTCAATTCTGAGTGGGGCGATAAAGCCTTTTTTGTGATTTTGTGAGTGATGTTCAGATTTTGTTGACATTGGAATGGTTTATAAGTAAGACATTGCACAGTGAATTGAGTGCATAATGTTGTGACAGCATTGCATACAACCGTGATGCTCTAAATTCATGACAGGATGATCTAGTGCCGAGTAAATCCACAGAAATTCCAGTCATGAAACCAAAGAGGATGATAAATATTACACATGCATGCTTTCAGACCTACATCGGTTGAAGACAACCACATGCAATAAGGGTTTCAGTCACAATACAGTGAAAATAAATGTGCTAATGTAAGCAATGTTTGTAATTACATAACAGTGTAGCATGTAAATATATTTCCCCATAAATGTGTATATTTGGCATAGGGAACAAAATGTTCTGCAGGCGCATGCTGCTCTGTGACACCCTCCTCCCCACTGTGCTCTGTGTCTCAGTGCTTGACGCTGCTGTTGGCAATGTTAGGGGCCTATTATGGGATGGCACAATCCACGGACGCATAAACAATAGAGTATACCCCTGAGATAACTACAGCTCCCAGCAGTGGAGAGAGCGTTACCCTGAGCGTATTCCAAACATTTGTACAGTATTGGACGGCATATTCTGTCATAATGTCCACTACTACTATTACTACTACTACTACACTTCTCTATGATGGCAGGGGACAGTGGCCCAGGGCAGGGTGAGAGAGTGACAGTGTTATTGTGACGATTGCGTCCATGCAGCATGTATCTGCGCATTAGCCTGTGTGGGTGTGTGTTTAGTGAGCGACTTGCAGGGCTGTGGCAACGTGCTGACTATATCAGATGAGACAGCATGCTCTGTGTATTGCCTGGTCAAGCAGTGACAGCGGCTTGCTTTACAAAGTCTTACGTAATGGCCAGTGTAAGCATGTTGGTCAATTCCATTTAATCTTTCCTGTATCACTCAATGGTCAATTCCATTTCAATTCAGTCAATTAAGTGAATACAAATTCTATGAATTGAACAACAGGCCTATTCATTGAAAATATACATTTCCTCCATCCATGAAACGTAATTTATATTTATCACATCTGAAATTATGGAATGTAATCGGATATGAGCCAAATGTTGGCCATGGCAGCATATGTTATGCAGTCGCTCTCTGACTAAGCAGGCCTGTGTCCTGCTGCCTGACTCTGCAGTTCCAACGCTGTGCAGTGTGTTGCCATGTACTCCGGCTAAAAGCAGAGAAATGTGCTGCCAGTGTCTGGCGGCAATGGTGACACACAGTTTTTCATCTGCAAGCCTCCCTAGCGTAAGCGCTGGCATCATCAGGACAGCGGCTTCACAATGCCGTCTAGCAGCTAATAACGGGGTATGGGCATCCCTGCATCGATGCCTAAGCATTCCAGCTACACTACAGCTGCAACACATACCTCCAGAGAAACGTTGACATTATTCCAATGAACCGTGAAATGCCAGAATGTACATCCACAATGTCCACTCCATGTAATTGTTTGACTCAACTCTTTCTTTCAATGTGTAGATCTTTGCCAGCATCGGAAAGCAATAATTGCTCTCAGTGGATATGCCATGCAGAAAGGTCAAAGGTCACAGTATGTTAGTATAATAGACAATTAGACATTATGCCTAACAAGCACTCGTACTCCTGAGTGGCGCAGTGGTCTAAGGCACTGCATCGCAGTGCTAACTGTGCCACTAGAGATCCTGGTTCGAATCCAGGCTCTGTCGCAGCCGGCCGCGACCGGGAGACTCATGGGCGGCGCACAATTGGCCCAGCGTCATCCAGGGTAGGGGAGGGAATGGCCGGCAGGGATGTAGCTCAGTTGATAGAGCATGGTGTTTGCAACGCCAGGGTTGTGGGTTTGATTCCCACGGGGGGCCAGTATAAAAAAAAAATATGTATTCACTAACTGTAAGTCGCTCTGGATAAGAGCGTCTGCTAAATGACTAAAATGTAATGTAAATGTAGCTGGCCCAGATAGGGAGATGACAAGCATGCTTAAAGTAAATGTGTTTAATGATCTGGAATTGAAATGGTTTGTGTGACAGGAAATATTTGGACTATATTTGGACTAAATAGTGTAGCCTGCTGTATCTGCACACAGCCAGTTGAAGTCTAGCTGTGCAGAGGTGAGACCAGAGCGCCTTTTACATGCTCTCTGATAGAGGCGCAGGCACTGCTAGCTGGGGACTGAACAACAGGGTTGGGGCTGGGCAACAATACTGGTGCAAAGTATCTACAGACCTGAGACACAGTCAACAAACTGTTTAAACAAACATGTGTTTTTTAAATAGCTGATTTACAGATATGTTTGGAGAGGTATGGCCGTAGTATTTTTAACACATTTCCCCCAGAGCACGTAGTCAAACTTCTATCAGTATATCATAGCCTAAATGTCCCTACAACCCATAGCCAAGCACCTCACATCTACCCTACAACCCTGTCTGTTCTGCACATCACATCTACCCTCTGTTCTGCTGGCCTGAGACAATAGGGGTTTCCTTCATGGGGAATAGGGGTTCTACATTGGAATTCCGGAAGGAAACTGGCCTGACAGTTAGATTGGGGAGGCGCCCCAAGCCAAACACTCCTTGAATCAGAGTAGAGTATACACATTTGTGTCAAACTGACAAGCATTTCTATGCGCCTAAAAATCCCAGCAACAACTGCAGTCCATGTTACACAATGCGTGTGTATGGCAACGTGTGCGTGTGTTTTGTGTGGTTTTGACCACATCCTTCCTTTAAAGCCCCATCCATTTTTGTACTGTTAAATTCATGACATATAGCCATTGATTCTTGAAGAACATAACATATAAATGCCTCATGAGCTTATTAGTTCAACTGTTGGACCTCATCAGAACCCCAAATAAGCTATTTTTTCTCTAATGTTTGAAAACAACGGCAAGGTAAACAAACACTGTATAGCTTCAAAACATGATTCAAACTATAATTTTGATCTCATGGATGGTCAGTCCTTGCATTCATAGCTCTGTCCATGAATTTGAGAGTGGTTATACAGTGAGCTTCAAAAGTATTGGAACAGTCACACATGTTGTGTTGTTTTGGATCTGTACTCCAGCACTTTGGATTTGAAATGATACAATGACTATGAGGTTAAAGTGCAGACTGTCAGCTTTCAATGTAAGCTATTTCCATCCATATCCAGTGAACAGTTTAGAAATGACAGCACCTTTTGTACATAGTCCCCCCACATACTTTTGGGACAAATGAACTTATATGTGTTTTAAAGTAGTACAAAGTATTTGGTCCCATATGCATAGCACACATTGATTGCGTTGGATGCATTTGCTGTTTGTTTTGGTTGTGTTTCAGATTATTTTGTGCCCAATAGAAATGAATAGTAAATAATGTATTGTGTCATTAAGGAGTCACTTTTATTGTAAATAATAATAATAATAATAATAAGCCATTTAGCAGACGCTTTTATCCAAAGCGACTTACAGTCATGCGTGCATACATTTTTGTGTATGGGTGGTCCCAGGGATCGAACCCACTACCTTGGCGTTACAAGCGCCGTGCTCTACCAGCTGAGCTACAGAGGACCACATATAAGAATAGAATATGTTTCTAAACATGTCTTCAATAATGTGGATGCTACCATGATTACGGATAGTCCTGAATGTTGAATAATGATGAGTGAATCGCAGAAATATCATACCCTCAAGACATGCTAACCTCTCACCATTACAATAACAGGTTAAAGCTGACAGTCTGCCCTTTAACCTCATAGTCTGGAGTAGAGCCAAAACAACTGTCCCAATACCTTTGGAGCTCACTGTATTTCTCAAGCCCCATTCCCATTCCGCGGGGAGGTCTTTGTTAGTTTTTATTCAACCATAGTGTTGTATTATGTGATGATGACATCTTTTCTTTTCAGTCATACGAGCTCTGCGTGGAGTCATGTTGGAACACAGATTTAGGCTCAGACCCAGGCTCAGACCCATGCACCGAAACAAAAATAGCAACTCTAACACAAGCATCAAAACAAGCGACGTGGGAGTGTCGAGTGTCTAGGGTTGCAAAATTCTTGTAACTTTCCCAAAATGTGCACGTTTTCCAGAAATCCTGTTTGGACGATTCCAGAATTCCTGCTTACATTCCCATCTGATTCCAGGAATATTACAACCAGGATTTTTGGAAAGTTACCGGAATTGTGCAACCCTACGAGAGTGTGATATGAAGATACGTTTTGTTTTATTGTTATTTAACCTTTATTTATCCAGGCAAGTCAATTAAGAACAAATTCTTACTAGGTAGAGGGGCAGCACTTAACTAGAATGGCCCCAGCCAGACTATACCAACAACAACACTATGACGTATGATATACCAACAACAACACTATGGGCTTATGGAAAAATACCAGACAATCATATAGCACACACACATATATGATATGATTCTTGTGTCCTTTCACAACCAAAGATCTTTACAGAAATGACACAGGGATTTATTCAGCGGAGGTAGCCGGAACGCTGAACTGGAGAGACAAGCATGAAGCATCCCAAACAGTGAAGAAGCGAACATCGACATCCCAAAAATTACATTCTCCACACTAGCAGTACCATCTGCATCCTTAACACACACACACACACGTCAGATCTAGGAGGAAATCACGCGCTACACAAGAAGCTGTCACAACATCAGCCAAAAATGAGTCATATTCTCCTAGTCAGTCACAGTACGATCACAGTTACTCAAAACAAAACAACTCACACGACAGGGTGATTTCAATCACAATGGAAACAATCTCACAGCACATAACAGAAAGCAGTGATCATCCCACATCACATCTTAATGTCAAAATCACCAAAAAGGGAAACAAATGCAATGAACATCTAATTGTTTATATAAATATTAACAGCCATGTCTACCACAAACACACATCTACCCCACACAGAAATACATCCCCCACATGACCACCATTCCCCATAGTGCTGTGGTTGTTTACTAAGAGAGCTCTGTAGGCAGAGCCAGAAACTCATCCCATCGCCAGACAGGTTGTGAGAAGAAGAGAGGACAGAGCAAGGTCTGGTCTGCAAGCGCCAGCTAGGTGACTCAGCACACACACTGGAGACACTGCAATAACAAAGTGCCACACTGCATCCTCATCAATGAACGATGGGAGGACCACTGCCTGCATGGCTGCATCCGCCCAGCCACAGCCTCCCTTCCTCACCAGCCACAGCTCCATTCATACAGCATGAGGTTCACATGGGACTGCTACTACTCACATATCGTATAGCCGGTAGGACATGGCAGAGCTGGGTCTGCCCGGGTGAGCCCCGCCCCTGGGCGGCGTGCTGGACTCGCTGCGGGGACGCCTGGGGTCGGTGCTGCTCACCACGGCACGCCATACGCTCGGCTTGTCCATCCTCCAGGCTCGTCAATGCGACTCGACTCAATGGGAGCAGCAGCGTGTGCATACAGACTCACACACTCACATACACTCTTACTCTCTCAGTCACAAACAGCCAGCCAGCCAGAGAGAGCTCTGTGATGTAACGAAGCAGGTCCAAACGTTTTTTGGGGGGATGTAGTGGTAGAGCAGGGTACTGGGAGGATGCCTGTTTAACACTGAATTCGTGCCAAGGGCAGAGGAGACAGGGCTAGCCGTCTAAAGCATGGGGATAACCTGCAGGAGGGAGAATCTCTTTTTTTTTGTCTCTAATACACACAGAATCTCATTCCCATCCCTATACCACCTCTTCTCTGCTCACGGTAGTACAGTCCGCAGCTGGGCCATCCGATTGGCTCTCTGATCTCCATGGAAACAGGAGGATGTGTTGGAGGTAGGGCTCATTGTCTTTCTTCCTTTCTCTCCCCATCTCACTCCCTCTTTGTGGAATCAATGTGTTTCTTTAAGCCATTCAAAAAGTGAACAAAAAGAGCCTTACATCTATACTGTAGATTCATTCATGCAATAATGGAACTCTTACGCATAAGCACATACATTTTGCAAATAAGCCACCTCAACGAAGCAAGCGGCACACACACACACACATCAAAGTATTGTCAAAATCTGCTCTTGGGGTGAAAAAGGGTGTGAGCATACACTAGGGCAGTGGTTCCCAACCTTTTTCAGTTACTGTACCACCAACTGAATTTTACTCTGCCCGGAGTAGCCCTGAAGTACCCCCTCATGTACATTTTACCAGTAAGCCTATGGTCTCATAGGTCTTCTCAAGTACAGTGCCCCCTGTGGATAGGCCAAGTACCCTAGGGGTCCGAGTACTCCTGGTTGAGAACCACTGCACTAGGGAGCTGGGGACTAGGGAGGGCTGGGGAGAAGAGAACAAGGGAGGGCTTTCGATGAGGGCTGGGAAGCCTCCACAGGGGAGGCATTGTTGACACCCATGCCCTGGTAACAGGATCACAGGTGTCTATGGAGACAGCTCTCATCAGGACCATACGCATCGACCCAGAGGGCGTGGGAGTTCACAGGATCCACCGAACATTAAAAATTAAACCACCATAGACTTCCCTTAATTTCACTGTTCCGGATAATAATGAGGCTACTAGTCCGGAGACTACAGGGAGGATGAATTTCATTCTGAAAAGGCACTGTGGTGAACATGCACTGTGGTGAAAAGGCACTGCGAGAGGCTGTCGCTATTCATAAATGCAGGGTGAGTGTGTGTGTTCACATCCAGACTCCCAGAGGCCTTCATCTGAAGTCATCAATCACACATAACACACTAATATCCCCTGTCTGGTGCACACAGAGTTATACAGGTGGGCAACTCTACCCCTCTCTAACCCCCTCTCCCTCTTCATTAAGAGGTGTCTGTCGCTCTGTTCATGTCAAAGACCAGCTAGCTACGCTCTCTAACGAACGCAATGTTTCACAGCAGACACAGGGCTTTGAGTGGGGTGGTGAGATCCATTTCATTCCCCACTGAGAGCGAAGCTGCAAGCCCAAGGCATGATGTTAGTAGTCAGTGCACAGGCAAAGACAGAGGAGGAGAGGCGCGCTGAGCGAGCAGATTGACAAATATCTTCACACTCCTCACAACGCCGGCAATATGGTTCTCTATACAGGTACACGCACACACACCACAAATATATCAATTTTATTCTCTTGACACTGCCTTATGGCTCTCAACCGTTGGCCTATTCTTCCTGACTTAAAGCTGTCTATTTTGATTTAACGGTGTGTCAGTTTGTGTTGTCTGTGTGTGTGTGTGGCCTCAAGCATCAAAACATACCGTCGTCCTCTCCTGCCAACCTCCGCTCCGCCACCCCCGTTGCCATACGGCTTCTCTGTGCCCAGCTGGCCTGGTGGATGAGACCGGGCATCGATTCTGGCAGTAGTATACTGTACTGAGAGCCTGCATGAACACGCGCACGTACACGCACACCAGCAGTAGGGGCTTTAACCATCACAGGAAGGGCATACTGATGAGTCCCAGCCTAATTGCCTCATCCCTGTTCACTGTGAGAGAGGCAGCGAACTGCAGAGCCTTCTTAGTCAATGAGATCCAAAAGTGTCAGCAAATGGCTCAGATAGTGGATAGATATGGAGCAGAATGCCAATAGGCTGGCCCCTGGGCTGGGGAGATATCTTCATCTGGGCTTTAATTTCCACTGCTGAGAACAGACATTCACGGAGAACAACAAGAGGCTTTAATAGAGAGATGCAGAAAGCTAAGCTCATCATGGTTTGAGTATCTTGATGTCAATGTCAGCATCTTGATCTCATTCCTCTGTACTAAAAGCCGAAACGCTTGTGTACACTATCCCTGATGCAGTAAAACAAACAAAAAAACATTGAATAATGAAGTAAGCTTTATGCAACATATTGTTGAGTCCGAACCCATTACACCTCTTAGTCTAAAAGACACTAAAGACACATCAGTCAATTACAAAATGTCTTAGTCTAAAAGACATGGAGTTTAACAGATCAAAATCAAATGGATAATCATACCTTAATAAAAGAGAGAACAGCCTGAGTATTGGATTAACTATTAACGAAGCAGACCTCAAATCAAACCCATGCTGTTTACATGAAGCATAACTCTAGCTACACATAGTATAACAGTTATATTCCTACCTTCTTAAAGACTCCATTCTGATTGGCTGAGAGACGTCCTATAGGTGTAAATTAATCCCAAAGTTGAACAGTTATAGTGTCTGCAGTGGTAGCCTTGAGTGAGCTGAAGTCCAATAACAGAAAAGACATAGCACTGCAGCCCACAGCGGTCTCTGTGAACACTGGCACATGCTGTTCATAAGGGCTTATAAAACAATAATGAGGCTTCACAGCCAAGACACCGTCTCTTTGAACTGGAACACAAACACATCTGGACTTGGGAGGTGCAGGGTTAGTTTGTCGTTTATGGTGTACTGCTTTTCAACATTATACTCAATATTATATGTGATGCTAAAGCTAAGCTTGACTTCATTCAATGCTCCGTCATCACTATAGTGTCGAGCTAGCACAGCAGATGCTCATGGTGCCTTGCTGATTGTCTTGTGTTGTTGCTGTGTGTGTTGATAGCTGAATGCTGTGCTGATGTGTGTGTGTCTGCCAGTGGAACGCTGCTTCATTTAGATCCCCACTCTACTGAGCTGCAAGGCAGGGGAGCCTGGCTGGGCTGTCTCCCACAACACAAGAGAGGGAGAGGCAGGAGAGGGGGGAGGAAGACGAGACAAAGAGAACCTGAGAGGGCACTGAAGGATGAGCTAAACAGAACAGCTGTTTGAGATGGAATCTACAAAAAATAACCATACACAATGAGATGGGAAAATGTATATGGATTCACAAATTCAGTCATCATCCATACTAAAAAAAACGACCCAGTCCTCTTTGAAACGAAATGAAAAGCCTTTATTTGAATTGGCTCAACACTGACCCATTGCAGCCAATACAATACAGAATTGTTTTGAAATAAGCCATGATCTAGAGAGCATTGCCTGCGGTCCCGACAGAGATCATCGCGGCTCGGTTGGCATTTTTTATTCTGCGGTTGGGAGCGGGCGGGTCAGACAGACAATTTTAGGATGAAAATATTTTTGTTGTCCCGCAGATTATTTGGAAACGGTCCTCTTTCTGCTTTGTATGCGTTAGTCTAGGCCTACCTATTGTAAAAAAATAAATAAACATATTTGTCGCATTATTCACACACAGAATTCGCTGCTTCAAGTTAAGTAGCCTACCTCTCTTCTCCTAGTTGGGCGTGCAAGATCAAGTGTGCCTAGTATATGCGTGGTCTCAATGAAATAGACTGCCTATGCATGGGCGGAGAATCACGTGGCAGTTTTCTTTCCA
Source organism: Coregonus lavaretus (assembly GCF_964263955.1). NCBI lineage: Eukaryota > Metazoa > Chordata > Actinopteri > Salmoniformes > Salmonidae > Coregonus > Coregonus lavaretus. Next base: position 8,212,173 of record NC_140007.1, on the reverse strand, counting down.
AATAAATAAAATATAATTAGACTATAGTTTACTACAGTGTCTGAGAGCTTCAAGTTCCTCGGTGTCCACATCACTAAGGATCTATCATGGTCCAAACACACCAACATAGTCATGAGGAGGGCATGACAACGCCTCTTCCCCCTCAGGAGACTGAAAACATTTGGCATGGGCCCTCAGATCCTCAAAAAGTTATACAGCTGCACCATCGAGAGCATCTTGACTGGCTGCATCATCTCTTGGTATGGCAACTGCTTGGCATCCGCCTGCAAGGTGCTACAGAGGGTAGTGTGTACGGCCCAGTACATTACTGGGGCCGAGCTCCCTGCCGTCCAGGACCTCTATACCAGGCAGCGTCAGAGGAAGGCCCCAAAAATTGTCAAAGACTCCAGCCACCCAAGCCACAGTCTGTTCTCTCTGCTACCGCACGGCAAGCGGTACCAATGCACCAACTCTGGAACCAACAGGACGCTGAACAGCTTCTACCCCCAAGCCATAAGACTTCTAAACAAGACTGCTAAAGAGCTAATCAAATGGCTACCCGGACTACCTGCAACTCCCATGCACACACACTGGACTCTACCCACACACTTACACTGACACCCCAACACACAAATACACACAGTTATTCACTGTTTCACTATTTCACTATTTCAATTTGTATTTTGCATCTTATCTTTAACTCTGCATTGTTGGAAAATGACCCCTAAGTAAGCATTTCACTGTTATTCTACACCTGTTGTCTACGAAGCATGTGACAAATAAAATGTGATTTGATTATGTAAATAAATAATGATAATGTGCAATCCAAAAATGTGATAATCATTGAAAATGAAAAGCACACAGGCTACCATGGTGACCGAGCGTTGCGTCTTTAAATTATTTTATAAATATTGATTACCCTTTTATTTGTGTCTGCCTGCAAATCCTCCTCCTAAAAGGCAGGCTATATCCTATATGCAAAACGTAGCTCAAGAGAAAGTGCAAGTGTCCGCTCTCATCATTCGAGCTGCTTCAAGTTCAGTAGCCATACATGCAAGATCAGGTGCATGTGTGGTCTCAATTAAATAGAGTAGCCTATAGCCTATGCATGGCTGGGTCTTTAGCCTTTTGGGGGCCCTAAGTGAGATTTGGTTGGGGGGCCAAAACATCAGCGGAGAGAAACATTTTAGTTTTAAAGTTAATTTCCTACAATTCTACACATTTTGCCATGACTTATTCCATGTTTACATGATATGTGAGTGAGAATGACTAACATTCATGCGTGCCCGGTCTGTATTTGGCCATGATTACTACAAGTTTAGATAGCTGGCTAGACTAATTACCAATCTAAAAATGGACATGGCTAATTGTCAGCTAATTGAGTGACTGACATACCAAGAGAAACTGCTGATGCACAACCACATTTTGAAATTGCACCTGGTGTATTATACTATTCTTACTCTCAATAGTAAGTTGAGACCCCGACTGAGTTCCAAAAAATTGTCTTTATATATATTTTTTGTATTTTTTGGTCGGTCCCCTAGCAGCCTGGGACCCTAAGTGACCGCTTATGTCGCTTAAGCCTGGAGCCAGCGCTGCATGGGGTAGTTATTGTTCCAAGAAAATGTACTTCCTAAATATTACTATTACATTGCCTAGATCACCCGTATTTGTCTCCTTTTGAAACTCATCCCACTCCTAAAAGGCTATAAAACGTAGCTCAAGAGAAAGTGCAAGTCTCTCCAACTCTGCTCTCTTCAACCTGCGTCTAGTCTATTGGCTGATATAGCCCAGTAATGCCGACAGCCTAATATAAATGGGCCACGTGAGAATCTCTGGTAATTTAACCTATTTCTTCGGGTATTTTTGCGCATTTTGATATTGACTATAGGGCGTAAAATTGTTGGGACCATGGCTGGCAAGTGAGCAGCGTCACATAAGGCTGGGTTCGGGACCAGTTCCTGCTAGCGGGTGGGAGTCAGACAGAAAGCCAGCGGGTGTGGGCGGGTGCAGTATGAAAAGCTGCGGGTGCAGACGGGAGTGGGATGAATAAATCAGTCCCGTGCAGACCTCTACCATGATCCGAGACTCCATGTCACACAAATTATTTCATCCCTTGGTCCAGTGGAATTTTGATTCCTTGCACACTCAAACCTGCACATACTGTATCAACCACAAGATGGCAGTACTTTAACGTTGTTAGATCTTTCTGGATCAAACGTAGCTCTGCCAGATATTACTTACAGATGGCATGGTGGAATGCTCGATACCAATCCTGAGGTCGTAAAAAGCATTTTCCCCCAGATTAAATTACACTGGTACCCATGAGAGAGAGAGAGAGAGGAGAGAGAGAGAGAGAGAGAGAGAGAGAGCGAGAGAGCGAGAGAGAGATCCATGTTAGAGTGGGTTGACAAGAGGCAGCGGGTCTGAGCAGAATGCTTAGGAATTGATCGGAATTTACAGAATGGTTACCTGGAGGAAATTGGGGGAAGGTCATGCTTTTTCAATTTCAGTCAAGGGGAGGGGAAGGTCATGTCATTTGTAATTAATGAAATGTCAATGTTTCTCAGTGTTTTAGAATGAGTTGCTTATTAGGCTATAAATCGATGTGTGCCCCTCATCTCTGATTCTCCGCTGGGCGCGTAATATCAAGTGCGCCTATAGGCTGTTTAGTATGGTCTCAATCAAATGATCCATATCCTGCCTATAGGCTTCAGGCCACGATGTGCATGCTCGGAGAAGCACAGAGAAACGTTATATTTCTAAGATAGCTGCTGGGATGGTGTAAATAAAGCTAAGCTGCACTACACATTGCAATGGATATTCTAACCCTGAGCCCTGGCCTGCTCTGGCTGATAAAAAAAAATGTGCTGCCTAACCAATGTCTGTGCTGTGTAGGCCTACGGTGGCAATTCAGGAGGAGAGTCAAAGGCTCTGTTCACCATCTTGCCAGCGGACTAGCCTATAGCCTATGTTCTGTTCAGTTTGAGAAGGAGAGCGTGAAGCTGAGAAGGAGGACCAGAGGTCAACTTTGATAGCTTGCTACTAATATAATGTATTTTTATTAAAAACAGTTGAAGTCGGAAGTTTACATACACTTAGGTTGGAGTCATTAAAACTCGTTTTTCAACCACAAATTTCTTGTTAAACTATAGTTTTGGCAAGTCGGTTAGGACATCTACTTTGTGCATGACACAAGTCATTTTTCCAACAATTGTTTACAGACAGATTATTTCACTTATAATTCACTGTATCACAATTCTAGTTAAAGTTGACTGTGCCTTTAAACAGCTTGGAAAATTCCAGAAAATTATGTCATGGCTTTAGAAGCTTCTGATAGGCTAACTGACATCATTTGAGTCAATTGGAGGTGTACCTGTGGATGTATTTCAAGGCCTACCTTCAAACTCAGTGCCTCTTTGCTTGACATTATCGGAAAATCAAAAGAAATCAGCCAAAACCTCAGAAAAAAAATGGTAGACCTCCACAAGTCTGGTTCATCCTTGGGAGCAATTTCCAAACGCCTGAAGGTACCACGTTCATCTGTACAAACAATAGTACGCAAGTATAAACACCATGGGACCACGCAGCTGTCACTGCTCAGGAAGGAGACGCGTTCTGTCTCCTAGAGATGAACGTACTTTGGTGCGAAAAGTGCAAATCAATCCCAGAACAACAGCAAAGGACCTTGTGAAGATGCTGGAGGAAACAGATACAAAAGTATCTATAGCCACAGTAAAACGAGTCCTATATCGACATAACCTGAAAGGCCGCTCAGCAAGGAAGAAGCCACTGCTCCAAAACCACCATAAAAAAGCCAGACTACGGTTTGCAACTGCACATGGGGACAAAGATCGTACTTTTTGGAGAAATGTCCTCTGGTCTGATGAAACAAAAATAGAACTGTTTGGCCATAATGACCATCCTTATGTTTGGAGGAAAAACGGGGGATGCTTGCAAGCCGTAGAACACCATCCCAACCGTGAAGCACGGGGTGGCAGCATCATGCTGTGGGGGTGCTTTGCTGCAGGAGAGACTGGTGCACTTCACAAAATAGATGGCATCATGAGGAAGGAAAATTATGTGGATATATTGAAGCAACATCTCAAGACATCAGTCAGGAAGTTAAAGCTTGGTGGCAAATGGGTCTTCCAAATGGACAATGACCCCAAGCACACTTCCAAAGTTGTGGCAAAATGGCTTAAGGACAACAAAGTCAAGGTATTGGAGTGGCCATCACAAAGCCCTGACCTCAATCCTATAGAAAATGTGTGGGCAGAACTGAAAAAGCGTGTGCGAGCAAGGAGGCCTACAAACCTGACTCAGTTACACCAGCTCTGTCAGGAGGAATGGGCCAAAATTCACCCAACTTATTGTGGGAAGCTTGTGGAAGGCTACCCAAAACGTTTGACCGAAATTATACAATTTAAAGGCAATGCTACCAAATACTAATTGAGTGTATGTAAACTTCTGACCCACTGGGAATGTGATTAAAGAAATAAAAGCTGAAATAAATCACTCTCTCTACTATTATTCTGACATTTCACATTCTTAAAATAAAGTGGTGATCCTAACTGACCTAAGACAGGGAATATTTACTAGGATTAAATGTCAGGAATTTTGAAAAACTGAGTTTAAATGTATTTGGCTAAGGTATATGTAAACTTCAGACTTCAACTGTATCTCTCTGTCCATTCTTAGCCTGTTATTTCGGTAATTTGTGTGGTATTAAAAAATATTCTGCTAATATGTAAAATTACGTAGAATTGCATGACAATGTTTTCCTCAGACCTGCAAATACGATGCTAGATTCACGGAATGCTTTTACTATAAGGGAGATCTTTCCACCCCTACTCTTGTCCAAGGTTGTCTGCAAACCCACAACCTCAACATTCCTGTGTTGCCATGTAATGCTTATCGGATGAAGAACAGTTTCTAAAACTGCATATCTAAGGCTCTGGTCTGTCCAGGAAGTGAGGGTAAACGGTAGACATGTTCTCTGCTATCCACTTTGTTTTCATGTTTATTTTGGGTATAGGGGAGGGTCACTTGTTTTGTTTATTTTCAAGCGTTTAGGTAAAATATATTTTGCTGAAGGGAGGGCCAACCATTTTAATTTCAGTGAGGTCCAATTTTCTCCATGTAACCCTTATTATAATAACGTTCACTCCCTTAACACAGTGAATCCAGACGTGGAGACGATAAAAAATATTATTAATTCAATCAAATGTACTAACATGCCAATGTACACCGAGCATAGACCCAGGAAATGAATGAAGCAGTAGCATGTTTGTGAAGCATTTACAATCGAATTGGTACTTATATGTACAGTGGGGGGGAAAAGTATTTAGTCAGCCACCAATTGTGCAAGTTCTCCCACTTAAAAAGATGAGAGAGGCCTGTAATTTTCATCATAGGTACACGTCAACTATGACAGACAAATTGAGGGAAAAAAAATCCAGAAAATCACATTGTAGGATTGTTAATGAATTTATTTGCAAATTATGGTGGAAAATAAGTATTTGGTCACCTACAAACAAGCAAGATTTCTGGCTCTCACAGACCTGTAACTTCTTCTTTAAGAGGCTCCTCTGTCCTCCACTCGTTACCTGTATTAATGGCACCTGTTTGAACTTGTTATCAGTATAAAAGACACCTGTCCACAACCTCAAACAGTCACACTCCAAACTCCACTATGGCCAAGACCAAAGAGCGGTCAAAGGACACCAGAAACAAAATTGTAGACCTGCACCAGGCTGGGAAGACTGAATCTGCAATAGGTAAGCAGCTTGGTTTGAAGAAATCAACTGTGGGAGCAATTATTAGGAAATGGAAGACATACAAGACCACTGATAATCTCCCTCGATCTGGGGCTCCATGCAAGATCTCACCCTGTGGGGTCAAAATGATCACAAGAACGGTGAGCAAAAATCCCAGAACCACACGGGGGGACCTAGTGAATGACCTGCAGAGAGCTGGGACCAAAGTAACAAAGCCTACCATCAGTAACACACTACGCCGCCAGGGACTCAAATCCTGCAGTGCCAGATGTGTCCCCCTGCTTAAGCCAGTACATGTCCAGGCCCGTCTGAAGTTTGCTATAGTGCATTTGGATGATCCAGAAGAGGATTGGGAGAATGTCATATGGTCAGATGAAACCAAAATAGAACTTTTTGGTAAAAACTCAACTCGTGTTTGGAGGACAAAGAATGCTGAGTTGCATCCAAAGAACGCCATACCTACTGTGAAGCATGGGGGTGGAAACATCATGCTTTGGGGCTGTTTTTCTGCAAAGGGACCAGGACGACTGATCCGTGTAAAGGAAAGAATGAATGGGGCCATGTATCGTGAGATTTTGAGTGAAAACCTCCTTCCATCAGCAAGGGCATTGAAGATGAAACATGGCTGGGTCTTTCAGCATGACAATGATCCCAAACACACCGCCCGGGCAACGAAGGAGTGGCTTCGTAAGAAGCATTTCAAGGTCCTGGAGTGGCCTAGCCAGTCTCCAGATCTCAACCCCATAGAAAATCTTTGGAGGGAGTTGAAAGTCTGTGTTGCCCAGCGACAGCCCCAAAACATCACTGCTCTAGAGGAGATCTGCATGGAGGAATGGGCCAAAATACCAGCAACAGTGTGTGAAAACCTTGTGAAGACTTACAGAAAACGTTTGACCTGTGTCATTGCCAACAAAGGGTATATAACAAAGTATTGAGAAACTTTTGTTATTGACCAGATACTTATTTTCCACCATAATTTGCAAATAAATTCATTAAAAATCCTACAATGTGATTTTCTGGAATTGTTTTTCTCATTTTGTCTGTCATAGTTGACGTGTACCTATGATGGAAATTATAGGCCTCTCTCATCTTTTTAAGTGGGAGAACTTGCACAATTGGTGACTGACTAAATACATTTTTCCCCACTGTATATATATTTTCAATTTTCAAATCTGCACAACCCAATAGGAAAAAGAGCAAATATGTTTTATAACACTCAGCGACTTCAGTAGAACCTAATTGAGATGGTGTACTGCACACAGTATTCAACAACATCCTTTGGGCCAAAATAAATAAATAACCACTATTGTTCCACAACACCAGCCTATTTTTCTGACCTCCCCAATTAACGTCAGAAACTGGAAAAATAGAACTCCCCTGTGACCGTGACCTTTCACCTCTACTCAGGAAGTGAGAAGGTGCATTTATTATTTATGCAGTTTTTTCTCATAACACCCCTTCTCTCTGTAACACAGAGCAGTGTGCTGTGTGTGTGTCAAAGCTCTCCCAGTCAGCAGAGAGGCTCTCTGCTCTAGGGCATCTGCCATCTCAGAGATGAGCCTTTCACTCTGTAGGGGAAATAAAGCACTATTTCCACTGTGACTGAAGTACACTCAAGGGTTACTGCGTTTCTACACCTGCATTGCCTTGGTGTCCCAATGGGATGTGATGAAGAGTGATGGTATGGATGAAGTGGAAAATTAGGATTCTAGCATTGATATAGAACGCAGGGCTGAAGGCTCAGACACTTTCATAACAGCAACATCAGAATGTAAAGTATATCAGTCGAAGTGTGGATATACAGAGCTTTGTAACGTCTTTACACATGCGCACACACCACATATGTGCATGTCACATAAGCTGGGATATCACAAATCTGCGTTTTATATTCAGTAGGGACTACTGTAATCCTCTTGCGTGTCACACTGCTTACTTTCTTGTACTGTCTGTAGTGGACTTTCCATGCATAGAGAGCCTAATCCCACTGATAAACTGCACTCAACTCATACCCTGAAGGATTCAACCTAAACAATCAAATCAACAGTAGCTAAAAATCCCCCAACTACCCTCAGTCTAACACTTCTCACCAAATCCATCTTGCACACCCATATCCTCCTTCTTGGGTAGTTCAACTAAAAAAGGCAGTTAAGAAGAACAAGCTATACAATATGTCATATTTACAGCGTAACACTATGCCCAATCTACTTCTCCTAGGGGAAAGCGTTTAATACTTTATTCAGAGCATCTGTCTTGTCCCCTCCCAGCCTAGCCCCAGAGCCCAGGCTGTATCTGAGCTGGGATACTGAGCATTGGAATTGCAAATGTCTGCTATCAGGCAGAGTTAAATCAGAGGCACTCTGCCAGATACTGCAGAGGCATGAAATTGATTTAACGATAAGCTTTGCCCAAGACAAAATCTCCCACTATATCAAATTCACAAAAATGTGGGGATTTTTTATACTGTGAAAGGAGAGCATCAGTTAAGAGAGAGGATGTCAGAGTATACTGTAGTGTATGCATTTATCTTTAGAATGTGTGTATCAAAGGGTATGTGTGTATCAAAGTGTGTGCGTGCCTGTGAGTGTGCATGTGTGTGAGTGTGCATGTGTGTATTGTGAGTGTGCATCACCCCGGGAAAACAAGATTGATGTCACACCTGATCACATCTAAAGGACGTTACACCTGTGACACATCAATAGGCATCTGTGTTTCTTTTCATCACCACGAAAAGGACAAATGTACAGTATTACACCCTTCAAACCTCCCCTTGCCTCAGGTTAATCGCCCATCTTCACCGTACCATATAGAGAACCTTTCAAAACACTCCCTAAATGCGCCTGTATTACAGTGGAGGCTGCTGAGGGGAGGACAGCTCATAATAATGGACGGAATGGAGCAAATGGGAATGGCATCAAACACATGGAAACCATGGAAACCATGTGTTTGATGCCATTCCACTTACTCTGCTCCAGCCATTACCACGAGCCCGTCCTCCCCAATTAAGGTGCCACCAACCTCCTGTGCTGTATTACTCTCTCAGGTTCCAGTACTAAGTCCTTAGAGCAGGGTTGCCCAACCCTGTTCCTGGAGAGCTGCCCTCCTGTAGGTTTTCGCTCCAACCCTAGTTGTAACTAACCTGATTCATCTTATCAACCTGCTAATTATTAGAATCAGGTGTGCTAGATTAGGGTTGGAGCAAAAACCTACGGGACGGTAGCTCTCCAGGAACAAGGTTGGGCAGTCCTGCCTTAGAGGCTCAATTTAGACACATGACAACAATATAAACTCTGCCAGCCATGACTAGACGATGGAGATCCTCATGCTGATCAGTGATCAGGCGTGATAGTCGACTCTCCAGATTGTGATTACAACCCTTCTCACAGTGCTGTGGTTTACGGAGCCTTGCTTCCAGCTGCTAGTCCTTAAGGCAGAGTGTAGTGGTGTTGCATAGTGCGGTGTGCTCAGTGCAATGCCAATAGACTGTCAGAGGACATTGCGGTTATTATGACAAATTACCACCAGGAGCTAGACGCACGTTTTAAAACACTCCAGTTCTCCTGAGAGTGACACGGTGGATATGTGGTACAGATCAGGACAAATGTTGTTCTTTCTATGGCACATAATTAGGTCTCAACCATTATGAGCTCGGAGTCCACCTCTCAACGACCTCTTGACCCCTCCTACCAGGACAGGTCAGGGCTTCAGTCTCTCATCATCATAGCATTAACCCTGTAGTTCCCAGCCAGATAGAGAGACAGAAGACCAGAGCAGCACTCCAGACTCTACACTACTTAAATAAAGATCTTAATGTGAGTAACCTCAGTGTGCGAATTACGGCGGGTAAGGGGGGGGGGGGGGCTCAGACAGCCTGAATGAGACATAAGCACCCATGGGGGGGGGGGGGGGGTGACCATTCCAGTAATTACTGCAGCCAGGCGCCTGAGATAACCATGAACCACAGCCTCCCTCTGAAACAGCCATTCACTGTAATGAAGATCATAAAGCATCTGAATTATTAATGAATGAAATGGAGCTAGTGGATCATTCAGAACAATCCCTCCCTCCTTTCATCCGTCCGTCCGTCCGTCCTGCAGACAGCACATCCAAACCTGGCCAGCACAAAACAGTAGAAGAGAGAAGTGCCATGAGCAGTGTTACAATGCCATAGAAACAATATGAAGGGGATGTACTCCCAAGTGGCGCAGTGGTCTAAGGCACTGCATCGCAGTGCTAGCTGTGCCACTAGAAATCCTGGTTCGAATCCAGGCTCTGTCATAGCCGGCCGCGACCGGGAGACCCATGGGGCGGCGCACAATTGGCCCAGCGTCGTCCAGGGTAGGGGAGGGAATGTCCGGCAGGGATGTAGCTCAGTTGGTAGAGCATGTCGTTAGGTCCCCGAGACATCACAAAATGGTCACCTAAAGTCGCCAGGACATGGTCCCCTGGAGGTTTTGTCTAGTTCCCGGTTGGTACTGTTTTCAATGGGAAAACGTTGCGCTGAAAGCCATAAGGGACCTAATGGGAACTTCACCAAATGTCCTCAGGACATCCCCCATTTGCTGGGAAGAACAATAATGAGTCGTTAGGACGTCAGAGGGGGGAGATTTAAACCTCTCTCGCATGACCTCATAGCCTCACCCCTACCACCCCTGGCCTTGTATCGAGTAATCAACAGAGAGAGAGAGAGAGACTTGTGGTGCAGTAGTTACAGTTTCAAAGAAAGAGAGAGAGAGAGAGAGAGAGAGAAGAGAGAAGAGAGAAGAGAGAGAGGGAGGAAGGATGAGGAGAGAGAGAGCGAAATAGAGAGAGTGTGTGATGGAGGAAGAGCGAGAGGGCGATTGAGCCTACAGTGTATCATGAGCAGACCAGCCCTAAGCGCTGAAGGCTGAGGGAGAGAGAATCAACAATACCGTTCAAAAGTTTGTGGTCACTTGGAAATGTCCTTGTTTTCCATGAAAACATACATGAAATGAGTTTGAATAGGAAATATAGCAAAATGCATAGGAAATGTCGTCATTTACAAGGTTAGAAATAATGATTTTTAATAGAAATAATAATTGTGTCCTTCAAACTTTGCTTTCATCAAAGAATCCTCCATTTGCAGCAATTACAGCCTTGCAGAGCTTTGGCATTCTAGTTGTCAATTTGTTGAGCACCTCCTACAAGTTGGATTGGCTTGATGGGCACTTCTTACGTAACATAAGGTCAAGCTGCTCCCACAACAGCTCAATAGTGTTGAGATCCGGTGACTGTGCTGGCCTCTCCATTATAGACAGAATCCCAGCTGACTGCTTCTTCCCTAAATAGTTATTGCATAGTTTGGAGCTGTGCTTTGGGTCTATAGTGTATAAATACACTGAGTGTACAAAACATTTGGAACACCTTCCTAATATTGAGTTGTAACCCCCCTTTTGCCCTCAGAACAGCCTCAATTCATTGGCGCATGGACTCTACAAGGAGTCGAAAGCGTTCCACAGGGATGCTGGCCCATGTTGACTTCAATGCTTCCCACAGTTGTGTCAAGTTGGCTGGAAGTCCTTTGGGTGCTGGACCATTCTTGATACACACGGGAAACTGTTGAGCGTGAAAAACCCAGCAGCGTTGCAGTTCTTGACACAAACCGGTGCGCCTGGCTAGGGCTGTGGTGGTCACGAAATTTAGTGTCTCACGGTAATTTACCATTAATTAACATAAAGGGGTTCCACACATGCAAGCTGCTGATGCGTGCCTTTGAAACATCAACATTTAAAAAGTCTAAAGCGTAATAAATATATTTAATCACCTGTACACTATCCATTATTTATTTTAGACAGGTCTTTCCTATGAAACATTATAATTTGAAGAAGTGCCATTATTTTATAGTTTGCGATTTTATACTAAGAATAAAATTGAAAGGATATTTTCCGAGCTAGTGCGCACATGGAGCGGTTATTCTGTGTTCAGCTTAAAAAGTGATCATCTGAAATAGGTTATATGCTTGATTTTGAGTTATTTGGCAACTTTAGTTGTGAATGATACAAACCTTAAAATAGGAATAAACACACTGAAATAGTAATACATGTAAAGCAAAAGCACACGTGAGGAATAAATAAGACACTTCTAATTATGTAAATAAAAATAAAGCACAACGGAAAATAATACAACTATTGCCCTCAAAGTTTAAGCTGCCTGTTGCCTATAATGCCTATCGTTTCAGTCCACTATCATAGGCTATAGCAAATCAAATCAAAATGTATTTGCCACATGCGCTGAATACAGCAGGTGTAGACATTAGTGAAATGCTTACATACAAGCCCTTAACCAACAATGCAGTTATTTTAAAGATTTTTTAAAAATAAAAGTGTTAATTAAAGAAAAATAGAAAATAAAAGCAAATAGCTAAAGAGCAGCAGTAAAATTAAATAACAGTAGGGAGGCTATATACAGGGGGGTACCGGTACAGCGTCAATGTGCGGGGGCACCGGCTAGTCGAGGTAATTGAGGTCATATGTACATGTGGGTAGAGTTAAAGTGACTATGCATAAATAGTAAATAGAGTAGCAGCAGCGTAAAAGAGGGGGATGGGGTGGGGTGGGGGGCAGTGCAAATAGTCCGGGTAGCCATGATTAGCTGTTCAGGAGTCTTATGGCTTGGGGGTAGAAGCTGTTGAGAAGCCTTTTGGACCTAGACTTGGCGCTCCGTTACCGCTTGCCGTGCGGTAGCAGAGAGCACAGTCTATGACTAGGGTGGCTTGACCATTTTTAGGGCCTTCCTCTGACACCGCCTGGTATAGAGGTCATGAATGGCAGGAAGCTTGGCCCCAGTGATGTACTGGGCCGTACGCACTACCCTCTGTAGTGCCTTGCGGTCGGAGGCCGAGCAGTTGCCATACCAGGCGGTGATGCAACCAGCCAGGATGCTCTCGATGGTGCAGCTGTAGAACTTTTTGAGGATCTGAGGACCCATGCCAAATCTTTTCAGTCTCCTGAGGGGGAATAGGTTTTGTCGTGCCCTCTTCACGACTGTCTTGGTGTGTTTGGACCATGATAGTTCGTTGGTGATGTGGACACCAAGGAACTTGAAGCTCTCAACCTGTTCCACTACAGCCCTGACGATGAGAATGGGGGCGTGCTCAGTCCTCTTTTTTTTCCTATAGTCCACAATCATCTCCTTTGTCTTGATGACGTTGAGGGAGAGAACAGGAAGTACAGGAGGGGACTGAGCACGCACCCCTGAGGGGCCCCCGGTGTTGAGGATCAGCGTGGCAGACGTGTTGTTACCTACCCTTACCACCTGGGGGCGGCCTGTCAGGAAGTCCAGGATCCAGTTGCAGAGGGAGGTGTTTAGTCCCAGGATCCTTAGCTTTGTGATGAGCTTTGAGGGCACAACGGTGTTGGACGCTGAGCTGTAGTCAATAAATAGCATTCTCATGTAGGTGTTCCTCTTGTCCAGATGGGAAAGGGCAGTGTGGAGTGCAATAGAGATTGCATCATTTACATTTTAGTAATTTAGCAGACGCTCTTATCCAGTGCGACTTACAGTTAGTGAGTGCATACATTTTCATACTGGCCCCCCGTCGGAAACGAACCCACAACCCTGGCGTTGCAAGCGCCATGCTCTACCAACTGAGATACAGGGGATTACAGATCTGTGGATCTGTGGATCTGTTGGGGCGGTATGCAAATTGGAGTGGGTCTAGGGTTTCTGGGATAATGGTGTTGAAGTGAGCCATGACCAGCCTTTCAAAGCACTTCATGGCTACAGACGTGAGTGCTACGGGTCGGTAGTCATTTAGGCAGGATATATTTGTGTTCTTGGGCACAGGGACTATGGTGGTCTGCTTGAAACATGTTGGTATTACAGACTCAGTCAGGGACATGTTGAAAATGTCAGTGAAGACACTTGCCAGTTGTTCAGCACATGCTCGGAGTACACGTCCTGGTAAACCGTCTGGCCCTGCGGCCTTGTGAATGTTGACCTGCTTAAAAGTCTTACTCACGTCGGCTACGGAGAGCGTGATCACATAGTCATCCGGAACAGCTGGTGCTCTCATGCATGCTTCAGTGTTGCTTGCCTCGAAGCGAGCATAGAAGTGAGTTAGCTCGTCTGGTAGGCTTGTGTCACTGGGCAGTTCGCGGCTGTGCTTCCCTTTGTAGTCTGTAATAGTTTTCAAGCCCTGCCACATCCGACGAGCATCAGAGCTGGTGTAGTACGATTCAATCTTAGTCCTGTATTGACTCTTTGCCTGTTTGATGGTTCGTCGGAGGGCATAGTGGAATTTCTTATAAGCTCCTTGAAAGCGGCAGCTCTACCCTTTAGCTCAGTGCGGATGTTGCCTGTAATCCATGGCTTCTGAGTGGGGTATGTACGTATGGTCACTGTGAGGACGACGTCATCGATGCACTTATTGATGAAGCCAGTGACTGATGTGGTGTACTCCTCAATGCTATCTGAAGAATCCCGGAACATATTCCAGTCTGTGCTAGCAAAACAGTCCTGTAACTTAGCATCTGCGTCATCTGACCACTTTTTTATTGACCGAGTCACTGGTGCTTCCTGCTTTAGTTTTTTCTTATAAGCAGGAATCAGAAGGATAGAGTTATGGTCAGATTTGCCAAATGGAGGGTGAGGGAGAGCTTTGTATGCGTCTCTGTGTGTGGAGTAAAGGTGGTCTAGAGTTTTTTTCCTCTGGTTGCACATTTAACATGCTGATAGAAATTAGGTAGAACAGATTTAAGTTTCCCTGCATTAAAGTCCCCGGCCACTAGGAGCGCTGCCTCTGGATGAGCATTTTCCTGTTTGCTTATGGCCGTATACAGCTCATTGAGTTCAATCTTAGTGCCAGAATTGGTTTGTGGTGGTAGATAGACAGCTACAAAAAATATAGATGAAAACTCTCTTGGTAAATAGTGTGGTCTACAGCTTATCATGAGATACTCTACCTCAGGCGAGCAAAACCTCGAGACTTCCTTGGTATTAGATTCTGTGCACCAGCTGTTGTTTACAAATATACACAGACCGCCACCCCTTGTCTTACCGGAGTCAGCCGTTCTATCCTGCCGATGTAGCGTATAGCCCACTAGCTGTATGTTATCCATATCATTGTTCAGCCACGACTCTATGAAACATAAGATATTACAGTTTTTAATGTCCTGTTGGTAGGATAACCTTAGTCTTAGGTCATCCAATTTGTTTTTCAAATGATTGAACATTGGCTAATAGGATTGATGGAAGAGGCAGTTTATTCGCTCGCCGTTGGATCCTTACAAGGCACCACGACCTACGTCCACGATATCTCGGTCTCTTTCTCATGCGAATGGCGGGGATTTGGGCCTTGTCAGGTGTCTGTAGAATATCCTTCGCGTCCGACTCGTTGAAGAAAAAATCTTCGTCCAATACGAGGTGAGTAATAGCTGTCCTGATATCCAGAAGCTCTTTTTGGTCATAAGAGACTGTGGCAGAAACATTATATACAGAATAAATTACAAATAACGCGAAAAAACACACATAATAGTACAATTGATTAGAGGGCTGTAAAACGGCAGCCATCTTCTCCGGCGCCATTGGTACTCGCCAAAGTTAAGCTATAAAAGGTTCCCATTAAGAAACACCAGCATGTTTACTTTGTCGGGCTTCAGTGAAGACCGGAGAGAAGTAACTATGTTCCCTGCTGTGCTGAACACCCTCTCTGACGCAATGCTGGTAGCGCAAATGCACATATACTTTTTAGCAAGCAGAGCCAATAAAGAAAACCGAGAGGGGTTATCCAGCCACCATGACAGGGGGTCAGCAGATGTGTCCAGTTCCTTCTCTTCCATATAGCGGGTCATCTCGGTGTCGGCACGCACTCTCAACTTTAGTTGTTCTACAAAAAGTTGCTTGAAAGGCATGAGCTCTGCTTTGTTTTTTGCACAGGCTGTACACAGTTCATTAGTCTCTCATTCACAATTTGACAAGCACTTGATAATGCCTAGAATTTCACGGCGGCATCCCCTTTGTGGCCATAATGCACCGTAAAGAAATCCATGCCTTTGTTGTGCCCTTCTCACTGAGTGCTGTACACTCTCCATCACGTGTTCGGGTCTTTCTCACAGGCTACAAGTGAAGACAGACACATCGGGGACGCAACTGCGCGCGTCCTTATCCAATTCCGAGGTGCATATTGAAGATATTGGAACAACTGTCCACATTTACTTTTCGTCAGCCAACAAGATGAGTAGGCACAAGCCTATGTCAAGCTATTATCCCCCATAGTACAAAAGTCGACCTATTCTATTCTGTGAGAGAAATAAATATTCCAAACATAGTCTGGGACAGTTGTGGGATGCAATAGATCCCAAATTAATACAACCACTAGCATCAAAAAAACATTTTTTACGCAATGTGGCAGACACAACAGATCAGAACGTTTAGCTTAAAATGTTGATATAATATTAGGCTATTTCTTCAGATTATAAGCGCAGCAATGCGCACATGGCAGTAGGCTAAAAGCAGTAATGTTCCATTAGCGGGAAAACACCATTATCAAACGTGACCGCAAATGTGATTATGCATGTAATGCCTTTATTATAAAAGGTGGATTTTTATGGTGAAAATGATCTTCCCCAAACTTGAAACTTACGAGCTGCTGATGTATGCCAGTTAGGCTCTACACCCCTTGTAAAGCAGATTAATGTGCTTAATTTTAAGAAGTTATTTGGCCACTTTAGTTGTGATACAAACCTTATCAAAACATATAGGCCTATGGGCTAGGCTACATGAGGTGTGCGAGCGACTATGATTCAAAAAAGTCGCAAAAAAAAGGCTGTTTCTTATGCTGGGCATCATTCACAAGTAATACTATATCCTTCACAAGTGATAGGCTAATATTGTCACCCATCAGACTATTCTTGATTTAATCTGGTCTTTACATATACTAAATAATATATGTGAGACATTTGTTTTGATTTAGAATGGACCATTATCATGCACCTGTCTCGAAACAGGGGCAGCAGTAAAACATACATGTAATCTATGCACTTATTAATGTCACCTGTTAAATCCACTTCAAATCAGTGTAGATGAAGGGAAGGAGACAGGTTAAAGAAGGATTTTTAAGCCTTGAGACAATTGAGACATGGATTGTGTATGTGTGCGATTTAGAGGGTGAATGGGCAAGGCAAAATATTTAAGTGTATTTGAACTGGTTATGGTAGTAGGTGCCAGGCGCACCAATTTGAGTGTGTCAAGAACTGCAACGCTACTGGGTTTTTCACACTCAACAGTTTCCCGTGTGTATTAAGAATGGTCCACCACCCAAAGGCCATCCAGCCAACTAGACATAACTGTGGGAAGCATTGGAGTCAACATAGGCCAGCATCCCTGTGGAACGCTTCGACACCTTGTAGTGTCCATGCCCCAACAAATTGAGGCTGTTCTGAGGGCAAAAGGGGGGTTACAACTCAATATTAGGAAGGTGTTCCTAATTTCTTGTACACTCAGTGTATATACACAGTTGTGTGCCTTTCAAGTTTCTCTGCAGCGAGATGCCTTTGAATATTTCATCCCCTTGGCTGATAAATCGTATAGAGCAATTACCCTGTCACACAATAAACTGCAATCCACTGTCCCGGTTGGGATGGCTCACTGCTCCACTTTCTCTCGAAGTCTCAACAAGCAGACACTAAAAACACTGCTCTTATTGCACAATTGAACAGACTTGACAAACCTCTGACAAAACCATAAACAAAAGAGCTTCAATGTAACACTGATCACAAGAGGACAACTCACTGTTGTCCTACACGTGTAATAACACAATCAGTAAGTGTTAGTTATGGGATGGAACATTTCTCCTCTGGAGTATTCTGGTGTTTTCCGGAGGGATCAGTGCAGAGGAGAGCAGAGAGAAGATCTAGAATAGAGAGAGGAAAAACGAGAGAGAGAAGGGAGAGAGGGGTAAAGAGAAGAGAGCGAGGAGGAAAAGAAAGGAAAGAGGTAGAGGAACTGTTGAAGTCAGCTGGGGAGTCAGGCCATTTATCACACACTGAGGACTTTTCCTGTCTACAGATTCATGAGTCAAGACTATTTTAATTGAAGGATCACACCACAGAGTGCAATGGAACTCTTTGAATGGGGTTCTGTACTGGGACTAAATCAGAAGCACAAGCAGTCACTGACAGAGCCACTGATTCATCGGTCTTAAATAATAATAACTACTACAACATGAATCAGGCCTGTCTTTCATTTCAGAGAATTTTAAGACAGAACATGAACTATTTTTACCATCAGACAATGAGGTGCAGTAATCAAAGAAAATATTTGGGTTGGACAGGGAAAACATTTCTGACTACTGTGTCCAGGCGTGGTGCCTCACGTTGTAGTGGTTGGTAAAAAAAAATGAATGAATAGCCACGTGAGCACAATTAATATTGTGAAGGTTCAAGACCAGGCAGTTCCTTTTCCAAGGTAAATTAGTGTACCTCTTTTGTTCCATTTTTAATCAGCAGCAGTAGAAGCAGATTCAGCTAAACCTGTGGTTCTACAGACATCCCCATTACTACACAGATACAAGCACATATAGGCCCCTGAAACATAGCCTTAGCCTACAGAACAGCACAAAAGGAGAGGGTCATACTTCAATTTTTAACACAATAGCTGATTAGTTTTGTATATGAAAGAGAAAGAAAGATGCAGCGAAAGAGGGGGAGGCAGACAGAGAGAGAAAGGGAGACAAAAGCAGAGACCGAAAGAAACAGACAGAGAAAATAGAGGCCTGCCCAGAACAAGTTCTTCCCTACATAAGGGCCCGAAACGGCGGCGGCCGTATGATCGGTGGGACTCACCATATGGCAAACGGACGGCCCCTTACTAGACGTCCGCGGGTGAGCTAAAAATAGGGCGACCCTTACCTGGAGTATGTTTGTGTTATATTAACCGTGTTGTTTACCTGGAATGTGATGGCTACTCCTCAGAGATTGCTCCATTTCGCTTTATAAGCCCCCCCTTTACATAAGTATTTAGACCCTTTACTCAGTACTTTGTTGAAGAATCTTCGGCATCGATTACAGCTCGAGTCTTCTTGGGTATGATGCTACAAGCTAGACATACCTGTATTTGGGGAGTTTCTCCCATTCTTCTCTGCAGATACTCTCAAGCTCTGTCAGGTTGGATGGGGAGCATTGCTGCACAGCTATTTTCAGGTCTCTCCAGAGATGTTCGATCGGGTTCAAGTCTGGGCTCTGGCTGGGCCACTCAAGGACATTCAGAGACTTGTCCGGAAGCTACTCAAAAAGTTCTACAGCTGCACCATCGAGAGCATCCTGACTGGTTGCATCACCGCCTGGTATGGCAACTGCTTGGCCTCCGACCACAAGGCACTACAGAGAGTAGTGCGTACGGCCCAGTACATCACTGGGGCCAAGCTTCCTGCCATCCAGGACCTCTAGACCAGGCGGTGTCAGAGGAAGGCCCTCAAAATTGTAAAAGACTCCAGCCTCCCTAGTCATAGACTGTTCTCTCTGCTACCGCACGGCAAGCGGGACCGGAGCGCAAAGTCTAGGTCCAAAAGGCTTCTCAACAGCTTCTACCCCCAAGCCATAAGACTCCTGAAAAGCTAATCATGGCTACCCGGACTACTTGCACTGCCCCCCTACCCCCACCCCATCTTTTTACGCTGCTGCTACTCTGTTAATTATTTATGCAGTCACTTTAAATCTACCCACATGTACATATTACCTCAACTACCTCAACTAGCCGGTGCCCCCGCACCGGTACCCCCCTGTATATAGCCTCCCTACTGTTATTTTATTTTACTTCTGCTCTTTTTTCGCAACACTTTTTTGTTGTTGTTTTATTTTAAATATTTATTACAAAATAAATGCATTGTTGGTTAAGGGCTGTACGTAAGCATTTCACGGTAATGTCTACACCTGTTGTACTTGGCGCATGTGGCAAATACAATTTGATTTGATTTGATTTACTCCTGCATTGTCTTGGCTGTGTGCTTATGGTCGTTGTCCTGTTAGAAGGTGAATTCTGGCGCTCTGCTCAGTTTGGCCGGGCGGCCAGCTTTAGGAAGAGTCTTAGTGGTTCCAAATTTCTTCCATTTAAGAATGATGGAGGCTACAGTGTTTTTGGGGACCTTCAATGCTGCAGAAATGTTTTGGTACCCTTCCCCAGATCTGTGCCTTGACACAATCCTGTCTCGCAGCTCTACGGACAATTCCGTCGACCTCATGGCTTGGTTTTTGCTCTGACATGCACTGTCAACTGTACGCCTTATATAGACAGGTGTGTTCCTTTCCAAATCATGTCCAATCAATTCAATTTACCACAGGTGGACTCTAATCAAGTTGTAGAAACATCTCAAGGATGATCAATGGAAACAGGATGCACCTGAGCTCAGTTTCGAGTCTCATAGCAAAGGGTCTGAATACTTATGTAAAGAAGGTATTTTTATTTTATTTATTTATGCAAGAATTTCTAAAAACCTGTTTTTGCTTTGTCATTATGGGGTATTGTGTGTAGATTGATAAGGGGAAAAAATAATTTCATCAATTTTAGAATAAGGCTTTAACGTAACAAAATGTGTAAAAGTCAAGGCGTTTGAATAATTTCAGAATGCACTTTATATCTAACATTGTCACTCAAGGCCAAAGTTGGACCATCTACAATTCCGAACATCCCATGTACTTCAGTCCTAGCACAAAACAATTGAAACTTATCAGCAACTTTAGCTAATTTACGACATGTTCTTTATAAGTGGGAACAATGCTCACAACAACAACCACAACACACCATTTTGAAACTGCATCACAACCTGTGTGTAATACCGAAAGTATTCACAGAAAATATACAGTACTGCTTTTCAGTTGAACATTAGCATACAGGCAAATGTCAATAAATGAAATAATGATTCAGCATGCCAAAGGAGATAATACAGCAGCTGTTTGAAATTCCACACTAATAATATTTCCCCTCCTCTCCAATGCTGCACACACACACACACACACACACACACACACACACACGCACACAGGTATGAAGATAAATCACTCTCTTTAATATGGGCCTCACACAGGCCTACCGAGTCACAGAAGATAATCATCACAAAGAAAATAGAAATGGTTTGACATCCATTTTGTGACACTGTGTAAAAAGCACAGTAATAGCATTGGCTTCCAGAGTAAATGCCTGTTTCCATTAGTCCCGTAAACTAATCTGTAACATTAGCCTTGAGTGAGACTAACTGTGCCTTTGTGTTGTGGTAGAGGACATTTATGCAGTGGTTTATCATGTGCTAAGACTTTATTCAGTCCTGTCCGGGTGGACAAAGGCGACCTCATAACACGAAAAGAAATGCCAACACAGAAGTGATCAAGCACAAGAAAACATTGCTGCCACAAAAGACAAAGAACTAAAACAGACATGAGGAATGACAGTTCTTCATTAAAGCATGTGTTATTAAAGGAAAAATCCACCCAAAACCACTCATTCCTATAATTTACAGTGTTAAATAACACTAATATGTGAGAATATTTTTTGTGAACAAATGTTTAATTTTGCAGTTATAATAAGGTTGGTAGCAACATGTGAAAACCATTGTGGAAATCTGTTGCAGCTCAAGTCATCTACCACATCCACAATGCAATTCTCTCTCTATTGGCCGCCAAACATAGCTACACACAATAATACCAAAGACAATATCAGCATGTGAAGTAGCTAGTTAGCTGTGAAATCGCCGAAACAAACTGCACTATCAATTTAGGAGTCTACAATTTCACCATGTTCAACCTGCAGATCGATGTGCCTCACAAAGCGGAGTCTGACATTCGCAACGGCAGAGATACTTTTGAGGAGATGGGAAACTCCATTGGAATCGTTTTAACGCCCATTGTGTAGGTTGCCAATGCTACATCAATGGGTCGCGTGGTACATTCTGGGCGATTCTTGGACAAGGAGAGCTCAACATTAGCATGAATTTCGTCAACAAGAAGTACAACATTACAAATATTTTCAGAGATGAGATAATTAACTTGATTTCTGTAATATTTTATAGCTTTGGAATTGTAATTTCGAGGAAAATAGGTACCTTTCTCGACTCATACGCTGACTTTGATCTCGACTCATACGCTGACTTTGAGAAGGGATTGCGTGACGATTAGTTTAGCAACCGCGTGACGCAGCATGACAACATGAACGCGATTGGTCGACAGTCTGCTGGTTGGGGTGTTATACATTCCTCCATTAATTGCCCAAGGGGATTCTTATCCCCTTTCTCTAATATCTCTGGCAACGGCACCATGCAATGCACCCTGGACTTAAGAGGCAGACAAATAGGAGAAATGTACTAGACCCTCTGTTAAATTACAAATTTCTCGAGGTAGGAATATCGCAAAAAATTTGATCAATGGCTCATTCGAGAGAAGACATCCTCCCGAGGCCAGTATTGAAATCTGACATGTATGATAAACGTTTTTGCGATCTAAAAGTCGTATTCCTATTAACTTCCAGTGTATAGTCCCCTGTAGCTCAGTTGGTAGAGCATGGCACTTGCAACGCCAGGGTTGTGGGTTCGTATCCCACGGGGGGCCAGTATGAAAATGTATGCACTCGCTAACTGTAAGTCGCTCTGGATAAGAGCGTCTGCTAAATGACTAAAATGGAAATGTAAAATGTAGTGAGAGCGGCTTTATCACAGTACTACGTCATACCGGCAGAATTTCTGCTTGCTTGAACGCCAATAACTAAGATACACATGAAAACATTAAATGACCCAGCGAATAGATAGAACATCACTCAGAGATGCACAAAAACAATATAACATTCAAAATGGGTGAACTTGTCCTTTACGGCCTATAACTGCTGAGCGATTAGTGCTTTTTGGTTTCGGTTCGATTATAGAAAAATCATCACGGTTTCCGATTTCAGTTAACATTAAATGCACTATGCATTATGTGGGTTGAATGCTGTAACACCGAATAAAACAATTAATAAAAGTCCTGTGATGGTAGTGACTGCCCATTACTGCTTATCACTTATTAACCATCATTTATTCACATGACATTACTTTAATAAAATGGAAATTCAAATAATTCAATTAGTTGTTTAAAAACCGAAAAATAACCGACATTTCGGTTAATCGTTCAGCAATGGTCCTCTGTAGCTCAGCTGGTAGAGCACGGCGCTTGTAACGCCAAGGTAGTGGGTTCGATCCCCGGGACCACCCATACACAAACAAATGTTTATGCACGCATGACTGTAAGTCGCTTTGGATAAAAGCGTCTGCTAAATGGCATATTTTTATTATTATTATTACTAATACTGTATTTACTGTGTACATAATGCTGAGCTGCAGTAATTAACATTTCTTAATAATGTTAATACATTTAAATGTAATATCCACCTGGGGGCTAAATTAACACAACAACCAACTAAAACAAATCAGTAAATTGTCAAAATAATCACCAATGGGTTGGGGGCATATTGGAGTGTTGTGCTCTGTAGTCATTCAGCTGTTTGGTGATTAGGGGCTGATTATGCTAATGAGTCTGTGAAATGATGAAGCACAAACAACAGAGCTGCGAGCCAGCCTATCACGCTTCAATCACATCCATCATCGTGTTTGCTGTCATAACCCATTTCACCTACTAGCTCCTAACTGTGTTCCTGAAACAAACAATATCACAGAGGACACAAGTGATCTGACATACTAATTACTCAATATGTTCACGATAATCTCCTCTGTTTCTCTGTAAAATGTCATAGAACCCCATGGCATTTAAATCAATGACACACTTCACAACATCTACAATATCAGATACCCATATCCTAGGCCTTGGTCTCTCATTTCCATATAAACATACCGTAGATACAGATGTTTTTATTTTAATTATTTTTTTATTTTAAATGAGCATGGTATGAGCTTGGGGGTTATTTGGGGCTTATAATGAGGGGGGCAGGCTATTGAGTGGGAGCTCATTGCTATTTGATGATGAAGCACAGGGCAATGAAGAAGCTTTGAAACCCCCATCAACCTTTAGAAGCTGTGTGTGTGTTGTGTGTGTGTGTGTTGTGTTGTGTTGTGTGTGTGTGCTCTCTCATCTCGTCCATCTCTTGTTGTTTGTTGAGAGGCTCTCAGGCTCCAGTCCATTCCTGGCTAATGTATAAGAGGAAGTGGGTGGTATTTATACCAACATCATATCTCATTAGTGGACAACATAATGGACAGGATGCCCATTAGGAATGTCTGGGGGGAAAAAACAGCCATGTCCCCCAGATAGATGCTATATCACAACCAGCTCACTAGAATATGCCAATAGAGACTCAAACCTGGTGCAACATATCTACCAGAAAGCCAATTTACTGTGAACTGTGTTTATAACAGTAACATAATCACATCAAACACTTAAGCCTTGTTCACACTGCAGGCCTTAATGCTCAAATCTGTTTTGTTTTTCAAATCTGATTTCGACTACTGACTGTCCAAACAGCAAGTTACAAGTGACCAAATCGTGTGTGTGTGTTCAGACAGCAGTCATTTGCTGATATGGCTAGGCTAGTTGTCATAGTAACGACCGGTGTGTGTGCAGTGGTATAGGCTGATTGGTGGTGAACCTTGTGCTTCCTATCACTCAGAAATTGTGTAGCAAGCTAAGGCGACAACAATGCCTGTCATGGACATTTCCCATTTGCTTTGAATGTTCAAAATCATAGTGTATGAACACTTTTAAAGCCTCAAAGGATAAGATGGTCCAACTTTCAAAACAAGTATATTTTGGCTAGCCACAGCAGTCAACTAGATAGCTAGGTAGCTGTTTAGCTTTCTAGCACATTCACTAATTTGTTTGTAAACAATTAACAAGCTAGTTAGATAACACATGTTCTTGTCAAACTGTCAGAGTAGCTAGCAAGCAACAGTATATGCCAAATAACAGTCTAAAAACCATTTGAGGGCAAATAAATCTGATTTGACCATTCAGACAAGTCGCATCGCCAGGAATAAGATTTGTATCTTACATCAAACCACCTACGAAGGAGGTTTGAAATGTGGCTTGAAATATCAGAGTCCATGTGCCTTCTGGCTGTTCAGACTGCAGGAAAAAGAACAGATTTGATTTCAGTCACTTCAAACTGCCAATTAGAAAAAGGCTTTAGTCATCTGGAGTTTGAGGGGACCAGTTGTGATTAAAGACAAAAAAAACATTTCAGTGCTATCAAGCTTTAGGGGTCCATACAGGCACACTGAACACACACACCCGAACAACAACAACGTTACTGTACCCAAAAGAGGCAGATTTCCACTTGCGGCAGGGGAAACCTCTCCTACAGCTGGCCGACACCAGACTGGCAGGGTTCTCTGTGACGTCGATGGGCAGAGAGGCATGTCTCCTGTAGAGAGAAACAGAACAAAGTCATCACAACCTGACTGGAGCCATTTCATTTGACACTGAACGACAGGATAAATGTGTGTGTGTGAGTGTTGAGGGCCTCAGGATTGTTCCCCAGGTGACAAGGGGACCTTTTATGGCAACAGTTCAGCCAGTGGCACCTTTCTGCTTCCCTCTCAACCTGATCACTAATTATTTCCATACATCTATGTTTTAAAATGGTGTATTATTGTGTTTAGGATATTAAATCACATACCCAGCACATTTCCTTAACACACATTTTAAAACAGAAAAGCATTAATCCTTTACACTCATACACGTATACGGTTGGAAATGGCACATTTGGGAACTGATAAACGCCTAAATTAGAACCCAGTGGATGTACAGTATACATGCTATACATGACGTCAGAGCTCTGGCTCTGTGCTTCACAGCGCTTTATGGGTTTTGACTGACAGCATTTCCAAACTTGAGCACCTCACGCGACAAGAAGTTGCCCCATCCCTCCTGCTAATTGGGCAACGTTTGCACATTTTTTGTTGTCGGAGTATAGGAAATGCTGTAAATTAAGTGGACTCTCTATGTATTTTGAAAGATGAGACATTTAGGGTGATAATAAATACCACTTTGATGTCATACAAGCAAGCCAAACACGCGTGAGTCCAAATGTTCCATATGATAAAACTCATGTCATATAGTATCAATGTTTATGATCACTATGTTTGATGTACAGTTACAAGATGACATGGCGTCATACCCTGGGTTGTTCTGAACGGAATGAGCCTGTTTGTCTATTGTGAAGAAATATCACCGCTGCACATGCACCTGAATGCACTCATGACTACTTTCTATGTGTGTCTAAATGTGCACCCGTTTTCCTGAATTGCATTGTGAAAGCCTAACACTAATATTGTATTTTGAAACTTAGCTAGTCATGTTGGCAATAGAACAGGCTTTAAAAATTATGCCCACCTGACCCAGATTGAGATTTATAAATGGACTGTTTGTGGATTGTGTAAACAACAACAGTAATTGTGTGATGGAGGGGAGGCAGGGCTGTGTTCCAAACAAAACAACTACAAGTGTGCTTGCTCTAGTTCCTGAACGACAAAGCTAGGAGAGCTCCTAAAAGCACCTTATAGTTGAAGACTCTTCTTTGAGTAATAAAAAATGCATTGAAATTACTTAAGAACTGTGCACACTTTGTAGAGGTGTGTGGCCACTTGGAGACACCAGTTAGTCCTCTCACTCAAACCCATGTAATTTCTGTTGTAATATTTTACACCTACCCCACATTTACCAGGAACATTCTTATCATGTTACTGAATGTATCCAGAGTATTTTATTTGGTCGAATCATTTTCCCATACTCTCCAAACTGTTCCCTTTCAATTGCTACCATGGTTACGCATATGCTTTTCATATTTCTTCAGTAAGAAACATTTCAACTTAGCCCTATCCATATAGGCCAATTGGGTAAAGGGTTAATCACACTCTAAAGAACTAAATGTGATGCCTTTTTTTTTAGGCCTAGCACACATTACAATCTATCCACAGAACAGACGTATTGCCTGGAAAATCTACAGTTTAATCTGGAGTCTACGACATCGTACATAATATATAATGTGGGGTTAACAAACACACGCAGTTTTCTCCCCCATGTCTCTTTCCACATCCTAAAATGAGTCTGCTGAGCAGCAGGAGTATGGTTTTCATTATTCAGATGGTTCTGCTAGCATTATGATCTATTAACAGCTACACCATGGAAACGCAGTAGCTCATAATATTAATAATTCAGTAGAACAACAATATTTAGCGCAGGACACATGATATGATCAATTCCGTAGAAAGATATATTTTCAAATGAGTGAATTAAATCAGCAACATGACATTGATGAGATGTCTAGATCATATGGAGTAGAGCCATATAAACAAAATGTTCAGCAGCCGTCCGGATACATTCATCATGAACACAGAGAGGCACTAGGAATGAAATACAACGCTACAGTTCAGAGGTCACCTCCCAGAATACACCTGAACCTGTCTTATAAAAGCCCAACGGCATATTGAAGGTTCTGTCTATGTCAGCCGCTACCGAATAAATCTCACAGTGACTTGTTGTAAAAAACGTCCTGAACACACTTCAATCCTACTTGAGAAAGAGGAAGGAGAGAGCGATGCACAGACATGAAGAAATGAAAAATAATTCCAAAGAAAGAAAGGACACAAAATAAATGGAAAGTCATTGTCTATGTAGACAGAAGGTCAGGTTATTTGAGGTGTTTCTACCGTCTTTGTATGTTTGTGTTCTGCACTGAATCCCATTTTGTAACGGACCTCTCCTCCTGATGTCGTTATGGCCATCTCTCTCCTTCTTTATCATCATACACAGTACCTGATGTAGTTATCCCCAGCATCACTTCTCACTCGTCTATAGAGGAGCTTCCATGATCCACCTTTGGCCCGCTGGTGCCGGGATCATCCCCTCTTCAGTCCACCGCCAGTCTGCCATCAGTCTCTCAGAGGTGACGACCTTCATTTAGCATGGAGCCATTTACATGTGATGGAACATCTGGCCTGAATGCTGAACGGCGGCCATATTTCTCCATCACAGAGCTCTGATCCCATCTCTGTCAGACACACAGAGCAGCAGGAAATGCTATCTGACGTCTATTATGAAAGCAGTTTGATCAATCAGATTAACATTTGGCCTCAGTGTCTTCGCTAATGTTCCATGAACAATCGCCTGACTGGTGGGTAGGATGTGTGCAGTTATATTCTGTAATCCCTCTATTGAAATTCACAGCTTTGTAAGAAAAGTAATTATAGTATGAATATAGGTGAGAAATTACAGTCGCCTCATATTTTGGCATTATCGCATAGTATAATCAGCTAATGTTTTGCTTGAAAACAACTTCACAGAAAAGCCCAGTACGCACCGAAAAAGTTTTTAAATGTCTAATTCCTGCACACAAGCCATGATTAATATCAGTTGCAAATTGAATCAAGGGCTGATGCCATTTACTGCTGTTTGAATTATTAATTTCACAAATGCTAATGTCCTATCGCTCTCGCTCTCTTTCTCCACTGAATGAGTTTGGGGAGCTGTGAACCATGAATTACTTTGATTTCCATCCTCTATTAACAGCTCTGGCAGGGCTGCAGAGACCAGACGTAGGCACACAGAGAGACTTCTCCAAATCGAAATCAACAATGGGTGTTACACAAGTCCACTGGTAAATTGTAGGAGAGCTTTTCTACAAGCCAGCAGGCTGAGGCAACTTAAAGGGAAATCATCATAAATAACTTCCATTCTGCTTGACCACCATAGATAGTGCAGTTTTTGAGTTCAGCTAGCTGTCTGTCTGTGCTGTCTTGGATGGCATTCAAGGTGAAGCACAGTGCTGAGAATAATGGAGGGGGGGTTATCAAAACAATACCAATAAATAAATTCCATTATAAACTGAGTGGTTCGAGTCCTGAATGCTGATTGGCTGACAGCCATGTTTATATATATATATATATACACATACATACACACATATATATACATACACATACATACACAGTGGGGAGAATAAGTATTTGATACACTGCCGATTTTGCAGGTTTTCCTACTTACAAAGCATGTAGAGGTCTGTAATTTTTATCATAGGTACACTTCAACTGTGAGAGACGGAATCTAAAATAAAATCCAGAAAATCACATTGTATGATTTTTAAGTAATTAATTTGCATTTTATTGCATGACATAAGTATTTGATACATCAGAAAAGCAGAACTTAATATTTGGTACAGAAACCTTTGTTTGCAATTACAGAGATCATACGTTTCCTGTAGGTCTCGTCCAGGTTTGCACACACTGCAGCAGGGATTTTGGCCCACTCCTCCATACAGACCTTCTCCAGATCCTTCAGGTTTCGGGGCTGTCGCTGGGCAATACGGACTTTCAGCTCCCTCCAAAGATGTTCTATTGGGTTCAGGTCTGGAGACTGGCTAGGCCACTCCTTAGTTGCCCTGGCTGTGTGTTTCGGGTCGTTGTCATGCTGGAAGACCCAGCCACGACCCATCTTCAATGCTCTTACTGAGGGAAGGAGGTTGTTGGCCAAGATCTCGCGATACATGGCCCCATCCATCCTCCCCTCAATACGGTGCAGTCGTCCTGTCCCCTTTGCAGAAAAGCATCCCCAAAGAATGATGTTACCACCTCCATGCTTCACGGTTGGGATGGTGTTCTTGGTGTTGTACTCATCTTTCTTCTTCCTCCATACACAGCGAGTGGTTTAGACCAAAAAGCTCTATTTTTGTCTCATCAGACCACATGACCTTCTCCCATTCCTCCTCTGGATCATCCAGATGATCATTGGCAAACTTCAGACTGGCCTGGACATGTGCTGGCTTGAGCAGGGGGACCTTGATTGCGCTGCAGGATTTTAATCCATGACGGCGTAGTGTGTTACTAATGGTTTTCTTTGAGACTGTGGTCCCAGCTCTCTTCAGGTCATTGACCAGGTCCTGCTGTGTAGTTCTGGGCTGATCCCTCACCTTCCTCATGATCATTGATGCCCCACGAGGTGAGATCTTGCATGGAGCCCCAGACAGAGGGTGATTGACCGTCATCTTGAACTTCTTCCATTTTCTAATAATTGCGCCAACAGTTGTTGCCTTCTCACCAAGCTGCTTGCCTATTGTCCTGTAGCCCATCCCAGCCTTGTGCAGGTCTACAATTTTATCCCTGATGTCCTTACAGAGCTCTCTAGTCTTGGCCATTGTAGAGTGGTTGGAGTCTTTTTGATTGAGTGTGTGGACAGGTGTCTTTTATACAGGTAACGAGTTCAAACAGGTGCAGTTAATACAGGTAATGAGTGGAGAACAGGAGGGCTTCTTAAAGAAAAACGAACAGGTCTGAGAGCCGGAATTCTTACTGGTTGGTAGGTGATCAAATACTTATGTCATGCAATAAAATGCAAATTAATTACTTAAAATTCATACAATGTGATTTTCTGGATTTTTAAAAATAAAAACCTCTACATGCTTTGTAAGTAGGAAAACCTGCAAAATCGGCAGTGTATCAAATACTTGTTCTCCCCACTGTATATATATATATATATATATATATATATATATATATATATATATATATATATATATATACACACACACACTACCGTTCAAAAGTTTGGGGTCACTTAGAAATGTCCTTGTTTTCGAAAGAAAAGCAACATTTTTGTCCATTAAAAGAACATCAAATTGATCAGAAATACAGTGTAGACATTGTTCATGTTGTAAATGGCTATTGTAGCTGGAAACGGCTGATTTTTTATAGAATATCTACATAGGCGTACAGAGGCCCATTATCAGCAACCATCAGTCCTGCGTTCCAATGGCACGTTGTGTTTGCTAATCCAAGTTTATCATTTTAAAAGGCTAATTGATCATTAGAAAACCCTTTTGCAGTTATGTTAGCACAGCTGAAAACTGTTGTGCTGATTAAAGAAGCAATAAAACTGGCCTTCTTGAGACTAGTTGAGTATCTGGAGCATCAGCAATTGTGGGTTCGATTACAGGCTCAAAATGGCCAGAAACAAATAACTTTCTTCTGAAACTCGTCAGTCTATTCTTGGTCTGAGAAATGAAGGCTATTCCATGTGAGAAATTGCCAAGAAACTGAAGATCTTGTACAACGCTGTGTCCTACTCCCTTCACAGAACAGCGCAAACTGTCTCTAACCAAAATAGAAAGAGGAATGGGAGGCCCCGGTGCACAACTGAGCAAGAGGACAAATACATTAGTGTCTCTAGTTTGAGAAACAGACGCCTCACAGGTCCTCACAGGTCCCCCTTAAACAGTACCCGCAAAACACCAGTCTCAACGTCAACAGTGAAGAGGCGACTCCAGGATGCTGACCTTCTAGGCAGAGTTGCAAAGAAAAAGCAATATCTCAGACTGGCCAATAAAAAGATAAGATTAAGATGGGCAGTCTGAGATATGGCTTTTTATTGCTGTGGTATATTGGCCATATACCACACCCCCTCAGGCCTTACTGCTTAATTATAAAACGGGATGTTTGGATCTTGGATGCTAATTGGTTAATAGCAGGGAGTAGTCTATAGGCCCAATACATTATCACTGCATATTAGCTATGCTTGAATTGCCCTGCCAATGTTGTATCACTTTATCTGTTCATAGCAGTTACAAAATGAATTGGTGCATGAGGCAGAAATAATGCAGTGCGACCTGAGTTTCACCATCATCTGGAAGACTGTCAGAGTCCCCTTTTCTCAGCAGAGGGAAGGAGGGCGGAAGGATGTTGAGTCGGGTGAGAGGCAGCCTCACTGCTCCCTCCCTCCACTCAGACTGACCATCAGACGCAGGCCATCAGTCCAGTAAAAAAATAGCAATTATTATGCTCACTTAGCTGTGCCTCACAAGTAATACAACAAATTATCTATTACCAGTGTGATCATATACCACATTTTTTCAAATATATTTTCAAAATGGTCTATGAAAAACAACATTGGCAGGGCAATTCAAGCATAGCTAATATGCAGTGATAATGTATTGGGCCTATAGATTACTGCACAAACCTCATTGCTACAGAACTGTTTTTAATTGGTTATGTTGCATAGGCTTACGTTTTTAAGTCATGATTTTAACAAATCTGAGTGGTAGATTTTGGCTTGCATTTTGACTCAGAAAAGGTTGGTGACCACTGGTCTAAACAATGCCTCTCTGACCATGTGCAACAATGTTGAATTATAATTTTTGCGATCTCCACCATGCCATCGAGAATGAACATGTTTGGATGAGACTGACATCTTCTCTGAGCCAGGCAAATTCATCAGGATTATTATAATATATATACAAAGAAATGGCAATAGAAACAAAGGTAAAACAAATGAAAATGCACATAGTTTTCTGACATTTCAGCAGCTTGATGTGAATGGGTGTTAGCTTAAGTTGGCTTGCTAGCAATGGAGAAGTAGCTAACCTCCAAAGCAACCTTTTTTCTTAGAACGGACGACCAGTCCTTTTGGATAGCAACCATGCCAATAGAATGGACCATTTTATTTTTAATTTCATTTTTTAATTTAACCTTTATTTAACCAGGTAAGCCAGTTGAGAACAAGTTCTCATTTACAACTGCGACCTGGCCAAGATAAAGCAAAGCAGTGCGATAAAAACCACAACAACACAGAGTTACATATGGGATAAACAAATAACACAATATAAAATATATATACAGTGTGTGCAATGTAGTAAGTTATGGAGGTAAGGCAATAAATAGGCCATAGTGCAAAATAATTACAATTTAGTATTACTGGAATGATAGATGTGCAAATAGAGATACTGGGATGCAAATGAGCAAAATAAATAACAATATGGGGATGGGCAATAGTTGGGTGGGCTAATTACAGATGGGCTGTGTACAGGTGCAGTGATCGGTAAGCTGCTCTGACAACTGATGCTTAAAGTTAGTGAGGGAGATAAGAGTCTCCAGCTTCAGAGATTTTTGTAGTTAGTTCCAATCATTGGCAGCAGAGAACTGGAAGAAATGGCGGCCAAAGGAGGTGTTGGCTTTGGGGATGAACAGTGAGATATACCTGCTGGAACGCATACTACGGTAGGTGGGTGTTGCTATGGTGACCAATGAGCTAAGATAAGTCGGGAATTTGCCTAGCAGTGATTTATAGATGGCCTGGAGCCAGTGGGTTTGGCGCCGAATATGTAGTGAGGGCCAGCCAACGAGAGCGTACAGGTCACAGTGGTGGGTAGTATATGGGTCTTTGGTGACAAAACGGATGGCACTGTGATAGACTACATCCAATTTGCTGAGTAGAGTGTTGGAGGCTATTTTGTAAATGACATCGCCGAAGTCAAGGATCGGTAGGATAGTCAGTTTTACGAGGGCATGTTTGGCAGCATGAGTGAAGGAGGCTTTGTTGCGAAATAGGAAGCCGATTCTAGATTTAACTTTGGATTGGAGATGCTTTACAGTACATAGAGAGTTAGGCCAGGTTTAAGAACGGCTGCCATGTTAGCCTTTCTCGAAATGAAGGTGATGGAACAATAGGAGTGTGCCTCCGACAACTCCCTACGAAATGACCCGCTGTAAACAAGCAAAAACAGAGCAGCGAATTTGACAGACATTTTTATTGATTCGAATTCGGGATAATGTGTTTCCAAATCTGTACTGTGTTGTGGTGTCAACAATTTGCATATCTGCTTTTCATAGGTTTTGAAAACTATCAGAAATAAACAGCACAACAAGGAAGCATCAAGTATCACTTAGCAACGGCTGTGGAGGTGAAAGTGGCGCTCTTGAAACGTTAAAACAGAAACTCTCTATATATAGTTTATTAGGTACACCACTTGTTCACGAAAATGGTTCGCTACTACAGACAGTGAGTCACGTGGCCGTGGCTTGCTATATAAAGCAGGCAGACAGCATTCAAACATTCAGTTACTGTTCGATTGAACGTTAGAATGGGCAAAATTAGTGACCTAAGTGACTTTGAGGGTGGTATGATCGCTGGAGCCAGGCACGCCGGTTCCAGTATCTCAGAAACTATCCTGATCTCGCGAGCATGTATCCGTGTAGACAAACAGAATGTGAGCTCACGAGATCAGGATGGTTCGTAACAGGCTACTCGAACCTGGGAATTATCGTGAATAACACCCTCCACGTCGGGCCTTATAAACAGCCCTTAGAAGGGAGTTATTCACATGATAATCCCTGGGTTCTCATGCCTTATTGCTTAATTATTTGTCCAGTATGTTGTCAGTCTGACAGGGGCCTGTGGGTGTTTTAAAGGGAGGAAGGACGGAGTACAACTCAAGGACAAATCTCCTCCTCAGTGGGCTGTTATGAAAGTTCACCATCACTCTCCATGGCGACTAGATATACGCTCATGAGTAGTAGAGGACAACCTTGTTTGATCCCAACGGAGTGCAGTTGGTAAAACGTTTAAAATGTTTCCCTGGAGAACCCTTCTAATGAATCCAGAGGCGAGGTACAGTGGCAGCAGAGTACAGTAGACACCTCTCATACCCAGGGACCACAGTGAGTCTGCATGCAGTGACAGCTCCTGGCATTGCACTGTGACTGAGCAAGGTGCAAGCTTGCAGGTTAAACAGTTCTGTCTTACCGTGGTCACCTTGTCACAGCCATTACCTGCTACCCTGTTGATATAGCCCTGAGGTTCAAATGCAACATTATTCCAGGCCTGTGTACTAGCTTTCCATCTAAGAGTTACCACTCGCCCTAACCAAGGTCACTTTAGGTGTGAAGTGCTTAAATATTATCTGAAAAGGTGCAATTCTGTATAATTGCACATTCACTCAACTACCATCATCACATCATCATTATGCTACAGTATGTACATGCTACAAAACATGACACAACAATGCTTTACCCCCCTGTATCACTGACAGTGGTTTCTTGAGCAGCTACTGATGTTTTAACACGCAATAAGAAGGCATTGACCTGAACATGAGGGATCAGAACTGGTGCTTTGTTCTCTCTCCTTCACAGTAATAACAGTTAGAAAGAGAGGGGGATTAGAAAACCTGTCTCCACACCTCCCTGCTGAGAATGACAGGGGAATGAAAAGCCACTGATTCTGTCAGGCCTCTTAATGCAAAGCGCCTCCGATGAGCCTCTACAGGCAGGCAAACTGGCAGGTATCACCACATTGAGCATGGTTACATGCACACAATAATGTGATTATTGTGGATATTTGGGTTAATATAATAGTTTAAAACGTTTACCTGCTTTGCAAGAAGAACGATTTCCCTAATAATACTGCTTACATGGACACATCTGAAATCAGGCTACGGATGGGACTTTTGATAAATGCAGAAAATCGGCAATCAAAATAAACATTGTTATTTCTGTGAAGACTATTTAATTCGGAGTTCGGACATATAAAGTTTGTATGTGAAAACTATTTATAAGATGGATACTTTCAGTTTTTCTGAACTCACTTCAGTCGCGGATAAGAGGGGGGCTTGCGCTACCCGGTGCTGGCACATGCGCAGATCAAATACAAAAGATTGCACCAGAAAACCAGGTGTTTTAATCAGCGTATGCTTACTTCGATTATGACCTTACGCCGATTAAGATAAGCCGAGTAAGGTGTTTACATGACTAATGATATACTCTGCCTTCTTCCACCATACTCTGCCTTCTTCCATAATCAGTTTAATATCGAATTATTAGTGTGCATGTAAACATACTCATTGTCAATCTGATTTGGACCCACATTATTCCTCTCAACGTCACAGGAGGAACCTCGTTCAGGAAAACACAGAACGACAACGAATGGCTACTACGACTGGAAGCTATATGGATGCTAATAATAACAATTATAATTGGATTCAATCTAGAGATGGTACAGAGAGTTGATCATTACTATGAATTTACCTTTAGTTCCTGTGTTTCGGCATTCATAGGATAACGTAACTACACTTTTGTGAAATACACACAAACATACTTACTTGCACACTTGCTCTGAAAAACAGGAAGTGTTATTCAAATATTTACCATACTCGGATGAACATCGCTGTCATTCATCCCCAGCCCTCGTACTGTATTAAGTGTCTGTCTGACTGTGACTGCTGGTGATCTCTCCAGCTCTCTCCAGCCTATTGTTCCCTGCTAGTCAGGGCTTATGAATGAGTGCTGCTTTACACAAGATCAGGGAATAGGACAGCATCATCAGCCATTCAGTGGAGAACAATCCCATCAAAACCAGGTCATTGAGGCTGTTCTGAGGCTGTTCACACCACCAGTCAGTCAGTCTCTCATTCTGCTGGCTCCTAACCACATCTGAATGAAGCCATCCATTTTGATTACAGTGGAGAAGGCCAATTAATCACAGCCATGTTGTTATTCTTCTCTCATTAGTTCCTCTACACGTCCGCTCACTGTCAGCTACAGTAACTCACCTCAGAAAAGCATAGCCAAATCCTCAGGTTCAATGACTTTTCCATTTTTAATGATAGCGAGAGCTAGCTAACTAGGTATGTAATGCACTAGATTTTAAACAGTTTAGGTCATGGTGGAGATGCATATTAACATGCAAGAGACTTTTCAGCAATATGACTATGAGCCTAGAGAGTGTCTCAGGAGAGTGGTACCTCAGTGGCTGTGTTGTGGTTTTGAATTTGAACAGCCTGGCTGACTTTGAGCTTTAGTATTGTACATCGAAAGGGAAAGACTAGGGTCTGTGATATGGAGCGCCATTTGGGTCTACACTATTTGACGTGTCAAGTAAGCTTGTTGACCATTCAGGACCTGAATGTGACTGCACGTCACATAATAATTTAACACGTTCATTAATTTTGTAAGTAGTTATTACACATTGTTTACACCGTCACCATATTTCACAGCGATTCACCGATATGTATGCTATGATGCTGGTAAAGGAAGAACGGTCCACATTTACTTTCCGTCAGCCAACAAGATGAGTGGGCCTAACGAACAGCAAAAGCACTAGCCTATGTATTTCTCCATAGTACAAAAGTCGACCTATTCTATTCTGTGTGAGAAATAAATATTCCAAACATAGTCTGGGACAGTTGTGTGATGCGATAGATCCCAAATTAATACAACCACAAAAAACATGTTTTATGCAATGTGGCTGGCGCAACAGATCAGAACGTTTAGCTTAAAATGTTGATATAATATTAGGCTATTTCATCACATTATAAGCGCAGCAATGCGCACATGGTAGTAGGCTATAAACGCGAATGTTTCATTAGCGGAAAACACCATTATCAAAAGTGACCGCAAATGCAATTATGCATGTAATGCTTTTATTATAAAAATGCATTTTTATGGTGAAAATTATATCTTCCCCAAACTTGAAACTAACCCAATGCTTATATATGCCAGTTAGGCTCTACACCCCTTGTAAAGCAGATTAATGTGCTTATTTTTAAGATGTTATTTGGCCACTTTAGTTGTGAAACAAACCTTATTAAAACATACAGTGAGGGAAAAAAGTATTTGATCCACTGCTGATTTGCCCACTGACAAAGAAATGATTACCGGTAGTCTATAATTTTAATGGTAGATTTATTTGAACAGTGAGAGACAGAATAACAACAACAAAATCCAGAAAAACGCATGTCAAAAATGCTATAAATTGATTTGCATTTTAATGAGGGAAATAAGTATTTGACCCCCTCTCAATCAGAAAGATTTCTGGCTCCCAGGTGTCTTTTATACAGGTAACGAGCTGAGATCAGGAGCACACTCTTAAAGGGAGTGCCCCTAATCTCAGCTTGTTACCTGTATAAGACACACCTGTCCACAGAAGCAATCAATCAATCAGATTCCAAACTCTCCACCATGGCCAAGACCAAAGAGCTCTCCAAGGATGTCAGGGAGAAGATTGTAGACCTACACAAGGCTGGAATGGGCTACAAGACCATCGCCAAGCAGCTTGGTGAGAAGGTGACAACAGTTGGTGCGATTATTCGCAAATGGAAGAAACACAAAAGAACTGTCAATCTCCCTCGGCCTGGGGCTCCATGCAAGATCTCACCTCGTGGTGTTGCAATGATCATGAGAACGGTGAGGAATCAGCCCAGAACTACACGGGAGGATCTTGTCAATGATCTCAAGGCAGCTGGGACCATAGTCACCAAGAAAACAATTGGTAACACACTACGCCATGAAGGACAGAAATCCTGCAGCGCCCGCAAGGTCCCCCTGCTCAAGAAAGCACATATACAGGCCCGTCTGAAGTTTGCCAATGAACATCTGAATGATTCAGAGGAGAACTGGGTGAAAGTGGTGTGGTCAGATGAGACCAAAATCGAGCTCTTTGGCATCAACTCAACTCGCCGTGTTTGGAGGAGGAGGAATGCTGCCTATGACCCCAAGAACACCATCCCCACCGTCAAACATGGAGGTGGAAACATTATGCTTTGGGGGTGTTTTTCTGCTAAGGGGACAGGACAACTTCACCGCATCAAAGGGACGATGGACTGGGCCATGTACCGTCAAATCTTGGGTGAGAACCTCCTTCCCTCAGCCAGGGCATTGAAAATGGGTTGTGGATGGTTATTCCAGCATGACAATGACCCAAAACACACGGCCAAGGCAACAAAGGAGTGGCTCAAGAAGAAGCACATTAAGGTCCTGGTGGGGCCTAGCCAGTCTCCAGACCTTAATCCCATAGAAAATCTGTGGAGGGAGCTGAAGGTTCAAGTTGCCAAACGTCAGCCTCGAAACCTTAATGACTTGGAGAAGATCTGCAAAGAGGAGTGGGACAAAATCCCTCCTGAGATGTGTGCAAACCTGGTGGCCAACTACAAGAAACGTCTGACCTCTGTGATTGCCAACAAGGGTTTTGCCACCAAGTATTAAATTATGTTTTGCAGAGGGGTCAAATACTTATTTCCCTCATTAAAATGCAAATTAATTTATAACATTTTTGACATGCGTTTTTCTGAATTTTATTGTTGTTATTCTGTCTCTCACTGTTCAAATAAACCTACCATTACATTTATAGACTGATCATGTCTTTGTCAGTGGGTAAACGTACAAAATCAGCAGGGGATCAAATACTTTTTCCCTCACTGTATAGGCCTATAGGCTAGGCTACATGAGGTGTGTGACTATGATTCGAACAAGTCGCAAAAAAAAGGCATTGTTTCTTATGCTGGGCATCATTCACAAGTGATAATATATAATTCACAAGGCTAATATTGTCACCCATCAGACTATTGTTGATTTAATCTTGTCTTTACATATATTATTTAGTATATGTGTAACATTTGTTTTAATTTAGAATGGACCATTATCATGCACCGGTCTCGAAACAGGGGCAGCGGGAAAAAATACATGTCATCTATGCACTTAAATAGCGAATGGAGGACGCTTTTCCGTGGTTTATTTTCATGCCAGCCAGGTAGGCTATACTCCTGTTGTAAATATAAGCAATGTGCTTAATATTATGAAAGTTGAGAAATAAATATAGAGGCCTAGCCTATAGAAAGCTGATGGGATCCTCCTCTTTTTATTAGCTGCCATCACTCTGTTTTCTGCCGCTATTGCATAGCCTATAGAAATGTTGCGCAACATCAGCTCATGGGCTCTCATGAAGTGTTTGATTAGATTTTCGAACACATTTGCATTGATGTCAGAGTGATTTAGAGGGACAATTGAGTGCTGAATACCAGGCAGTTAGCAAGTTTGGTAGGCTATTAATGACCAGCAGCAGCATCAGAGCTTGGAGAAGCCTAATTACCGTGACTAAACAGTAATGTGGAATTTCACTGCCTTCATGACTCGTGACCGCCGGTGTGGCGGTAATACGGTCACCGCAACAGCCCTAATCCCATTCGATCTAACAAATAATGGCTTATTACCAACGCGGTATTTTAAAACACATCCTGGCCTGCGTGTGTCCTTATTTGCAGACTTTTATTTTGTACAGCTTTGACAGTGCTACTGACCGTAGTGTTGGCGCTTGGCTTGCTCATGCGAATTCGGCACACACAACATTCTGAAAAATCATTTTGTTATTTGACGCGTCAAATTATACACTTATTTGATGCATGAAATAGTGTTATTTGACTTGTATATTTTTTTGACACGCAAAGACCCAAAAGGCATTCCATACTGTGAGGCTGTAGGCCTGTAGCTGGTAGTCTGGGGACTGTATTAGTGGTGGTTGTTGAAGCAATTTCACTCAGCCTAACCCTGGTTTTACATATTGATGTAGAAAGACTATAGACATTTACACAATGTGAATTTCTGTCTGGGGAGTGTATTAGCAGTGGTAGCAGTCGATGCATACGAACTGTTGGATGACTAGAAGTGTAGATGAAATAGCGGCTGCTACTGTAGTTACGGTGATTGACACTACCCATGTGTGTGGATAAAGGCTTAATTAGCGGGATGGGTTATTGGCCAGTTTGAGTTATCTCAGAAAGCCTGATAGCTGATTGAATAGAGGCCCAAGTCTCTTGTGTTTCACAGTTTGAGTCCCTGGCAGACACGCAGCATCTTTACTACAATGGCTCTGCTGGTGATGCTGCTCTGTGGGTGAAAATGGATGGCTTCATAAAG
Organism: Coregonus lavaretus; assembly: GCF_964263955.1. NCBI lineage: Eukaryota > Metazoa > Chordata > Actinopteri > Salmoniformes > Salmonidae > Coregonus > Coregonus lavaretus. The sequence continues at coordinate 8,171,982 of NC_140007.1, read as the reverse complement.
GAAACACTTAAACAACACAATGTAACTCCAAGTCAATCACACTTCTGTGAAATCAAACTGTCCACTTAGGAAGCAACACTGATTGACAATACATTTCACATGCTGTTGTGCAAATGGAATAGACAACAGGTGGAAATTATAGGCAATTAGCAAGACACCCCCAATAAAGGACTGGTTTTGCAGGTGGTGACCACAGACCACTTCTCAGTTCCTATGCTTCCTGGCTGATGTTTTGGTCACTTTTGAATGCTGGCGGTGATTTCACTCTATTGGTAGCATGAGACGGAATCTACAACCCACACAAGTGGCTCAGGTAGTGCAGCTCATCCAGGATGGCACATCAATGCGTGCTGTGGCAAGAAGGTTTGCTGTGTCTGTCAGCGTAGTGTCCAGAGCATGGAGGCGCTACCAGGAGACAGGCCAGTACATCAGGAGACGTAGAGGAGGCCGTAGGAGGGCAACAACCCAGCAGCAGGACTGCTACCTCCACCTTTGTGCAAGGAGGAGCAGGAGGAGCACTGCCAGAGCCCTGCAAAATGACCTCCAGCAGGCCACAAATGTGCATGTGTCTGCTCAAACGGTCAGAAACAGACTCCATGAGGGTTGTATGAGGGCCCGACGTCCACAGGTGGGGGTTGTGCTTACAGCCCAAAACCGTGCAGGACGTTTGGCATTTGCCAGAGAACACCAAGATTGGGAAATTTGCCACTGGCGCCCTGTGCTCTTCACAGATGAAAGCAGGTTCACACTGAGCACGTGACAGACGTGACAGAGTCTGGAGACGCCATGGAGAACGTTCTGCTGCCTGCAACATCCTCCAGCATGACCGGTTTGGCGGTGGGTCAGTCATGGTGTGGGGTGGCATTTCTTTGGGGGGCCGTACAGACCTCCATGTGCTCGCCAGAGGTAGCCTGACTGCCATTAGGTACCGAGATGAGATCCTCAGACCCCTTGTGAGACCATATGCTGGTGCGGTTGGCCCTGGGTTCCTCCTAATGCAAGACAATGCTAGACCTCATGTGGCTGGAGTGTGTCAGCAGTTCCTGCAAGAGGAAGGCATTGATGCTATGGACTGGCCCGCCCGTTCCCCAGACCTGAATCCAATTGAGCACATCTGGGACATCATGTCTCGCTCCATCCACCAACGCCACGTTGCACCACAGACTGTCCAGGAGTTGGCGGATGCTTTAGTCCAGGTCTGGGAGGAGATCCCTCAGGAGACCATCCGCCACCTCATCAGGAGCATGCCCAGGCGTTGTAGGGAGGTCATACGGGCACGTGGAGGCCACACACACTACTGAGCCTCATTTTGACTTGTTTTAAGGACATTACATCAAAGTTGGATCAGCCTGTAGTGTGGTTTTCCACTTTAATTTTGAGGGTGACTCCAAATCCAGACCTCCATGGGTTGATACATTTGATTTCCATTGATAATTTTTGTGTGATTTTGTTGTCAGCACATTCAACTATGTAAAGAAAAAAGTATTTAATAAGATGATTTAATTCATTCAGATCTAGGATGTGTTATTTTAGTGTTCCCTTTGTTTTTTTGAGCAGTGTATTAAGCAAACTTGTTGTCTTAACTTACAGATAGCCAGTGGCACACTCCAACACTCAGACATAATTTACAAACAAAGCATTTGTGTTTAGTGAGTCCGCCAGATCAGAGGCAGTATGGATGACCAGGGATGTTCTCTTGATAAGTGCGTGAATTTGACCATTTCCCTGTCCTGCTAAGCATTCAAAATGTAATGAGTACTTTGGGTGTCAGGGAACTGTATGGAGTAAAAAGTACATTATTTTCTTTAGGAATGTAGTGGAGTAAAAGTAAAAGTTGTCAAAAATATGAATGGTAAAGTAAAGTACAGATACCCAAAAAAACGACTTAAGTAGAACTTAAGTATTTTTTATACCAATGTATATCAACAACACAAACGCAGCTCCTCTAGGGTTCTCTCTATTCTCAGAAAGCTCCGACAGACACAACAGTTGAGAGGCAGGAGGAAGAGTGTAATTCACCATCTGCTTAACAGGAGCATATGTGCTGCTTACCCAAGATATTACATCCATATACAATGGAGAGAAGGAGCTGGAGACAACTGGGTTTATTTACCTCCACTTGACATGCCAGTCATGTTTTCCAGCCCTAAGCACATCACATCAATGATGTATGCTTATTCAAGCTGTAAAATCACTCCACTCCTACTGAGACACTCCCATATAAATCTCCAGCCACAGAGACCGCATAAGGAAACTACAATGCCACAGTCGGTTGTACTCAACGCAACCTTGGGTTGCACTCAACACAACCTCAATGCAACCTTGGGTTGCACTCAACACTCAAACCCATCATTTTCCCCATCATAAATGGCCACTAGTGGACATTGAGACATGTCATCAGCGCCTAGCTGCTGCTTTCATAAAGCAGACAGGAGGACAACCACTCATGTCTCTGCTAGCATGTTTTATCACAGGGTTCGTCAGCTATAGACTGGAGATTGTAGGGCATCATACAGTGAGGGAAAAAAGTATTTGATCCCCTGCTGATTTTGTACGTTTGCCCACTGACAAAGACATGATCAGTCTATAATTTTAATGGTAGGTTTATTTGAACAGTGAGAGACAGAATAACAACAACAAAAAATCCAGAAAAACGCATGTCAAAAATGTTATAAATTGATTTGCATTTGAATGAGGGAAATAAGTATTTGACTCCTCTGCAAAACATGACTTAGTACTTGGTGGCAAAACCCTTGTTGGCAATCACAGAGGTCAGACGTTTCTTGTAGTTGGCCACCAGGTTTGCACACATCTCAGGAGGGATTTTGTTCCACTCCTCTTTGCAGATCTTCTCCAAGTCATTAAGGTTTCGAGGCTGACGTTTGGCAACTCAAACCTTCAGCTACCTCCACAGATTTTCTATGGGATTAAGGTCTGGAGACTGGCTAGGCCACTTGAGCCACTCCTTTGTTGCCTTGGCTGGGTGTTTTGGGTCATTGTCATGCTGGAATACCCATCCACGGCCCATTTTCAATGCCCTGGCTGAGGTAAGGAGGTTCTCACCCAAGATTTGACGGTACATGGCCCCGTCCATCGTCCCTTTGATGCGGTGAAGTTGTCCTGTCCCCTTAGCAGAAAAACACCCCCAAAGCATAATGTTTCCACCTCCATGTTTGACGGTGGGGATGGTGTTCTTGGGGTCATAGGCAGCATTCCTCCTCCTCCAAACACGGCGAGTTGAGTTGATGCCAAAGAGCTCGATTTTGGTCTCATCTGAATCATTCAGATGTTCATTGGCAAACTTCAGATGGCCCTGTATATGTGCTTTCTTGAGCAGGGGGACCTTGCGGGCGCTGCAGGATTTCAGTCCTTCACGGCGTAGTGTGTTACCAATTGTTTTCTTGGTGACTATGGTCCCAGCTGCCTTGAGATCATTGACAAGATCCTCCCGTGTAGTTCTGGGCTGATTCCTCACCGTTCTCATGATCAGTGCAACTCCACGAGGTGAGATCTTGCATGGAGCCCCAGGCCGAGAGAGATTGACTCTTCTTTTGTTGTCACCTTCTCACCAAGCTGCTTGGCGATGGTCTTGTAGCCCATTCCAGCCTTGTGTAGGTCTACAATCTTGTCCCTGACATCCTTGGAGAGCTCTTTGGTCTTGGCCATGGTGGAGAGTTTGGAATCTGATTGATTGATTGCTTCTGTGGACAGGTGTCTTTTATACAGGTAACGAGCTGAGATTAGGAGCACACTCCTAATCTCAGCTTGTTACCTGTATAAAAGACACCTGGGAGCCACTCCTAATCTCAGCTTGTTACCTGTATAAAAGACACCTGGGAGCCAGAAATCTTTCTGATTGAGAGGGGGTCAAATACTTATTTCCCTCATTAAAATGCAAATCAATGTAGAACATTTTTGGCATGGGTTTTTCTGGATTTTTTTGTTGTTATTCTGTCTCTCACTGTTCAAATAAACCTACCATTAAAATTATAGACTGATCATTTCTTTGTCAGTGGGCAAACGTACAAAATCAGCAGGGGATCAAATACTTTTTTCCCCTCACTGTATGTGATCTAGAACCAGAACCTACTCAGAGAGATCGGGGGTGGAGAGAGCGTGAGAGAGAGCGAGAGAGCGCTAGAAAGAGAGAGGAGAGGAAGAGAGAGAGAGGAAGAGAGAGGAAAAGAGAAAGAGTGTCATTGGTCAGAGTTAATAAAGTGCTACCTGAATACCTGCATTACATCATTACATTTTAGTCATTTAGCAGACGCTCTTATCCAGAGCGACTTACAGTTAAGTGAGTGCATACATTTTCATACTGGCCCCCCGTGGGAATCGAACCCACAACCCTGGCGTTAAAAACGCCATGCTCTACCAACTGAGCTACACGGGACTACATCATGATTAATAGTGTACATACCTGACCATTCTGGAGCTGTCACATTCAGATCTGAAAAACAAAGAGGCAATTGATTAGTGTATTAATCAATTCATTGTAAATTGATTTATATTAACTGACATTCAGTACTAGCGCACAGTGATATGGAAAAATCTGACTGAAACAATTATTAATTTAATTTATCAAAGGACGATATGACAATATAAATAAATGCTATCTAGCTTGGTTTCTTCATTCAGTCAGTGATTAAGTATAGTGTTATATAAGACATATTACTGGGACCCTGCAGCGATGAGCACTTTGCTAAGAGTTGCCTACAATGGAGAAGACAAAACTGAATAGATTTATTAGGGCAATTCCATGGCAACTGAATTACGCTGACACTCCGATTTTTCACTTAAAAATGTATGCCAAAAAGAAACCATTGATTTAAAAGTTTAACAAATCATACAACTCTATGCACAATGACTACTTTGAATAATTTACACAGTAAATAAAAAAAATAAAAAAATGAATTTACAGATGCAAAGTTTGGAAACAGAATTATGGTCAAATGTATCTGCACAGTTATTTTGTAAAATGTTGAGTGGAAATTGTTAAAAGTAGTCCTTGTGCATAGAGTTCTATGGTTTGTTAAACTTAGAAATCAATGGTTTCATTTTAAAGCAAAAAATCTGAGTCTCAGAGTAATTCCCATTACCATTGGAACTGCCCAGTACAAACCACCGGCCATAATAAAAACACTGCTGTTCTACATACAGTGCATTCAGAAAGTATTCAGACACCTTGACTTTTCCCACATTTTGTTACGTTACAGCCTTATTCTAAAATTGATTAAATTATTTGTTTTCCTCATCAATCTACACACAATACCCCATAATGACAAAGCGAAAACAGGTTTTTAGAATTGTTTGCAAATGTATAAAAAAAAATACAAAACTGAAATATCTTATTTAAATAAGTATTCAGACCCTTTGGTATGAGACTCGAAATTGAGCTCAGGTGCATCCTGTTCCCATTGATCATCCTTGAGATGTTTCTACAACTTGATTGGAGTCCACTTGTGGTAAATTAAATTGATTGGACATGATTTAGAAAGGCACACCTGTAAGGTCCCACAGTTAACAGTGCATGTCAGCGCAAAAACCAAGGTCGAAGGAATTGTGGATTGTGTTGAGGCACAGATCTGGGGAAGGGTACCAAAACATTTCTGCAGCATTGAAGGTCCCCAAGAACACAGCGGCCTCCATCATTCTTAAATGGAAGAAGTTTGGAACCACCAAGACTTTCCTAGAGCTGGCCACCGGGCCAAACTGAGCAATCGGGGGAGAAGGGCCTTGGGAGAAGGGAAAGGGCCTTGGTCAGGGAGGTGACCAAGAACCTGATGGTCACTCTGACAGAGCTCCATTGTTCCTCTGTGGAGATGGGAGAACCTTCCAGAAGGACAACCATCTCTGCAGCACTCCACCAACCAGGCCTTTATGGTAGAGTGGCAGACTGAAGTCACTCCTCAGTAAAAGGCAAATGACAGCCCGCTTGGAGAACAAGATTCTCTGGTCTAATGAAACCAAGATTGAACTCATTGGCCTGAATGCCAAGCGTCACGTCTTGAGGAAACCTGGTACCATCCAAACGGTGAAGCATGGTGGTGGCAGCTTCATGCTGTGGGGGATGTTTTTCAGCAGCAGGTACTGGGAGACTAGTCAGGATCGAGGGAAAGATGAACGGAGCAAAGTACAGAGAGATCCTCGATGAAAACCTGCTCCAGAGCGCTCAGGACCTCAGACTGGGGCGAATGTTCACCTTCCAACAGGACAACAACCCTAAGCACAGAGCCAAGACAACGCAGGAGTGGCTACGGGACAAGTCTCTTAATGTCCTTGAGTGGCCATCTCTGGAGAGACCTTAAAACAGCTGTGCAGAGAAGCTCCCCATCCAACCTGACAGAGCTTGAGAGGATGTTCAGAGAAGAATGGGAAAAACTCCCCAAATACAGGTGTGCCAAGCTTGTAGCGTCATACCCAAGAAGACTCGAGGCTGTAATCGCTGCCGAAGATGCTTCAACAAAGTAGAGTAAAGGGTCTGAATACTTATGTAAAATGTAATATTTCATTTTCATTTTTAATACATTTGCAACAATGTCTAAAAACCTGTTTTTGCATTGTCATTATGGGGTATTGTGTGTAGATTGATGAATACAATTTAATCAATTTTAGAATAAGGCTGTAACGTAACAAAATATGGAAAAAGTCAAGGGGTCTGAATACTTTCCGAATGCACTGTCCCAACAATACCACATGAAACAAAGAAAACTAATTTAAATCCCTGGCAATATCTTGCAACAATAATTGCAATAATAACAATAACAATATTTGCAAAGAATACAACGCAATTACATCCACATTCGATTGGAGAGAGAACAATATCCCCACTGTGCCACTGTAGAGAAGCAAAGGGTTATTACAAAATATGTTCTCTGAAAAGTTATTTTTTGCCACCATGCTCATAATGAGAGGCATAGCTCTGGGTAGCCACAACCCGTGCTGGAATGGAGCTCCACATTTTTTTAGATACTCCAGAGAACCCAAGACAAAGGTAGTGTTCAGAATACCTCATTTCAACCTTTAGGTATCAAAAGCTGTTTTATAAGAACTGTATGGGAAGAGGATGCATCCATAGTGCTCACTTCTTGAGGGAGGGTTTCAATTAATTTGGAGGCATACTTTAATTAAGTTAGTACATGAGAGACTAGTATACACAGCTTTCCTGCATCATAGTCATTAATGGCTCTCTGCAGAACATTGTCCATTTGCAGCCACAATCTTTAAGATCGGTCATGGGATTCCACAGGAACTCCCCACTGGGCACACACTGGTTGAATCAACGTATTTTGTCAACGTATTGTGACGTGGAATCAACGTGGAAAATACGTTGGATTTGAAAAAAGTCATCAACCAGTACTGTTTTCATCTAATTTCAATCAGGGTTGTAAACATTGAAATGAGGGTAAAACTTCACCTGAAATACATTGATTTAACCTGCCTAACAGGTTACATCAATCTAATTTCAACATAATCATCAGAACTATGTATACGTTGAAACTGCGTTGAAAATTCCACGTAGAAACGTACAAAATATTTTTGATCCTATATTCAATATATTCATTGGGTGGCTGAAATTATGTTGAATTTCAAATTTAATTAGACATTTTATTTGACCTTGTTTCAATGTTGAAAGTAAAATGGTATGTTTCAATCAACGTCCTTGTTTCAACGTTATGCTATCAACCTAAATAAAGAGGTATATTGAAATAAAATGGGAAGCCATAGTCCAACGATTCCTGCTTGAACATTGACTCCTACTGGTATATGAGGAGTAATGCACTTCAGAATGAACAAGTCTACCATCCAGATGGCCGGACCAAATTGGAACCAATCATAAATCACGTTTCCATCAAACCATTTCATGCGGATGAATTAATTGACGCATGAAAAAAGACATGACCAGGCTGATGAAACGGCGGTACAATTTTATAAATGCCAACAGACAATTTGCGAGAAATTATACGAGAAATGGCGGTCAAAATGCCTTTATGCGCAAATATTGATATAATAACCATCATATCGAAGTAAACTTGGAGTCACGCAATGATATGTTGTGTGGTCCTCCTACTACGACTCGGGAAAGCATGCAGTTTATTAGGCTACAGATGAAATAAGTTATGATGAACTTCACAGGGTGGTGAAAGTGCACAGTGATGAGCTCGATGTTCCTTTCCAATAAATATTGAGGGTCTTATTCTGGTGACATGACAATCGATGCTTGGCTGCCAAATACAAATAATATCGCTCTTATCCATAATAATCTCATAATGTAGGTAGCTTACCTGCACTGTATCGGCGAGCTGTTGACTAGAGTGCATGTGCCAAGACCAGAGTGGGCATATTTGCTATATAAACGCAACAGTTTTTGTGACAAACCCATCAGTAGAGTTGAAAATGCGATGGAAACCCATTTAACTAGTATTTATTATTCGGTACATGGGAATTTAAAGGCATTTTATGTGCACTACGTCACACCACACAGCCTTCTATCCGCAAAAAGTCAGGTTGATGGAGACATCTCTGGTGTGAAAATGTGCATATTCTTTTATGCAGATTTTTGAATATTCGCATGAAAATCTGTCGCAAATTGGATGGAAACCTAGCTAGTGATGTCTATGTTTCACAAGTTTGGATAGCACAGTACAGTAGAGCACAGTAGAGAACAGTACAGTAAAGAAAAGTAGAGTACAGTATAATGTACTGCATTGTACTGTACTCTACTGAACATATATCACATATCTACTGTGCTGTGCAATACTGTGATGTCCAAACTTTTTAAACATAGACGTCTATAATTGTTTCAGATTTGGTCTGGTCTGGACCAACCAAATGTGGTCTAATTTGGGGGCGGAGCTCATTACAATTATAGCCAGTGCGTAGAATAATACCCAAATATGCAAAATAAGGATATTACATATTTCTACCTTTGTGTACCTATTCAGGATACATCACCACGAAGAGAATGATATTCATATCCATAATTATGCATTTCTGTATAGTACAGATCAGGGACCCGTAATTCCGTTACCAGATGTAAATCCACTTCACCTACTGTAGTTCAATAACCACAGTTCTTTTTTTTTTTTTTACTCAAGGTGTCATGTCATTGCTGACACCCCATTCCTTCTGCAGACATCTTTGAATCTAAATTCGGAAAACGTGGTCGCATAAAAAACTGAGCAAGATTTTTACCGTAATTCTGTTACCAAATTTTGCATCTGCACAGTTCTTCCAGTAAATGTGTTTTTGTGAACATTTGTGTGTAAATTATTCAAAGTAGTTCTTGTGCATAGAGTTATATGGTTTGTAAGCTGGGAATTGCCAGGGACCTCACGATACGATATTATCACGATACTTTGGTGCCGATACAATACGTACTGCGATTCTATATGTATTGCTATTCGATACTGTGATTTTATTACAATTCGATGTTCCAAACATATTGCTCATCATATGTCTGCTGCAGAGGGACAAGAGAGAGCCATGAGAAAACAAGTTTTGATCAGTCATGGAAATAAAAAAGTGCTGAAACCAAATTGGCTCACTATTTAAAAAGAAGATGGAGAGCAAGCTATGAAGGAAACATACTGGAGTTTTGGTGCAGGTACAGACGACTAGCACAAAACAAATTGCGATATTGTCAAAACGATATATCATAAAAAATAATAACCCAATGTGTAACTATCAATTTTTTCCCTCATCACTAATGGTTTGTTAAACTTTGAAATCAAATGGTTTTTTTTTGGCATACATTTTAAAGTGAAAAATCTGAGTCAAAGCGTATTTCTGTTACCGTGGAATTGCCCAAATGCCACTCTACCGTTAAGGGAAACATGGCTGTTATCTGGAACACAGCACTCAGGGCCAATAATCTAGCTACATTTATGTGCACCCTGATCGACCTAGCCATTTTCCTCACACGGAGTACCTTGCCTAGCTCTGCATTTTCATTCATTATGAATGGACAGGAAATTGCTTGAGTTGCTTCCTGAAAGGGAAAGGGATAGTTCGTAAATTACTGGGGGGAAGGGGGGGTCCATCTCGAGGTGTCATAACCCCCCCACGTAAATAAATTTTTTCACATGACCCTCTCCCTGTACTGTAAAACAAATTGCACCCCCCCCACCCTCTCATTGAATTTAATCAAAAATAATGATTATGACCACAAATAAGAAGAACTGTAGTGACCCTGTGCTTATAAACGTCGATATCACTTTGCCACTTTTGTGACACAGTCGATGCCACACAGGGCTACGGGCCAGAAGGTTGAGTGTTCACCGACAAGCTCAATCTACCTGCCTGTTTCATTACACTACGATCAGAGCCGGCTGCAGACAATGATCAGCTAGGGGGAAATAAGATTTTCAACGTTTTGATGCTATATTAAAATATATGCACCAACAGGTTTCTGTGCCAATGCACCACACAACCAATAAGAAAAGCATAACTGCATACCGATTACCGACTTTGGGACAACACAATCAAATAGACTAAGTCAATCTCGACAAACAGAAAATAGATCTCTCCCTACCTTATATCCAGTATCAAAGGCTTGGCTTGACAATCTCTGAATGTCATTAAACCTTTTGGTGTTTTGTATCAGATGTCTCTTTCCATTCATCAAATGGCCAGTGCACAGTTTGGATGGTGGAATTATATTAGAGTGGACTGGACAAACGTGGGCAGTTAACCTACAGGAGACTTTTGAAGTAGATTAAAACATTGTAACTGGTTGTGTTTATGCCACAAATAAAATGTCATACATTTTTTAAGCTACATTGAAGTGTTAGGTTTAGGGCTGACCCTATTTAGTCGACGGGTCAATTGTTTGGTCGATAGGCTGTTGGTCGACCGCGATTTATTTAGTCGAGCAGTAGCAAAAAACATGGTATAGCCTAGAAAACACCAGTCTGATTCGTTCCTGTCTGAGTGGACTAATCTATTGTGGAGGCCGTGGGGATGGCAACGTCCATCACTCTAAGACATGTGCTACTGAAATTGTATATGGTTATATTACTTAAGAACAATGGTGCAACACTAATAAAAATATTATTTTATAACAAATGCGCTTTCTCCTGCATTGGATAGTGGTCGATTCTGAAACATCAGTTCTGAATTGGCGCCTTTTCCTAGAACATGTTGCTATGTGCATAATAGCAAAGTTAACCAGCATATTGGTGTTGAGAACAACGTGGTGGAGGCAGCAGTGAAGTTAGGAGACAAGAAAACAGCCCTTGCCTTAATTGTCTAAGAAAAGTGAGGAGAGAGGAAACCAACTTAATTAGGTCTATAATCAATAGCCTAACTGTTAAATGTGCCTGGCTTTATAAATCATCGATATATACTGTCTCTACAGAAATAAGACAGATCCTGCCTAAGTTGCCTGTTTGAGTATTTGTTTAATAGCCTACTGATTCCGTGAGCACCAAGCCTCATGCAACCACATCAGATAAACAATTTCACAAATGTGGCTGTTTTTGATCTTTGCTTTGCTGTAATAAAGGCTTTACACTTTTTTTTCATTAGAACAGCCTCTCTGGCGCTATTTATAATTAATTTAGTGTTGTTTACACTGTTACAAATTGTCAGAAAGATGAAATGTATAATAATAATTATAATAATAACCCTCCTTTTTCTTGATCTTCTTCTTCTTGTTATTATTACTATTATTAATTTTATGATCATCATCATTATAATAATAAGTAATGTCGTTATCATTAGTAGGCTTTGTATAGCAGCCTTGTATAACCACCATCGAGCTGTAGGCCTAAAAGCGCATCCTGTTTAGTCTTAATACCGTAACTTAGGCATATATTTCAATACTTATATAGGCTACAGTATCAATCAATCCTTCATTTGTTCATTTCATCCCACAGCATGTGAGTCATTCATGATTTGAAATGCAATCAAGCATTTTGGTTTTATAAAATAACAAAGCAACACTTGAATAATTAGCATAAACAATCAATAAAGCGTCCATTTCGGAAGTTGCATTCACGAATGAATGCGACTGTTTTTAGTCTTTGCTGTAATAAAGGCTTAGCAAAAAAAAACGTTACAGACTCTCTGGTACACTTATAATTGATTTAATGTTGTTTACATTGTTCCAAACGGTCAGAATAATTTTATTGTAATCTAACAGCACCTGTTTGGCACACATAGCCTAATATACACGCAGTGCTTGCTCCTTACCTTCTTTTTCTTGATCTCAAGTATTTTCAACAAGTCAAATGTTTTCCACACATCTGACTTCCCCTTTACCTCCTGAGCGACCAGTAAACATTCCCCCGTTTCAAGTTTATTTGTCACGTCCTCTGCATCCATTTTGCTGTTACGGTGTTCTGAGTTTGTTTTAACCAATTTATTGATGTGATTATGATATAAACTCAGCAAAAAAAGAAACGTCCCTTTTTCAGGATCCTGTCTTTCAAAGATTATTCGTAAAAATCCAAATAACTTCACAGATCTTCATTGTAAAAGGTTTAAACACTGTTTCCCATGCTTGTTCAATGAACCATAAACAATTGATGAACATGCACCTGTGGAACGGTCGTTAAGACACTAAGAGCTTATAGACGGTGGGCAATTAAGGTCACAGTTATGAAAACTGACTATGAAAAACACCAATATAAAGATGCCTAGGGTCCCTGCTCATCTGCGTGAACATGCCTTAGGCATGCTGCAAGGAGGCATGAGGACTGCAGATGTGGCCAGGGCAATAAATTGCAATATCTGTACTGTGAGACACCTAAGACAGCGCTACAGGGAGACAGGACGGACAGCTGATCATCCTCACAGTGGCAGACCACGTGTAACAACACCTGCACAGGATCGGTACATCCGATCATCACACCTGCGGGACAGGTACAGGATGGCAACAACAACTACCCGAGTTACACAAGGAACGCACAATCCCTCCATCAGTGCTCAGACTGTCCGCAATAGGCTGAAAAAGGCTGGACTGAGGGCTTGTAGGCCTTTTGTAAGGCAGGTCCTCACCAGACATCACCGGCAACAACGTCGCCTATGGGCACAAACCCACCGTCGCTGGACCAGACAGGACTGCCAAAAAGTGCTCTTCACTGACGAGTCACGATTTTGTCTCACCAGGGGTGAAGGTCGGATTTGCGTTTATCGTCGAAGGAATGAGCGTTACACCGAGGCCTGTACTTTGGAGCGGGATCGATTTGGAGGTGGAGGGTCTGTCATGGTCTGGGGCGGTGTGTCACAGCATCATCGGACTGAGCTTGTTGTCATTGCAGGCCACCTCAACGCTGTGCGTTACAGGGAAGACATCCTCCTCCCTCATGTGGTACCCTTCCTGCAGGCTCATCCTGACATGACCCTCCCGCATGACAATGCCCCCAGCCATACTGCTCGTTCTGTGAGTGATTTCCTGCAAGACATGAATGTCAGTGTTCTGCCATGGTCAGCGAAGAGCCCGGATCTCAATCCCATTGAGCACGTCTGGGACCTGTTGGATCGGAGGGTGAGGGCTAGGGCCATTCCCCCCAGAAATGTCTGGGAACTTGCAGCTGCCTTGGTGGAAGAGTGGGGTAACATCTCACAGCAAGAACTGGCAAATCTGGTGCAGTCCATGAGGAGATGCACTACAGTACTTAATGCAGCTGGTGGCCACACCAGATACTAACTGTTACTTTTGATTTTGACCCCCCCCCCCCCTTTGTTCAGGGACACATTATTCAATTTCTGTTAGTCACATCTCTGTGGAACTTGTTCAGTTTGTGTCTCAGTTGTTGAATCTTGTTATGTTCATACAAATATTTACACATGTTAAGTTTGCTGAAAATAAACGCAGTTGACAGTGAGGACGTTTTTTTTTTTGCTGAGTTTACTATTAGGTCAGGCCCTATTGGTCAATTGCATGTGATGCATAGGCTACATGTGTCTCGTAAATAGAGCAAGGGTTGTGGGAATAGGGAATGTTTTTCCTAAACAAATGTGGGATTTCGGTAACAAAACATTTCAGTCAGAAATGGCTGTAATTATGTTGCAGCCTCAGTAACACAGACACTTTTGATGTTCTGTGGTGGTCGCTGCAGCAGGGAGGAGAGAGAGAGACAACGGGTGCTAGTCACACAGTCGCTCGCTGTATTTTCTTTTAACACAGCGCAGCGAATCTGAGCCCTGTTGTGGTCGGACTCCCTCTCATTTGTGTGTCTTAACTATTTAATCAAACAGTGCGCTTAAAGCATCAAACAAGCTCAGTGCATATAGTTGCTTTGATGTGTCTATATATGAAAAAATACAATTGTAAAAATTTCGACCAATTGATTGGTCTAAAGAACAGATGACTCTTGGTCGACCAATATTTTTCTTTTAGTCGGAGACAGCCCTAGTTAGGTTGTAGGTGCGCATTAAGCTTGGAAGAATGATGATCTGCAACAGACAGCGCATCTCAGTATCAGAAGTAAAAATACAGCCAGATTGGCCTGCTACTGTGCCTTTCTAGACCTTATAACCTGTCGAGAGTAGAGTAGACCTACAACGGATCCAAATGGAATGAATGGAGTGAAACGTTCAAATCAGAGCTTTTGTGCAGTTATTCAAATTTCCACTGCAGTTTACAGCCTAGAGTAGAATTTGGTACTCACTTAAACAATAATGCAATTATTCATTTCATTGTGATGTTGTAGGCTACCTTAGGTAGGGTAATTTTATTGTCCCTAAACAAGATCAATTGGGGAGTTTTCTGAGCTGCATGTCTAAGGTCTTCAATGTTCTTTCATGCGCAATGATGCACCTGGACTCTCCGCTGCACTGCCTATCAGCTATCCCTCTTTGTTCTTATGGATTGATTGAAAATCGGTGCAGCTTTGAATGTGTGGTATAATTGCTAGTTAGCCTATTGCAGATCTGGACAAACGATCCACCTTCCACTATTGTCACTATGAATGATGGATAGAAGGCAGGATAGACAGAATGGTACACTATATTGACTTGTGGTATAGTAAGTGTGTGGAAAAGTGTAGTGCATAAGGGAAGTACCAAAACACCTTGATAGGGGAGGTGCATGCAAGCAGATGAGGAAATTAGGCTAGGATGGAAGGAATTATAGTAAAACCTGCAAAACAGTGAATGCAA
Organism: Coregonus lavaretus; assembly: GCF_964263955.1. Classification (NCBI taxonomy): domain Eukaryota; kingdom Metazoa; phylum Chordata; class Actinopteri; order Salmoniformes; family Salmonidae; genus Coregonus; species Coregonus lavaretus. The sequence goes on along the minus strand of NC_140007.1, from coordinate 8,156,874 downwards.
ACCAGGGAAGAAAAATGCCCTACTCTCCCTAAAGCAACAAAAATAAAGTTAGTCAACCCTCCCCACACCCCATTAATTTTCAAATGTCCCTAAATTGAGCTGAGCTGCAGAAAGAAAGAAAACACCATCTGAAGTGTCTGACTGCAATTATGTGGGAAGTTGAATTGTTGACTGAGTAGATGGTGGTCCTTTGGACTTTTAGATCTTCATTGTTGTTTTCAACAGAACCATCTGGACTCTCTCTGGAGCTGAAGATTCGCTGCTGGCTACCTCTCAACGCTATACCATCCCACATGGCTACCTCACCTCCCTTTCACTCTCGCTTTCTCCCATTTCCCTCTCCTCAGAGTACATAGGCAACGGAGGGACAGCAGAGTATTCTCTCTCAACTCAGCATCTGCTCTACTCCATAGATATCAGATCAAGAAAGAGATGGAGAAAAGTACTTAAACTGCTATAGTGGTCTCTCTTTGTTTGGCTGAGGATAAAACAAATACAGTCAGATCCCACAGAGGAGAAACTAGCACAGACAAAAATGTGATTATCTGACTGCTGGCATATAGTGCTGTTGGTGCCTTCCCTCATTGTTGTTGTCAGCACATGATCAGCAGGCTTCACCCTATCACTTTAAAATCTGATTAAGACCAAACTTCAGCTGCCAAAAATGGTCCAGTGAATTCATTAGGGCAAATCCCCATCACATTCACCATTGAACCTGTTCGAGCTAAGCAGAGCAGTGACATGCGTCCTCCGAAACATGACCCGCCAAGCCACGCTGCTTCTTAACACCTGCTTGCTTAACCCGGAAACCAGCCGCACCAATGTGTCGGATGAAACACTGTTCAACTGACGACTAAAGTCAGCTTGCTAGCGCCTGGCCCGCCACAAGGAGTCGCTAGAATGCGATGAGCCAAGGAAAGCCCCCCGGCCAAACCCTCACCTAAGCTGGACGATGCTGGGCCAATTGTGCGTCGCCCTATGGGACTCCCGGTCACGGCCAGGTGAAGTGGGAGATTTCTAATCAATTAATTATGGAATTAAGTTGGCTAAATGAGGAGTAGGCTACAATGATCAACCAAGAGATAGGCTGTTGTTTCATATGCATGGTGTTGTTGTAGACATTGGAGGATATCGCAGCAAAATACAGTAGCTTCAATTAGTCTTGCTACTTTAGCTAGCTAGCTGGCCAACTTAGCTGGCTACTGTAGCTAGCTTCTTAAAAAACGATTTGATGCAGTCAACACATGCACTATCAGATGGTATGATAGATAACCTATGGAAGCAGCAAGTTTGTCTAACTAGCGCAAGTCGGTTTGGCTACTTTCTTTCCTTCTCTCCCCCCCTCCCTCCATGCCACGCACACAACAGCCCCTGCTCCTCTCTCGACCCTCCCCCACCCTTCTGCTGAAACAAGCAGAGTGCATGCGTGTGTGCATCTCTCCCTCTCTTTCTCTCTCTCTCTGAGCATGCAAGTCTCGATTGAAGTTAAAAACATACAGTGGGGAGAACAAGTATTTGATACACTGCCGATTTTGCAGGTTTTCCTACTTACAAAGCATGTAGAGGTCTGTAATTTTTATCATAGGTACACTTCAACTGTGAGAGACGGAATCTAAAACAAAAATCCAGAAAATCACATTGTATGATTTTTAAGTAATTAATTTGCATTTTATTGCATGACATAAGTATTTGATACATCAGAAAAGCAGAACTTAATATTTGGTACAGAAACCTTTGTTTGCAATTACAGAGATCATACGTTTCCTGTAGGTCTTGACCAGGTTTGCACACACTGCAGCAGGGATTTTGGCCCACTCCTCCATACAGACCTTCTCCAGATCCTTCAGGTTTCAGGGCTGTCGCTGGGCAATACGGACTTTCAGCTCCCTCCAAAGATTTTCTATTGGGTTCAGGTCTGGAGACTGGCTAGGCCACTCCAGGACCTTGAGATGCTTCTTACGGAGCCACTCCTTAGTTGCCCTGGCTGTGTGTTTCGGGTCGTTGTCATGCTGGAAGACCCAGCCACGACCCATCTTCAATGCTCTTACTGAGGGAAGGAGGTTGTTGGCCAAGATCTCGCGATACATGGCCCCATCCATCCTCCCCTCAATACGGTGCAGTCGTCCTGTCCCCTTTGCAGAAAAGCATCCCCAAAGAATGATGTTTCCACCTCCATGCTTCATGGTTGGGATGGTGTTCTTGGGGTTGTACTCATCCTTCTTCTTCCTCCAAACACGGCGAGTGGAGTTTAGACCAAAAAGCTCTATTTTTGTCTCATCAGACCACATGACCTTCTCCCATTCCTCCTCTGGATCATCCAGATGGTCATTGGCAAACTTCAGACGGGCCTGGACATGCGCTGGCTTGAGCAGGGGGACCTTGCGTGCGCTGCAGGATTTTAATCCATGACGGCGTAGTGTGTTAGTAATGGTTTTCTTTGAGACTGTGGTCCCAGCTCTCTTCAGGTCATTGACCAGGTCCTGCCGTGTAGTTCTGGGCTGATCCCTCACCTTCCTCATGATCATTGATGCCCCACGAGGTGAGATCTTGCATGGAGCCCCAGACCGAGGGTGATTGACCGTCATCTTGAACTTCTTCCATTTTCTAATAATTGAGCTAACAGTTGTTGCCTTCTCACCAAGCTGCTTGCCTATTGTCCTGTAGCCCATCCCAGCCGTGTGCAGGTCTACAATTTTATCCCTGATGTCCTTACACAGCTCTCTGGTCTTGGCCATTGTGGAGAGGTTGGAGTCTGTTTGATTGAGTGTGTGGACAGGTGTCTTTTATATAGGTAACGAGTTCAAACAGGTGCAGTTAATACAGGTAATGAGTGGAGAACAGGAGGGCTTCTTAAAGAAAAACTAACAGGTCTGTGAGAGCCGGAATTCTTACTGGTTTGTAGGTGATCAAATACTTATGTCATGCAATAAAATGCAAATGAATTACTTAAAAATCATACAATGTGATTTTCTGGATTTTTGTTTTAGATTCCGTCTCTCACAGTTGAAGTGTACCTATGATAAAAATTACAGACCTCTACATGCTTTGTAAGTAGGAAAACCTGCAAAATCGGCAGTGTATCAAATACTTGTTCTCCCCACTGTATATCTATTTTCTTTAAAACATGTATTTTCAACTATCTAGATATCCGAAAAAATATGATATTATTTTAATACTGAAATAATTTCAAATGTCTATCCCTATGAGAAATGCCAATTCCTAGAGACCCAATCATATCTGACAGGCTCAGAGCTGAGAACAAACTAAGTCTTTGACAGAGACTGGGCTGTTTGAGTGGTCAGAACCCTGGATAGCTCCTCACAGAGACGGGTTACTTAACGTAATGCTCTAAAACCCTTTCAAAAGGAAGGCTGCAGACGAGGCCTAGGCAATAACAAGGACACTCAAGAAAGTCTGCCAGAATGACACATTTAATGGAAGAGTGATGGAAAGTGCAGTACTTGTATTGTGTGTTACAAATGCATTGACTTATATTCTAATTTAATTATATTGCTTTATATACCTGTCTGGGTGAAGGGGTAGCTGACAATTTTACAGGCCTCGAGACTATAGCAACAATATGCAAGTGCTTTGGAATAACTCCAATAATACATGACATTCAATTGTCAGTTTATAGACCTCTTCCGGAGGCACAGTGGTGAAATGTATGCACCTCCGATAATACAGATTTACGTTTTTAATACTGCATTTATAGGAAAATAAATGTAATCCATAGCACAAAATAATTACGACGCATATTTACAAGAGTGAACTTTAAAAGACCCAATTGCCACAGTGTGATTTAAATACCGACATACAGTGCCACAGCATATCTATACTATAAAATCGTCATGGTCAATAGTGCTTGAACTATGGCCACTATAACATGTAACCAAATAAAGAAAAATCTCTAATGCATACAAAAAGGTGGAAATGGGGGCGGAAAGCACAAGGATTCATCTTTATGTTTGCAGTGTAAACATTGTTCTATACCAGGCTAATACATTCATCAAAGGAAGGTTCGGAATGAAAGCAGAATCTATCATGGTTTTAGGAGTTTGGTGATCGGGCTGGCACTTTGTTACAGAATGCGATTTCCACTCTTTCCTTCTGCATTAGGACTTACAACAGCTGCCAGAGGTGCATTCCAGCACCCTATTCAATAATGCATGATGTGCCAGATCCCATTGGAGCTATCATGCTACATGAAGACCTTTACAGGCTCCCTGATTGTTGGCCCCCCCTAATCCCTTCTCATTAAGAGTCCAAATCTCCAGTGGCATGGGGAAGATTTCAATCCAGCTGCTTCCTGGAAACCTCATCTCCCTATCGCTCTCACTCTCTCACTCTCCCACTCTCTCACTCTCTCACAGCTTCACAGCTTCACCGCTTCCTCTCCTCTGCCCTGGCTGGGTCCAAGGTGAGCCGGCCAGGAGATAGTTGCACTCTGGGAGGACCCTCTACTTCCTTTTAGAGAGTCAGGGTAAAGAAGGACAGAACAGTACAGGACAAGACAGAAGGGTGCACACCACCACAGGGCTCAAACTGCTGACTCAACCTTTATCAATCTGCCTTTCTGCATCAGTAAGCGCAACTGGACACGACTGCAGAAGTGCACTGTACGGCTGTTTTGATAATGGCTTCCTGCTTTGCTTCATTTACTTACACTACCGGTCAAAAGTTTTAGAACATCTACTCATTCAAGGGTTTTTCTTTATTTTTACTGTTTTCTACATTGTAGAATAATAGTGAAGACATCAAAACTATGAAATAACACATATGATTCATGTAGTAACCAAAAAAAAGTGTTAAACGAATCAAAATATATTTTATATTTGAGATTCTTCAAATAGCCACCCTTTGCCTTGATGACAGCATTGCACACCCTTGGCATTCTCTCAACCAGCTTCACCTGGAATGCTTTTCCAACAGTCTTGAAGGAATTCCCACATATGCTGAGCACTTGTTGGCTGCTTTTCCTTCACGCTGCGGTCCGACTCATCCCAAACCATCTCAATTTGTGGAGGCCAGGTCATCTGATGCAGCACTCCATCACTCTCCTTCTTGGTAAAATAGCCCTTACACAGCCTGGAGGTGTGTTGGGTCATTGTCCTGTTGAAAAACAAATGATAGTCCCATTAAGCCCAAACCAGATGGGATGGCGTATCGCTGAAGAATGCTGTGGTAGCCATGCTGGTTAAGTGTGCCTTGAATTCAAAATAAATCACAGACAGTGTCACCAGCAAAGCACCCCCACACCATAACACCTCCTCCATGCTTTACGGTGGGAAATACACATGCGGAGATCATCCGTTCACCCACACCGCGTCTCACAAAGACACAGCGTTTGGAACCAAAAATCTCAAATTTGGACTCCAGACCAAAGGACTAATTTCCACCGGTCTAATGTCCATTGTTCGTGTTTCTTGGCCCAAGCAAGTCTCTTCTTATTGGTGTCCTTTAGTAGTGGTTTCTTTGCAGCAATTCGACCATGAAGGCCTGATTCACACAGTCTCCTCTGAACAGTTGATGTTGAGATGTGTCTGTTCCTTGAACTCTGTGAAGCATTTATTTGGGCTGCAATTTCTGAGGCTGGTAACTCTAATGAACTTATCCTCTGCAGCAGAGGTAACTCTGGGTCTTCCATTCCTGTAGCGGTCCTCATGAGAGCCAGTTTCATCATAGCGCTTGATGGTTTTTGTGACTGCACTTAAAGAAACTTCGAAGTTCTTGAAATGTTCCGTAATATCTGACCTTCATGTCTTAAAGTAATGATGGACTGTCGTTTCTCTTTGCTTATTTGAGCTGTTCTTGCCATAATATGGACTTGGTCTTTTACCAAATCTTCTGTATACCACCCCTACCTTGTCACAACACAACTGATTGGCTCAAAAGCATTAAGAAGGAAATAAATTCCACAAATTAACTTTTAAGAAGGCACACCTGTTAATTTAAATGCATTCCAGGTGACTACCTCATGAAGCTGGTTGAGAGGATGCAAAGAGTGTGCAAATCTGTCATCAAGGCAAAGGGTGGCTATTTGAAGAATCTCAAATATAAAATATATTTTGATTTGTTTAACACTTTTTTGGTTACTACATGATTCCAAAAGTGTTATTTCATAGTTTTGATGTCTTCACTATTATTCTACAATGTAGAAAATAGTACAAATAAAGAAAAATCCTTGAGTGAGTAGGTGTTCTAAAACTTTTGACCGGTAGTATATGTTGGCACGCTGTCTTTAAAGGTCAAATAGGGGGTGCTTATATTTGTCCTGGTTCACACATGTACAAGTGTGTAACCTGTACAAGTGTATGAAGTGTGGGGTCACAGCCATTGATCAGCCATTATTGACGGCGACCCCAGAGCAATTATAGTTAAGTGCCTTGCTCAAGGGCAGATTGACAGATTTCTCACCTAGTCAGCTCTGGGATTCGAACTTGCAACCTTGCGGTTACTGGCCCAACGCTGGGCTACCTGCCGCCGTTTATGTGCTTCACATCTACCACAGGCCCCCGATCCACCTCTCACAATACAACAATGAATCTGTGAGAGAAATCAGTATACAGTGGGGAAAAAAAGTATTTAGTCAGCCACCAATTGTGCAAGTTCTCCCACTTAAAAAGATGAGAGAGGCCTGTAATTTTCATCATAGGTACACGTCAACTATGATTGACAAAATGAGGAAAAAAAATCCAGAAAATCACATTGTAGGATTTTTAATGAATTGATTTGCAAATTATGGTGGAAAATAAGTATTTGGTCAATAACAAAAGTTTCTCAATACTTTGTTATATACCCTTTGTTGGCACCTCTTTAAGGAATACCTGGGATAGGATAAAGTAATCCTTCTACCCCCCCCCCCCCCTTACTCCAACCCCCCCCCAAAAAAATAATAATAATAAAAAAAAAATTTAACAAAAAAATAAAAATAAAAAAAATTTTTTAAAGTGGTTATCCCACTGGCTATAAGGTGAATGCACCTATTTGTAAGTCGCTCTGGATAAGAGCGTCTGCTAAATGACGTACATGTAAATGTAAATGTAAATGCAATGACACAGGTCAAACGTTTTCTGTAAGTCTTCACAAGGTTTTCACACACTGTTGCTGGTATTTTGGCCCATTCCTCCATAAAGATCTCCTCTAGAGCAGTGATGTTTTGGGGCTGTCGCTGGGCAACACGGACTTTCAACTCCCTCCAAAGATTTTCTATGGGGTTGAGATCTGGAGACTGGCTAGGCCACTCCAGGACCTTGAAATGCTTCTTACGAAGCCACTCCTTCGTTGCCCGGGCGGTGTGTTTGGGATCATTGTCATGCTGAAAGACCCAGCCACGTTTCATCTTCAATGCCCTTGCTGATGGAAGGAGGTTTTCACTCAAAATCTCACGATACATGGCCCCATTCATTCTTTCCTTTACACGGATCAGTCGTCCTGGTCCCTTTGCAGAAAAACAGCCCCAAAGCATGATGTTTCCACCCCCATGCTTCACAGTAGGTATGGTGTTCTTTGGATGCAACTCATCATTCTTTGTCCTCCAAACACGACGAGTTGAGTTTTTACCAAAAAGTTATATTTTGGTTTCATCTGACCATATGACATTCTCCCAATCCTCTTCTGGATCATCCAAATGCACTCTAGCAAACTTCAGACGGTCCTGGACATGTACTGGCTTAAGCAGGGGGACACGTCTGGCACTGCAGGATTTGAGTCCCTGGCGGCGTAGTGTGTTACTGATGGTAGGCTTTGTTACTTTGGTCCCAGCTCTCTGCAGGTCATTCACTAGGTCCCCCCGTGTGGTTCTGGGATTTTTGCTCACCGTTCTTGTAATCATTTTGACCCCACGGGGTGAGATCTTGCGTGGAGCCCCAGATCGAGGGAGATTATCAGTGGTCTTGTATGTCTTCCATTTCCTAATAATTGCTCCCACAGTTGATTTCTTCAAACCAAGCTGCTTACCTATTGCAGATTCAGTCTTCCCAGCCTGGTGCAGGTCTACAATTTTGTTTCTGGTGTCCTTTGACAGCTCTTTGGTCTTGGCCATAGTGGAGTTTGGAGTGTGACTGTTTGAGGTTGTGGACAGGTGTCTTTTATACTGATAACAAGTTCAAACAGGTGCCATTAATACAGGTAACGAGAGGAGGACAGAGGAGCCTCTTAAAGAAGAAGTTACAGGTCTGTGAGAGCCAGAAATCTTGCTTGTTTGTAGGTGACCAAATACTTATTTTCCACCATCATTTGCAAATAAATTCATTAAAAATCCTACAATGTGATTTTCTGGATTTTTTTTTTCAATTTGTCTGTCATAGTTGACGTGTACCTATGATGAAAATTACAGGCCTCTCTCATCTTTTTAAGTGGGAGAACTTGCACAATTGGTGGCTGACTAAATACTTTTATATAGACTGTGACACCGTTTACTTGTGCTGAATGCCTTCAAACAAACCTAACGGTAATTCCACGGTAACGGAATTGCATTGAGACTCAGATATTTCACTTAGAAATGTATCCCATACAAAAACCATTGATTTCAAAGTTTAACAAACTCTATTCACAAGGACTAGTTTTAAAAATGTACACAGAAAATAAAACTAAAAAACCTTTACTGGAAGAACTGTGCAGATGCAAAGTTTGCTAACAGAATTTCAGTAAAAAATCTCCCTCAGTTTTTTATGCGACCACGTTTTCCAAAAACTCTGAATTAAGATTCAAAGATGTCTGCTGAAAGATTGGTCTGTTAACTATGACATGACACCTTTTGGTTATTGAACTACGGTAAGTGAATTGGATTTACAACCGGTAACAGAATTGCATTAACAGAATTTAAATCATGGGTCCCTGATCTGTTCTACACAGAAATGCATAATTATGGATATGAATGTCATTCTCTTTATGGTGATGTATCCTAAATAGGTAAACAAAGGTATAAATATGAAATAAACTCCTTTGGATATTTTGGTATTATTCTACACACTGGCTATTATTTAAATGACCTCTGCCCCCAAACAAGACCAAATTTGGTTGGTCCGGACCAAATCTGAACCAATCGAAGTACAGCACAGTAGAGCTCAGTAGAGTATACTACAGTACACTATAGTAGAGTTCAGTAAAGTAGAGTATAGTACAGTAAAATAAAGTATAGTTCAGTACAGTAGAATATAGTTCAGTACATTACAGTACAGTACAAAAGTGTACTCAACTCCAGTGTGCTCTACTGTGTACTGTACGGAACTGTACTCTACCTCTATTGTACTGCACTATGCTCTCCACACTAGACGCCAGACGGACCAAATCTGAACCAATCATGGACATCTATGTTTAGGCCAAATCAAGGCTGGACATTGGTGGCCGTTCAAATTACGGACCGTACCAAAAACAACCTCTGTGGACGATGAAATCAAGGCCAGGGCGGAATGACCAAATTGCAACTACTTTTCAACATCCATGGACGTCCGGTGTTGGTCAGAGCTCAGTGGATATGGATGCCATTTACAGTAAATGGAAAGAGGGGGGGCTCACGGGTAGGTGACAGTAAGAGCTGAGAGGGGTGACATTAACTGGAGAGAGAGAAGAAAGAGAGAGAGGCAAAGAGAGAGAGGGCGAGAGAAACGGAGGGCTTGTCCAGACTGTTTTAACACTTGCTTTAACCACCAAACGACAGAAAGAGAAAGGAAAGATATTGAACATAACAGTATAATTTATTTACCCTTACTTTACCAGGTAAATTGACTGAGAACATATTCTCTTTTACAGCAACGACCTGGGGAATAGTTACAGGGAGGAGGAGAGGGGATGAATGAGCCAATTCGAAGCTGGGGATGATTAGGAGGGCCAGATTGGGAATTTATCCAGGACACCAGGGTTAACACCCCTACTTTTATGATAAGTGCCATGGGATCTTTAGTGACCACAGAGAGTCAGGACACCAGTTTAACGCTCAGCGCGCCGGAATTCCATAACTACTAGAATGGCCATGACGGTCATTCTTACCGTTGATATTTCAAATGTATAAATATTCCATGATAAATAATAAATTGTTAAATGAATGCATTTATTATGTTAAAATAGGTCATAAGAAACCTCAGGACACCAAATGCAAATTGTAATCAGTCGGAAAATGTATTGATTGATCCAGAAGCGCATACACTGTTAATACTAAAATAAGTGTCACAACTTCCTCCGAAGCTGCCTCCCCTCCTTGTTCTGGCAGGCTTCGGCGTTCGTCATCACCGGCCTTCTAGCCACTGCTGCTCCTCATCTCATCATTTCATTAGTTTTGTATTGTTTTTTACACACACCGGGTTCATATCCTCTCATCAGTACCTGTTTAAGTGTTCCCTCTGCCCCCTTGTCTTTGTGTGTGATTTATTGTGGAGGAGAGAGAAGCTTGGTGGAGCTCCGTGTATTTTGTATTGCCGGGAATATTCACTGTGTGCCTTGTATTTTCCAGTGCGCCTGTTTTGCGCACTGGAGTGTTTTTACGCATTACTGCGTAACTCTGTGGTTCAGAATAAATCCTGTTATTCTGTGATTTACCCTCCTGCACCTGACTCCTTCAGAATCACCTCATCACAATAAGATAATGTATTTTCTGACTAAGACAACAGTTGCCCTTCCAACTACACCTAAACTATATTGAAACTAATTTCACATACAATACTAATAATAACAACACAAATAAAATGTGGCCTAAAGTCAAAATTAAATTGACAGTAGTCTGATGGGTGACAATATTATTAATTGTCGAATAGAGCGTGAAGAGACAATCAGCCATTTGGGATATTCCATTATATTCTTACTAGAAAATGTGTGTGTTGACTGTAGTAGGGCAGGGCCTGTGATGTCTGCTAAAGGAACAAGTTGATTTCATTGGCATGGGCAGACATAGCCTTGGCTACTAAGCACAAATACATACAACACAAAACATGCTTTTCTGTTCTTTTGAAATAAATTGCCTTGAATTATGTTTTTTTATGAACTTCCTAAACAAAATATTAATGGATTTATTTGTGATTGTGTATATTAACACTAGAAAGGCAAAGAGCGTCATAATGTCTCAAAATAAATGTAAATGTTTAATTACTCTGCCATTTTTAAGTCATGTCCTCCTCATCCTTGACTTTTCTTAAATAAGTCTATATAACAAACTGTCGTTGTTAGAATCTTAATATCACAAACAGAACTGGAGTTATAACCAGTTTTAGGAGGGCATGTAATTTTATGAATGATTTTCCCCGGGCCTGCTCCGCTCCTTCGCCGATAGTTGAATGTACCATGCCCAGTTGATAATCACCCCGATAACTGCCTCGAAACTGAACCTAACCTATACCGAAACTAATTTCACACATATGACAACAGATTAAGTAAAAGAAGAATAGTATGATGGGGGAGAAAAGGGGAGAATGGGTGAGTTGATGAGTGAGGGGAAGCTAATGACGCATAATTATGTAATCACCAATTGTGAATATAGAACAGGGTGGGCCATTCTATTGTATTCATCTATTCTAATTTTAATCTCAAAATGGTGTACTCTATATCAGTCCAGCAAATCCAAGCAGTTCTATTACTTGGAGGAGGCTACACAGTGAGAGTGTGTATAATTTACAATGGCAAGACCAAGACGAATGGATGCACATGCTACGTTAGCAACACAAGATCTGAATGAAAACGACTCAGATGGCGGGGAAGAAATGGCTCATGAAATCTCTGATGATTATTATCCTGAGTCATGATGAACGGCTTTCCATATCTGGGAAAGGATCCATATCGGTCAGCAGGTGAGCAAGTGTCAGATAATGTTTTGGATCAGATGGCACGGCTGTACTACAACATGCTTGACTTGGCTGCTATCAAGGCACACGTGTTGTTCAAGCAGTGCATGAACAACACCCATGAGCAGAAGAGACTTCATCTTATATTCATTATAATGCCATTACTGCTTTTGTACCGATTTTCCCTAAATCACAAGCACGTTTGGTGCCTATACTGATATTTAGGCTATTGATATTTTCTTCATTGACTGCTTGTCTTGCGGTTTGGGTATTTTCATTTGTTTTATCGTTATAAAAATATGTTTTACTGTGTTTCAATGCACATGCTTTTGTTTCATAGTTGTAACAAAGGCACTCCATGAATAAAATAGATTTTGCACTTGAAATTCTGTTATTTGTGGTTTTTCGTTTTTACATATAGCCTACTGTAACACAAACTAATGAAAATGTTATTATGTTCTTTCAAATATTTATATTTGGTATTGTATTCTAATGTTACCCAACACCTTCATAAACATAACCAAATTACATTAGCACAAAAGGGGGGTCCAATGAGGACAGGCTTTTCTAGATAAATGGATTTATTAGACTAGTGGATATTGGTACTCCGGGGCTCGGCTATTCTACTGTTAAATATGCATACAGTAATTTTGACCGTCATGGCGCTTTGAGGATGAAATGCTCTGAAGGTTTTTGTCTTTTATGATATTTGTCTGAAAGTACTGCTAGAGTATAAAATACACATATTTAGGAAAGTACAGGGACAGGTGGGTTCAAGGTTTTTATTGAAAGTCGCTCTGGATAAGAGCGTCTGCTAAATGACTAAAATGTAAATGTATGAAATGAAGTTATTGAAATTACAAAATTGAAAACGGTCAGATTGACCATCTTGGCGGTTCTACTGTTAACGTCCCATCTGTAAAATGGCACCTACGCAGGGAAATGTCCCCTTCTCCTTAGACCAGAGGGAAGAATGCCCCCTACTGGCCCTCCAACAACACTTCCTGCAGCATCTGGTCTCCCATCCAGGGACTGACCAGGACCGACTCCAGGGCCGGTTCCAGGCATAAGCGACATAAGTGGTCACTTAGGGCCCCCAGCCGCTAGGAGGCCCCCGACCAAAAAAAGTGAGAAAAAAAATAATATATATATATATTTATTTGGGGGGGGGGACTCAGTCGGGGTCTCAACTTACTGTTGAGAGTAAGAATAGTAGAATACACCAGGCGCAATTTCTGCAAAAACTGCAAAAATGTCTCTCCACCCAATGGCACAATGTGTAGAATTGTATGACATTTGTTATAAAATTGCTACGTTTTCTTTCCGCCCCATGGCAAAATGTGTAGAATTGCAGAAAACTTGCTTTAAAAAAGGTCCAATGCAGTAGTTTTTATCTGAATATAAAATCATTTCTGTGTAACAATTAAGTACCTTACTGTGATTGTTTTAAATTCAAATGGTCAAGAAGAAACAAGAAATTGCTTCTTAGCAAAGAGCAATTTCTCAAGCAAGAATTTTGCTAGGACTGTCTGGGAGTGGTCTGAGTGGGGAGGGGAAAACTGAAAATTTCTGTTATGGGCAGAGAGGTTCGGAACTCTTTCTTATCGTCTATTAACTAACTTACTGCATGGGGATGTCACCATGGAAGGCCAAAACTCCATCCCACCAAAAATGTAGGCCAGTCTTTTCAAACAGCTCTTACACTAAAAGGGCATCAGCATCATGGTCACAATATCTCATAGTGTAAAAATATACATAAACCACAGGAAAATGTTTTTGACTGCACTGGGCATTTAAAACTGCGACATTCATTTGCAAGAAATTAACTTTAAAACCAAAAATGTTCTCAACATATATAGGATGAGCCTTGACTAGAATACAGTTACACTACATCACCAAAAGTATGTGGATACCCCTTCAAATGAGTGGATTTGACTATTTCAGCCACACCGTTGCTGACAGTTGTATAAAATTGAGCACACAGCCATGCAATCTCCATAGGAAACATTGGCAGTAGAATGGCCTGACTGAAGAGCTCAGTGACTTTCAACGTGGCACCATCATAGGATAGTCAGTTCGTCAAATTTCTGCCCTGGTAGAGCTGCCCTGGTCAACTGTAAGTGCTGTTATTGTGAAGTGGAAACGTCTAGGAGCAACAACGGCTCACACAAGCTCACAGAACGGGACCGTCGGGTGCTGAAGCACGTAGCGCGTAAAAATAGTCTGTCCTCGATTGCAACACTCACTACTGAGTTCCAAACTGCCTCTATAAGGAACGTCAGCACAAGAACTGTTCGTCGTTTCCATGGCCGAGCAGCCATACACAAGCCTAAGATCACCATGCGCAATGCCAAGCGTCGGCTGGAGTGGTATAAAGCTTGACGCCATTGGAATCTGGAGCAGTGGAAAGGCATTCTCTGGAGTGATTAATCAAGCTTCATCTGGCAGTCCGATGGATGAATCTGGGTTTGGCAGATGCCAGGAGAACGCTACCTGCCCCAATGCATAGTGCCAACTGTAAAGTTTGGTGGACAATGGTCTGGGGCTGTTTCTCATGGTTAGGGCTAGGTCCCTTAGTTCCAATGAAGGGAAATCTTAACACTACAGCATACAATTACATTCTAGACGATTCTGTGCTTCCAATTTTGTGGCAACAGTTTGCGGAAGGCCCTTTCCTGTTTCAGCATGACAATGCCCCCGTGCACAAAGCGATGTCCATACAGAAATGGTTTGTCGAGATCGGTGTGGAAAAACTGGCCTGCACAGACCCCTGACCGCAACCCCATCGAATACCTTTGGGATGAATTGGAATGCTGACTGCGAGCCATGTCTAATCGCCCAACATCAGTGCCCAACCTCACTAATGCTCGTGGCTGAATGGAAGCAAGTCCCCGCAGCAATGTTCCAACATCTAGTGGAAAGCCTTCCCAGAAGAGTGGAGGCTGTTATAGCAGCAAAGGGGGGACCAACTCCATATTAATGCCCATGAGATGAGATGTTCGACGAGAAGGTGTCCACATACACTACATGACCAAAAGTATCTGTGACCAACAGATGCATATCTGTATTCCCAGTCATGTGAAATCTATAGATTAGGGCATAATGAATTTATTTCAATTGACTGATTTCCTTTAATGAACTGTAACTCAGTAAAATCTTTGAAATGGTTGCATGTTGCGTTTATATTTTTGTTCAGTGTAGTAACAATCTGGTTACCTATAACTACAAACATAGTTGTGTTTTGAGAGTTTTACATACCGTAAAACTTTGCTTAATTAATCACAGAACACGACAGGCGCTTATTAGAGAGGTTTCTATTTGAGCCAGGCGTCTATTTCCTTAATGCACACAGCTTTTGCTAATTTGCATAGGTAATTGTTTAATTCCAGAATTAACTTGCAGAACTTTTATAAATTTCTTCATTTCCTGCACTAATGTGTTATCATTTACACACTGTGTCACGTTTATTTTGTCCTAGTATGCCTTCATAAAAAATAAAACAATTCCTTGACAGAATAATTATTCTCCTCGGACTGTGCATTTTCGGCAGTTCTTACTTTTGCCACTAGAAGGCGATCGGATGCTTTCTGGGGGTCTGTACTGTTGTTGACTGTTTTTTTACTTGCCAGTTAGCTAGCAGTTCTCAAGTGTTAGCAGCCATTGGCTTGCAGTTTCTTCCTGGCAATAAAATCGGATGATTGCCATAATTTTGTCAAGTCATTACTGAATTATTTAATGTAACAAATCAAAAACATTAAACCTCGTAAACAATTCATGGTAACCTCAAACAATTCATTTAGACTGTTTATTTGAAACAGGCATTATTTTTCTGAAATGTGTGCCGTTGCTTGCTATTAAAAAGGGACAGGCAGCTATTTGAGACTCAGCGTTTCATTTAAGTTTTACATTTATTTATTAACTTATTTCCAGATATCTTCCATATAAACTACCCACAATACACTATTTTTCAAAGTCATAAGGTGAATCTACTCTGTGTTAGCCAGCTTGAGCTAACGTTAGCTACTAGCCATGCAGACCGAGTGTTGGCAGTGGTGAGCTACAATCCACCAATTATGAGGTGTGATGTTAACACC
Organism: Coregonus lavaretus; assembly: GCF_964263955.1. Classification (NCBI taxonomy): domain Eukaryota; kingdom Metazoa; phylum Chordata; class Actinopteri; order Salmoniformes; family Salmonidae; genus Coregonus; species Coregonus lavaretus. The sequence goes on along the minus strand of NC_140007.1, from coordinate 8,141,009 downwards.
ATGATCCTGCTCGGCTGTTCCAGTCCAGGCAGCTCTGACTTCTCCTGCACCACCGGCAGGCTTGCCTCTGGCTCAAAAGGAAAGTGGAAAATAAATAATTCCTGCCTGCTCTAATTGTTTAGTACCTCGTTTGTTCTTTGTTTGTTTTTCATGAAGTAGGCTACCAGTGTTTTTCAACCTTGGCTTAGTACTAGCGCACTACAGCAGCTGACTGGCTGTGCTGTTGTAATCATTTGTATCTGCTGGAGCCTTCCTCCGATTGCAGTCTTATTGTTGACTCTTCCCCTCGTCTCCTGTGCGCCCAATGCCACTGGATTATTGCCTTTAGAAACTATCTACTTTGGATTTCTCTCACTATATCGCTATTGGATTACCCAACTCTTCCTCGGCCGGTGAAACGGCCTCTCCTTCTGAAGCGCCTCTTCTTGGCTCTTCTCTGGTAGCTAACTAAGCTGTCAATCGGTAAGTCTCCGCTCTCTCTACTTTATATCTGCTGCCTTTTTCTTTATTTGTGTTCTGTGGGTTCCTGCCTGTGCTAGAGTAGTTGGTGTATTCTCTGGCTTACTACTTAGCTATGTCGACTGTGGTGATTGGCTAGGCTAGTTAGCTGGCTAGGCTAGCTAGCAGGCTAAAATAACTACCTTTAGCTGGCTGGCTTGCTGGCCAAGATAACTGCATATACCGGTAACATTATTTGATAACTGGTTAGATAGCGTAAGGTATTTCCAAAACTTTGGTTTACTTTAATGTAGCTGTAAGCTAGGTGTTGATAGCAACTGTCTGACTCATGCAGTCGCGTAACGTTAGCAGGCTGGTAGGGCTAACGTTAGTAGGCTAGTAGGGCTAACGTTAGTAGGCTAGTAGGGCTAACCTTGCAAGCTGATTTGTAACAATAAATTCATTAAGTATTTGCTTGTAAGTTGGCTGAAAATGAAATTGAAACCAGTAGTCATGAGTGCTAAAGATTATACATTTGAAGTTATTTCGGTTGGAGTTTACATTATAGGGAAAAGGCTGGCTTGCCGGGTCCTCCATATTATGTCACACACTGCAAAAATAATTTATCCAAAACTAAGTGTTAATATTAGTTGGCAATCAATCACATGTATTTATAAAGCCCTTTTAACATCAACAGTTGTCACAAAGTGCTTATACAGAAACCGAGCTTAAAACCCCAGAGGGCAAGCAATGCAGATGTAGAAGCACGGTGGCTAGGAAAAACTCTCTAGAAAGGCTGGAATCTAGGTAGAAACTTAGAGAGGAACCAGGCTCTGAGTGGTGGCCAGTCCTCTTTTAGCTGTGCCGGGTGGAGATTATAAGAGTACATGGCAGGGGTCTTTACTTCAACATTATTGTGTTTTGATGCATTTCTAATACCTTTTAAAGACTTTCTAGTATATGTTTAGACCCCATTTATATCAGTTTGACCAGAAATCAAAGCCTTTGCTTATTCCTAATATTTACGAAAGAAAATGGTTGAAAAATGTATATATTTGACATTTTAGTCATTTAGCAGACGCTCTTATCCAGAGCGACTTGCAGTAGTAAGTGCATACTTTTTTTTTTCTTCGTACTAGTCCCCTGTGGGAATCAAACCCACAACCTTGGCATTGCAAGTGCCGTGCTCTACCAACTGAGCCACACAAGACCAAATAATGCATTATATTATATGCTTTAATTTCTCAAAAATACAGACTCTTAGCTTTCATTTGACACCAAATTTGAAATGCTCCTATGAACTTCACATGTTGGTGCTCATGGGTCCTTTTACATGGAAATGACCCTAATAATCTCTGGCTAAGAGGACATTTTCCCCAAAGCTATTTCTTCTTCCTTGGCTTGTTTCAGGGATGACCTGGCCTACAGTAATTGCTTGCATTATTTGTTATTCCACCCAGTAAATTATTTACTGAGGTTAAGCCTAAAGGCCAAACATGCCTTGCAGCTTTTCGTTAAATAACCTTTAGAAAATGCCAACATTATAAAAAAGGGGAAAAGCTAAGATGAAAGAGGAAGCATGTGTGGGGCTATTTCCTCTTTCTCTATGGGTTTGGAAAGCATGACTAATTAGTTTGGCCAAGGTGCTTTTAAGTTATTTGTTTTCCCAGGAAGATGGTTATTTTAAGTACTGTATGTGTGTGTGCGTGTGCGTGCACCTGTGCCATACACTATGAGCATCAAACTACTATGAGCATCAAACCAGCCTTTTTATATATCTACTTGGAAACAGTATTGATAATGTTGTTAAAAAAGTAAGTCCTCCAATATCTTGATTTATCAAACTGGTTTAATTTTCAGATTGTTTGGTGCCGAAACAGACAGATATGAAACAAATTCCTGCAAGCTCTAATGAAAAATGATGTATTGTGTCAAAAACAAATGTGGGATTTACAGACCTTTGTATAGAAAACAGGGAGGCTCTTTTCCAAATGTGGGGTTGTTGCTTTACATCACAACAATGTCACCAAATGATCAATGGCATGAACTCCTGTTCAGCAATGGCAGCTCACTCATATTGGATCTCCTGAAAGCAAACATTATCCTTATCCAGTTTTCTATAACTTCTAAGTACCAAACATCTATGTACAGAAACACTTCGCCCAGCAGAATGCAGCCTTTCAGCAGAAATGTTTATGATATGGTGTGTGTGTGAGAGAGAGTGTGAGTGTGTTTGCATATGTGTTGACATGTGAAGAGTTTCGTTCCAAAACACTATATCCACCAATTTTTCACTGGGTTTTTTTTCACCAGAAATGATTGCTTATGGGTACCTTCACGTGTGTGTAAAATATCACTGTTCTCAGATTTTTTTATTATTCGATTTGAGATGTGTATTGATATTTATTTATTTTTCTCTAAACGCTATATATCCATTGTTTAGCTGGAATGGAATGTTCGTATACTGTATATTTGCCTGTGATATGTGGTTGTCTCATTAGCTATCTTAAGACGAATGCACTACATTTTAGTCACTCTGCATAAGAGCATCTTCTAAATGACTAAAATTAAAATATTTTATTACTGTATTGATTCTTTTTTTTATCACAAATGTATAATTTGTACAGTTCTTTATAAAAAAAGATGTAGTTATTTATCACGTTTGACTGTAAAACCTAGCAGTACTACTTATTTATATGAGTGTGAGGTGGATATATAGCGTTTTGCAACAAAACATTATTTGTCTCGCTGAAATAAAACCATCAAGTGACAGATTTTAAAACAAATACATTAGTCTCTACAACCCAATGCCATGATTAGGTGGTGAAAAAACACACATCTCTCTCATCATTTCTTTAAACAATAAAAGCTAATTTACCAACATTTCTGAAAATGGATATATAGCGTTGTGGAATGAAACCCTTCATGTGCTCCTGCACTGTGCAGAGCTTTTCCTCAATCTTCTGCGTAAATGAAGACCATTCATCATAAAGCAGACCCAGTGCACCACACAGTTATGGTGTCTAGTTACCCCATTACTGAAATCCAAATTTTCTGTATTTATCAACTAATAATTACAGAGAGAAGTGTCTGGTGTGTTATGTTCTCATGAAGCTAGCCAATTGTCCATCTCTGTCCACAGCAGCTGATTGGATCGTCCTTTCCAGTCCTTCTCCTAGTAGTTCAGCTCTCTGAGACAGATGTTTGCACATGCACACTTGTGTAGACTGTCACATGTGCACATGTGTAGACTGTCACATGTGCACACCCACACAAACACAAGTCACATGCAAAGATATCACTCCCATGCACGCATGGACACACAAAACACACACACACACACACCCCAACACACAGACAGATAAGAAGTGCCTCAAATCATCCACATTCCATTTCTCTCCATCTATTTCCAGTGATTGCACAACAGTGGTCAATAAGTTATTTAGGCAATCGGTGGACGTCATGAGTGGAGTGGCTGGTGGAGCGGACCTTTAAGGAATGATACACGCTGTCAGTCATCAGTATAGTTGTCAAGCGAGCTGCCATGCCTTTATTGACGGACTGCTACAGGATGTTTCATCTGCCTCTCAGCTCCACTTGGCTACAGTACATGCTAAGTAGAAATGTGGCCTGGTGTCTACAAACAACAAACTATTAAAAGTAAAGATACAGTCAAATAAAGTTATCCTCTCCCAACAGAAACTGAAGAATAGCAGCTGTCCTTACAAAGACAGCTGAATACACAGAAACTCATATTTCCATTTAATTCCAACTGCATTCCAGAATATATTGCTCGGATTTTGAACAGCCTTAGTAATCTTTAGTAAAGGCCAAGGCGAAAGCAGAAGGCATAGCATGCACTGGCAGTGGCAGATAGATTGAAAGATTTCAGTTCACTTTGTCACACTACCAGGCCTTTTCATATTGATGCATTTTCAGACTGGTGGCTGAAGGATAGACATTGGGGCGATTCCAGCGATACGGACATTACAATCGCGTGATTTTTCATAACTTTAATCTCACAGAACAGAGAAAGAAAACATAAATTAAACTTTTGATGTGTGTCTACAGTATCCCTGGGGGGGGGGGGGGAGAAGTGATTGGACCTCGGATCCACGACAGTGCGTGTGGTTGGCCGGTGAGCATGTTCCTGTAAGACGTTGTGCCATGGGCTATCACAAGAACGCGCTCTTTGAAAGGAGGGGTTGTGTAGGTTTATAAGTGCGTATATCAACTCTGCTACTTGAGCAAGCTTTTGTCCCACAGTCGAGGTCGCGCTGGGCTGAGGGTTGAGGGTTCGAGCCACACTTCCTGCCTGTTTCATTACATTGAAAGCGGACTTCTAAATATTGGCATGTTGCAGAAATATAGCAAATAAGATGCGTTATGTATGTTACATGAAATGTACAAGCTTTATGGGAGACTGAACATATTAGAAAAAAAGTCAGATTTTGTAAGTCTTACGTCAAAACATGGATAGCCATTTCGAAGGTTTTTGTGTTCAGCCAAACCACCATTTTTAAAAGACTGTCATTTACATCATTAATTTAGAGAGGAAAACAGCCGTTATGGATGTTACAGAGTCTGAAATAGATATTAAAATCTTAAATATTTCTATCAAAATCTATCATAGCACATTTGTTGTCATTTGGAATGTTTAAAAAAAAAGGTCAGCAGAAGGCATAGTACTTTAGGATTGCGTAACTAGAGGTAGCCTGAATAATATACAAGGCCAGGCACCACACCCTAACATTAGATTTTTATTTCACTTTATATATATATATATATATACACAGTACCAGTCAAAAGTTTGGACAAACGTATTCATTGAAGGGTTTTTCTTAATTTTTACTATTTTCTACATTGAAGAATAATAGTGAACACATCAAAATGATGAAATAACACATATGGAATCTTGTAGTAACCAAAACAGTGTTAAACAAATCAAAATATATTTTATATTTGAGATTCTTCAAATAGCCACCCTTTGCCTTTATGACAGCTTTGCCCACTCTTGGCATTCTCTCAACCAGCTTCCCCTGGAATGCTTTTCCAACAGTCTTGAAGGAGTTCCCACGTTGGCTACTTTTCATTCACCCTGCCGTCCGACTCATCTCAAACCATCTCAATTTGGTTGAGGTCGGGGGATTGTGGAGGCCAGGTCATCTGATGCATCGCTCTCCTTCTTGGTAAAATAGCCCTTACACAGCCTGGAGGTGTGTTGGGTCATTGTGCTGTTGAAAAACAAATGATAGTCCCACTAAGCCCAAACCAGATGGGATGGCATATCGCTGCAGAATGCTGTGGTAGACATACTGGTTAAGTGTGCCTTGAATTCTAAATAAATCACAGACAGTGTCACCAGCAAAGCATCCCCACACCATCACACCACCTCCTCCATGCTTTACGGTGGGAACTACACATGCGGCGATCATCCGTTCACCCACACCGCATCTCACAAAGACACGGCGGTTGGAACCAAAAATCTCAAATTTGGACTCCAGACCAAAGTACAAATTTCCACTGGTCTAATGTCCATTGCTCGTGTTTCTTGTCCCAAGCAGGTCTCTTCTTATTATTGGTGTCCTTTAGTAGTGGTTTCTTTGCAGCAATTCGACAACGAAGGCCTGATTCACACAGTCTCCTCTGAACAGTTGATGTTGAGATGTGTCTGTGACTTGAACTCTGTGAAGCATTTATTTGGGCTGCAATTTGAGGCTGGTAACTCTAATGAACTTATCCTCTGCAGCAGAGGTAACTCTGGGTCTTCCTTTCCTGTGACGGTCCTCATGAGATCCAGTTTCATCATAGCGCTTGTTGGTTTTTGCAACAGCAAAGTTCTTGAAATGTTCCGTATTGACTGACCTTCATATCTTAAAGTAATGATGGTCTGTTGTTTCTCTTTGCTTATTTGAGCTGTTCTTGCCATTATATGGACTTGGTCTTTTACCAAATAGGGCTATCTTCTGTATATAATACAATATCACTGATTGGCTCAAACACATTAAGAAGGAAAGAAATTCCACAAATGAACTTTTAAGAAGGCACACATGTTAATTGAAATGCATTCCAGGTGACTACCTCATGAAGCTGGTTGAGAGAATGCCAAGTGTGCAAAGCTGTCAAGGCAAAGGGTGGCTATTTGAAGAATCTCAAATATAAAATATATTTTGATTTGTTTAACACTTTTTTGGTTACCCATGATTCCATGTGTGTTATTTCATAGTTTTAATGTCTTCATTATTATTCTACAATGTAAAATATAGTAAAAATTAAGAAAAACCCTTGAGGTAGTAGGTGTGTCCAAACTTTTGACTGGTAGTGTATATCAAAATTAACCTTTACCAGTTGAATGGATTAAAATGTAACAAAATATGCAAATGAGACAGACTATACTGCCAATCCACTTTTCTGGACACTGGATGAAGTCGGTATATTTTGGCGGGCTTTCATTTGAAAAACACACTCCAGGACTATTCACAGATTGTTTATAAACACTCTTCTCATCTTTCCATTATTGTGTTTTAATGTATTTCTAATACCTTTTAAGAATTTTTCTGATAGTTGTTTTCTAAGACCCCTTTTCCATCTGTTTGACCAGAAATCAAAACCTTTGTTTATTCCTAATTTTTAGGATGGGAAATGGTTTAAACGTTTGTATATGCCTTAATAAGAAATTATATAAAAAATAACACTTTGCTTTCATTTGACACCACATTTGATGAGCTCCTATGAACTTCACATGTTAGTGCACATGGGGCTTTTTACATGGAAATACCCTTCTACAAAGGCAGCATGCAAACACAGAAAACAAACAAAGAGGAAGCACAGATCTCATCGTGATGTTTTCTCAGTTCCCAACATACTGCACCTGAAACTGAAGACAAAAATACAAAGTTTATACTACAACTGCAAATCATTTCTGTTTACAGTGTGAAATCAAAGTAAAAACATTATTGATAGAGAGCTGGGTTCACATATTGAATAGTTAGGATTAGGGCTGTGACGGACATGGAATGTTCGGTTTACGTTTATTGGTCAGACAAAGGACGTGGTCACCGTAATAACTGTTCGAAGAGCTTATCTTTATTTATTTTTTGGGCCGCACATTTTCTCCTCTCCTCAGCTCCTGACTGCATGTGCTGCTGCTACAGGGAGGGGGGCGTTGCCTATGCAAACGAAGACCGGTTTGCTACAACAAATTGCTTCTTTCAGCAAGGAGCAACGAAGTTTCATCACGTTGTAGAGTTCATGTTACAACAGAAACGGACTCAACCGCACGGGACTCTAACCAGGACTCTAACCCGGAAGCTAATAAGAAATCCCGCTATGCCCTCCGACAAACCATTAAACAGGCAAAGAGTCAATACAGGACTAAGATCGAATCGTACTACACCGGCTCCGACACTCATCGGATGTGGCAGGGCTTGAAAACTATTACAGACTACAAAGGGAAGCACAGCCGCGAGCTGCCCAGTGACACGAGGCTACCAGACAAGCTAAATTACTTCTATGCTCGCTTCGAGGCAAGTAACACTGAAACATGCATGAGAGCATCAGCTGTTCCGTGTTCTGTGTGATCACGCTCTCCATAGCCGATGTGAGTAAGACCTTTAAACAGGTCAACATTCACAAGGCCGCAGGGCCAGACGGATTACCAGGACGTGTAATCCGAGCATGCGCTGACCAACTGGCAAGTGTTTTCACTGACATTTTCATCCTGTCCCTGACTGAGTCTGTAACACCAATATGTTTCAAGCAGACCACCATAGTCCCTGTGCCCAAGAACACTAAGGTAACCTGCCTAAATGACTACCGACCCGTAGCACTCACGTCTGTAGCCATGAAGTGCTTTGAAAGACTGGTCATGGCTCACATCAACACCATTATCCCAGAAACCCTAGAACCACTCCAATTTGCATACCGCCCCAACAGATCCACAGATGATGCAATCTCTATTGCGCTCCACACTGCTCTTTCACACCTGGACAAAAGGAACACCTATGTGAGAATTTTATTCATTGACTACAGCTCAGCGTTCAACACCATAGTGGCCTCAAAGCTCATCACTAAGCTAAGGACCCTGGGACTAAACACCTCCCTCTGCAACTGGATCCTGGACTTCCTGATGGGCCACCCCCAGGTGGTAAGGGTAGGTAACAACACATCCGCAACGCTGATCCTCAACACGGGGGCCCTGCAGGGGTGCGTGCTCAGTCCCCTCCTGTACTCCCTGTTCACTCATGACTGCATGGCCAGGCACGACTACAACACCATCATTAAGTTTGCCGATGACACAACAGCGGTAGGCCTGATCACCGACAACGACAAGACAGCCTATAGGGAGGAGGTCAGAAACCTGGCCGTGTGGTGCCAGGATAACAACCTCTCCCTCAACGTGACCAAGACAAAGGAGATGATTGTGGACTACACTAAAAAGAAGAGGACCGAGCACGTACCCATTCTCATCGACAGGGCTGTAGTGGAGCAAGTTCCTTGGTGTCCACATCACCAACAAACTAACATGGTCCAAGCACACCAAGACAGTCGTGAAGAGGGCACGACAAAACCTATTCCCCCTAAGGAGACTGAAAAGATTTGGCATGGGTCCTCAGATCCTCAAAAGGTTCTACAGCTGCACCATTGAGAGCATCCTGACTGGTTGCATCACCGCCTGGTATGGCAAATGCTCGGCCTCCGACCGCAAGGCACTACAGAGGGTAGTGCGTACGGCCCAATACATCACTGGGGCCAAGCTTCCTGCCATCCAGGACCTCTACACCAGGCGGTGTGAGAGGAAGGCCCTTAAAATTGTCAAAGACTCCAGCCACCCTAGTCATAGACTGTTCTCTCTGCTACCGCACGGCAAGCGGTACCGGAGCGCCAAGTTTAAGTCCAAGAGGCTTCTTTACAGCTTCTACCCCTTTTACAACATTAACAATGTCTACACTGTATTTCTGATCCATTTTATTTTATTGGACAAAAAAATTGCTTTTCTTTCGAAAACAAGGACATTTCTAAGTGACCCCAAACTTTTGAACGGTAGTGTATTTGTCAACAGCAGAACTTCAAACCAAGTGGATGCAGTTAGTAGCATTTTGTTCATTATGCAAAATAGTTCAACTAACATAATAATAATAATAATAATAAGCCATTTAGCAGACGCTTTTATCCAAAGCGACTTACAGTCATGTGCGCATACATGTTTTACGTATGGGTGGTCCCGGGGATCGAACCCACTACCCTGGCATTACAAGCGCCATGCTCTACCAATTGAGCTACAGAGGACCACATGTAGTGCAAGTGCTCCAAAAAGTAACCAAGTTGTATCCTGATACAGATGGCTACTGGTAGAGTTCCTGGAGCATTTGTATATTTGTCGACAACCTTGGACTGATGGAGAAGTTGATAGTAGCACCAAAAGTAAAGATCTCTGTCGTACTCCATGCCAAGGGACCTCTGAGTAGTAGAGTGATGACATACAGTTGAAGTCGGAAGTTTATGGCTTTAGAAGCTTCTGATAGGCTAATTAACAACATTTGAGTCACTTTGAGGTGTACCTGTGGATGTATTTCAAGGCCTACCTTCACACTCAGTGCCTCTTTGCTTGACATCATGGAAAAATCAAAAGAAATCAGCCAAGACCTCAGAAAAAAAATTGTAGACCTCCACAAGTCTGGTTCATCCTTGGGAGCAATTTCCAAATGCCTGAAGTTACCACATTCATCTGTACAAACAACAGTACGCAAGTATAAACACCATGGGACCATGCAGCCGTCATACCGCTCAGGAAGGAGACGCGTTCTGTCTCCTAGAGATGAACGTACTTTGGTGCGAAAAGTGCAAATCAATCCCAGAACAGCAGCAAAGGACCTTGTGAAGATGCTGGAGGAAACAGGTACAAAAGTATCTATATCCACAGTAAAACGAGTCCTATATTTACATAACCTGAAAGGCCGCTCAGCAAGGAAGAAGCCACTGCTCCAAAACCGTCAGAAAAAAGCCAGACTACGCTTTGCAACTGCACATGGGGACAAAGATCGTACTTTTTGGAGAAATGTCCTCTGGTCTGATTAAACAAAAATAGAACTGTTTGGTCATAATGACCATCGTTATGTTTGGAGGAAAAAGGGGTCTGCTTGCAAGCCAAAGAACACCATCCCAAAACATGAAGCACGGGGGTGGCAGCATCATGCTGTGGGGGTGCTTTGCTGCAGGAGGGACTGGTGCACTTCACAAAATAGATGGCATCATGAGGAAGGAAAATTATGTGGATATATTGAAGCAACATCTCAAGACATCAGTCAGGAAGTTAAAGCTTGGTCGCAAATGGGTCTTCCAAATGGACAATGACCCCAAGCATACTTCCAAAGTTGTGGCAAAATGGCTTAAGGACAACAAAGTCAAGGTATTGGAGTGGCCATCACAAAGCCCTGACCTCAATCCTATAGAACATTTGTGGGCAGAACTGAAAAAGCATGTGCGAGCAAGGAGGCCTACAACCTGACTCAGTTACACCAGCTCTGTCAGGAGGAATGGGCCAAAATACACCCAACTTATTGTGGAAGACTACCCGAAACATTTGACCCAAGTTAACCAATTTAAAGGCAATGCTACCAAATACTAATTGAGTGTATATAAACTTCTGACCCACTGGGAATGTGATGAAAGAAATAAAAGCTGAAATAAATCATTCTCTCTACTATTATTCTGACATTTCACATTCTTAAAATAAAGTGGTGATCCTAACTGTCCTAAGACAGGGAATTTTTACTAGGATTAAATGTCAGGAATTGTGAAAAACTGAGTTTAAATGTATTTGGCTAAGGTGTATGTAAACTTCCGACTTCAACTGTATGTGCTTCCCTGTTTCCCCCCCATGTCTTTCTTATTGTTAGCTAGTTGTTATTATTGAAGGAAACACATTTTAAATGGAAAGTAACAAGAACAACCATATCTGGTAATGGTGTGATTCTCATACTATTGTGACCCCGAGCAATGGAGCAAAATGCTTTCTCAAGGTGGAAGTTTCTGAGAATCACCATTCTGCCAATAGTTGAGCAGAGATATGAGGGAACAAATCCCCATTACAGTCCAATTAAAGTGTGAACTATTAAACACTCCATAATGAGAATCAAGCTCATCATATTATGAAAAAGTCCCTGTCAGTCAGCACCCACTGGGCAAAAACTGGTTGAATCAATGTTGTTTCCACATCATTTTAACCTACAAAATTAAAATGTAATGACGTTTAATCAACGTTTTTACACCCAACTTTTAACCTAAATCCAATGACAGGGTGACAATTTTGGTTGAGTTCACGTTGAATTCATGTTAGTTTAAAACTCAACCAAATGTATACTGAGCAAAAATATAAAACGCAACATGGAAAAATGTCAAACATTTGACTGAGTTACAGTTCATGTAAGGAAATCAGTAAATTGAAATAAATTCATTAGGCCCTATTCTATGGATTTCACATGACTGGGCAGAGGCGTTTATCACAGACAGAAATACTCCTCAGTTCCATCAGCTGTCAGGGTGGCTGGTCTCAGACGATCCTGCCGGTGAAGAAGCCAGATGTGGAGGTCCTGGGCTGGCGTGGTTACACGTGCACTGCAGTTGTAAGGCCAGTTGGACGTACTGCCAAATTCTCTAAAACAACGTTGGATGCAGCTTATGGTAGAGATATTAACATTAAATTCTCTGGCAACAGCTCTGGTGGACATTCTTGCAGTCAGCATGCCAATTGCATGCTCGCTCAAAACTTGAGACATCTGTGGCATTGTGTTGTGTGAAAACACTGCACATTTTAGAGTAGCCTTTTATTGTCCCCAGGACAAGGTGCACCTGTGTAATGATCATGCTGTTTAAATCAGCTTCTTGATATGCCACACCTGTCAGGTGGAGGAATTATCTTCGTAAAGGAGAAATGCTGACTAACAGGGATGTAAACAAATTTCTGCACAATATTGGAGAGAAATAAGCTTTTTGTGCGTATAGAACATTTGAGATCTTTTATTTCAGCTCATGAAACCAACACTTTACAAGTTGTATTTATATTTTTTGTTCAGTATAAATCAAAACTACAAGTTGAACTGATGTCTGTGCCCAGTGGGCAGAGCCTGGGAGGGAGGGAGGGAGGCTGGAGAAGCATTTCATCTCCACACAGGACGCAGCCAGAATACATATGAGGAAGAAGGAGGTCTAAGGACCAGCTCTCAGACCTGCTTCCATTGTGACTACCAGACAAGTCTATCTACGAGAGATTACAATCATAAGATCAATGATCTTTGAAATAGATGCCTGAAATGAAGTCACATGATACGCCGCACATCTAAGCCTGCAATGTATTTTTTAAAAAGTGTGTTATCAAATGACACAGGGAATGAACAGGACATTTCCAGCCCCCCTCTCTATTGGAAGTCAAATGAAAGGTAAGCTCCTGTCTAGACTAGAGTCCAGCCCCACAGTAGTGTGTGTGCTCCCTCCCACCACCGTCCCACCCCCCTCGGAGTGGCCTTTACAAGAACCACCATCAGATACAGCTAAGAGCTCTCATTAAAGCCATCATTAGCCATCCTCATGGGGGCGGGCCCTGGCTGTATCAAAGGTCACAAACCAAACCTTAAGTCCACCTTAACAGCCATGATTGGAGCGAGCAGAGGTCAGCACAGCCTGGCGTCCCTCCAGCAGCACGATGGGCCACTGAGTGTTTGGAGAACTGCACTTCATTAAAGGATGAAGGCTGCTCTGGGGGAATCTGTGTGTGTGTGAGCCCCAGAAGCAAATTGTCTGGCCATTGCCAGAGATTTATAAGTGGGTCTGAATGCAAATCATCCCTGCACTGACATTAATCTAGAAGGGGGATTTCATTAAGGGTTTTCGCCAGAGAGAGGGAGTTCAGGAGCTCGTAAATTTGGCCTGGCACACTGATTGTTCAGCAGAATCACCGGGTGAATGACTGTACGCCAGCAGCCACAGGAAGCAGCTTGCTCTATCATGCTTTTATTTCCTGCTGAGGGGTCTCCAAACACATGCTAACACTGTTAGGACTGGGGGGGTACTATTTATGAACCTGCCAATCTGCAGGCTGCAGTAGTTCCTTCAGAGAGGGCTAGGCTGCGACTCGGTTAGTTTGGAAACTAAATACAGTACAGATGGGGGTATAAAGTGCTATATGAAAACTGTTTACATTATTTATTTTTTCCATACAGTTCTTTCTAGAAAAGCTTTTGGCCCAAATTAACAGCCTAAATAAGGCCATTTCAAATGTCAAATGCACTGTGCAAATTCCTCTGACCTGTTTATTACCTGGAACACTTAAGTGGGTTGTTTACTTGGCTGGCCTGTTCAGATTATCTAAAGATTGCTTAGTCTGCAGACACCCTGCTTAGTGGATCCCTTAATATGTCCTCATTGTAGAGTGTGTGACCCAGAACAAGATGACATAAGACCTTCAACATCAATGCATTAGTTCAAAGTCAAGTTAGTCAGGGGCAATTTAAAATGTACTAAAATTTTTTTGCCGAACATGCTGTTTCCATAACATATTAATGGTCCACTTAAAGTTGAACATACATTGAAATTATTAACCAACATTTACAAATCTTTTCAGAGAGCTGCCATACGCAGCCATTTATAAACGCCCATATCTGAACAGATAACCTCCTGATTTATTGGGTAATTAAGCCATATTAATTATTTATAAAAACATGATTGTAACCGTGCAATAGACCCTATCAATCTACCCCGAAGAGGACATATTTAATTTCAGTGGAAACTAGAAAACTAGGGATTTATTTAAATTTTTATTACTGTGGAAAACTTGGCCACTATTTTCAATCCATCTCCATAGTACAGATATCTAATTTCTTACAACCAAGTCAAAGTGGAAGAACATGCCTGTTCTGGCACTGAGCCTTTATTTACTGTACCAACAACAGAAAGGCCTGAATCTCTTTCAGCCCTTCGATCAGCTCTGACTGATGTTCACATGAGCTCCATTGCCACATTGAACTGAGGAGCACTTTGGAGCATGATTTGTCACATCGTCCATCAATATTTCATCAGGCAAGAATGCTTTTCATGTTTGTTTACTCTAGGTTACGTTTCATGCTGCATTCAAATGGCAGCCTGACAAGGCCACCCCAGGGTCCTGCTGGAGCCCTACTGTTGGTGTCACGTACAGTGCATTCGGAAAGTATTCGGACCCCTTCACTTTTTCCATATTTTGTTACGTTTCAGCCTTATTCTAAAATGGATTAAATAAAAACATTTCCTCATCAATCTACACAAAATACCCATAATGACAAAGCGAAAACAGGTTTTTAGAAAATAATTCAAATACCTTATTTACTTAAGTATTCAAACCCTTTGCTATGAGAATCGAAATTGAGCTCAGGTGCATCCTGTTTTCATTGATCATCCTTGAGATGTTTCTACAACTTGATTGAAGTCCACCTGTGGTATATTCAATTGATTGGACATGATTTGGAAAGGCACACACCTGTCTATACGAGGTTCCACAGTTGACAGTGCATGTCAGAGCAAAAACCAAGCCATGAGGTTGAAGGAATTGGCCGTAGAGATAGCATTGAGGAGTACACCACATCAGTCACTGGCTTCATCAATAAGTGCATCGATGATGTCGTCCCCACAGTGACCGTACGTACATACCCCAACCAGAAGCCATGGATTACAGGAAACATCCGCACTGAGCTAAAGGGTAGAGCTGCCGCTTTCAAGGAGCGGGACTCTAACCCGGACGCTTATAAGAAATCCCGCTATGCCCTCCTGAAGCATGCATGAGAGCACCAGCTGTTCTGGATGACTATGTGATCACGCTCTCCGTAGCCGATGTGAGTAAGACTTTTAAGCAGGTCAACATTCACAAGGCCGCAGGGCCAGACGGATTACCAGGACGTGTACTCCGAGCATGTGCTGACCAACTGGCAAGTGTCTTCACTGACATTTTCAACATGTCCCTGACTGAGTCTGTTATACCAACATGTTTCAAGCAGACCACCATAGTCCCCGTGCCCAAGGACACTAAGATAACCTGCCTAAATGACTACCGACCCGTAGCACTGACGTCTGTAGCCATGAAGTGCTTTGAAAGGCTGGTCATGGCTCACATCAACACCATTATCCCAGAAACCCTAGACCCACTCCAATTTGCATACCGCCCCAACAGATGATGCAATCTCTATTGCACTCCACACTGCCCTTTCCCACCTGGACAAGAGGAACACCTACGTGAGAATGCTATTCATTGACTACAGCTCAGCATTCAACACCATAGTGCCCTCAAAGCTCATCACTAAGCTAAGGATCCTGGGACTAAACACCTCCCACTGCAACTGGATCCTGGACTTCCTGACGGGCCGCCCCCCAGGTGGTAAGGGTAGGTAACAACACATCTGCCACACTGATCCTCAACACGGGGGCCCCTCAGGGGTGCGTGCTCAGTCCCCTCCTGTACTCCCTGTTCACCCATGACTGCATGGCCAGGCACGACTCCAACACCATCATTAAGTTTGCAGACGACACAACAGTGGTAGGCTTGATCACCGACAACGATGAGACAGCCTATAGGGAGGAGGTCAGAGACCTGGCTGTGTGGTGCCAGGATAACAACCTCTCCCTCAACGTAACCAAGACAAAGGAGATGATTGTGGACTACAGGAAAAAAAGGAAGACTGAGCACCACCCCATTCTCATCGACGGGGCTGTAGTGGAACAGGTTGAGAGCTTCAAGTTCCTTGGTGTCCACATCACCAACGAACTATCATGGTCCAAACACACCAAGACAGTCGTGAAGAGGGCACGACAAAGCCTATTCCCCCTCAGGAGACTGAAAAGATTTGGCATGGGTCCTCAGATCCTCAAAAAATTCTACAGTTGCACCATCGAGAGCATCCTGACTGGTTGCATCACCGCCTGGTATGGCAACTGCTTGGCCTCCCACCGCAAGGCACTACAGAGGGTAGTGCGTACGGCCCAGTACATCACTGGGGCCAAGCTTCCTGCCATCCAGGACCTCTATACCAGGCGGTGTCAGGGGAAGGCCCTCAAAATTGTCAAAGACTCCAGCCACCCTAGTCATAGACTGTTCTCTCTGCTACCGCACGGCAAGTGGTACCGGAGTGCCAAGTCTAGGTCCAAAATACTTCTCAACAGCTTCTACCCCTAAGCCATAAGACTCCTGAACAGCTAATCATGGCTACCCAGACTATTTGCACTGCCCCCCCATCTTTTTACGCTGCTGCTACTCTGTTAATTATTTATGCAGTCACTTTAACTCTACCCACATGCACATTGACTCTGCACCGGTACCCGCCTGTATATATAGCCTCCCTACTGTTATTTTATTTTACTTCTGCTCTTTTTTTCTCAACACTTTTTTGTTGTTGTTTTATTTTACTTTTTTATTAAAAATAAATGCACTGTTGGTTAAGGGCTGTAAGTAAGCATTTCACTGTAATGTCTGCACCTGTTGTATTCGGCGCATGTGGCCAATACAATTTTATTTTATTTGATTTGATTTAGAGCTCCGAGACAGGATTATGTTGAGGCACAGATCTGGGGACGGGTACCAAACAATTTCTGCAGCATTGAAGGTCCCCAAGAACATAGTGGCCTCCATCATTCTTAAATGGAAGAAGTTTGGAACCACCAAGACTCTTCCTAGAGCTGGCCGCCTGGCAAAACTGAGCAATCGGGGGAGAAGGGTCTTGGTCAGGGAGGTGACCAAAAACCCGATTGTCACTCTGACAGGGCTCCAGAGTTCCTCTGTGGAGATGGGAGAACCTTACAGAAGGACAACCATCTCTGCAGCATTCCAATCAGGCCTTTATGGTAGACTGACCAGACGGAAGCCACTCCTCAGTAAAAGGCATATGACAGCCCGCTTGGAGTTTGCCAAAAGGCACCTAATTGACTCTCAGACCATGAGAAACAAGATTTTCTGGTCTGATGAAACCAAGATTGAACTCTTTGGCCTGAATGCCAAGCGTCACGTCTGGAGGAAACCTGGCACCATCCCTATGGTGAAGCATGGTAGTGGCAGCATCATGCTGTGGGGATGTTTTTCAGCGGCAGGAACTGGGAGACTAGTCAGGATCGAGGGATAAATGAAGGAGCAAAGTACAGAGAGATCCTTGATGAAAACCTGCTCCTCAGGACTTCAGACTGGGGCGAAGGTTCACCTTCCAACTGGACAACAACCCTAAGCACACAGCCAAGACAACGCAGGAGTGGCTTCAGGACAAGTCTCTGAATGTCCTTGAGTGGCCAAGCCAGAGCCCGGACTTGAATCCGATAGAACATCTCTGGAGAGACCCGAAAATAGCTGTGCAGCGACGCTCCCCATCCAACCTGACAGAGCTTGAGGACCTGCAGAGAGGAATGGGAGAAACTCCCCAAATACAGGTGTGCCAAGCTTGTAGCGTCATACCTAAGAAGACTCGAGGCTGTAATCGCTACCAAATGTGCTTCAACAAAGTACTGAGTAAAGGGTCTGAATACTTATGTAAATGTAATATTGCATTTTTTGTGTCTGGAGGGTGAAAATCCCAAAACATTATATTTTGCTCAGAGTATTATTTATGATCACCTCCCCTGTCTGATATCTCAATTTTCTCTATGCCACAAACTCCAAAAGGTCAACATTTCATATTTGTGTGTAGATTGCCATGCACCTGCAAAAAAGATAGCTCAGATGTGCGAGTGCCTTTTGAATATGTTTTATTTGCAAAAAATTCAAAAAAACGGTTTTTGCTTTGTCATTATGGGGTATTGTGTGTAGATTGATGAGGGAAAAAATAATTTAATTAATTTTAGAATAAGGCTGTAACGTAACTAAATATGGAAAAAGTCAAGGGGTCTGAATACTTTCCGAACGCACTGTACACTCCATTTAACACCACCCCAGCCTCTAACTCATAGACCAGGGATCATCAACTAGATTCAGCCGCAGGACATTGTTTTCTTGAGCGGATGGACAGGGTGCCGGACCATGAATACAAATAATTTGTAGACTGCAAATTGACTCCAAGAAGCCCAAAAATATATATTTGACTAAAACATAATATTTTCAAACCTTGCTTACATTTGTATCCGATCACATAAATCTCTCTATTATCCATGGGAATACTTTGGAACAGATTTCCAATATTAAAATCCCTTAGAGATGATTTGCTGGTGTTTTTACAGTATTTTATGTACAACAATAAAACATTAAAATTAAATATACATTTTTTAATTGCTCAGAAAACTTGGGGGGGCAAAATAAAATCATCCAGTTGGGGAACCCTGTCATAGACCATAGGTTGAATACAAACTATTCCCTATATAGTGCACTTCTGGTCAAAAGTAGTGACTTATATAAATAAACATAAGCATAGCACTAAGTATTAAGGCAGACCCAAGTGGGCTTTTCACCAGAGAGAGACCCGTGGCTATGGCTATGGCTATGCTCCACTTCTTTTGTGCATAACTGGATCCAACTGTTTTGTGCATAACATTACTTCATTATCCAAGTGTTTTGTTGCAGATCCCTCGGTGGGTTTCTTTAAAACATCTTTAAACCGAGGACCTGGTTTGAATAAATTGTTTACATTTCCTGGAATTTTACTCATAAAATATAAATGTTTTTGGTAACATCACTTCTTTGACATCTTGCGGTTCGAGAAACTCTGCAAAGATCGGGTCAGCATCCCAAATATTGTTTAAAGCATGTTGGCCATTCACGGCTGGGAACTGAGCTAGAATGCTAAATGAGAGTTTGCAGATGCATCTGGCGAGATAAGAAACGAAGAGGACCTGTTGGGATCAGACCAGCCCCACTCTTATTAAACCTCCTGCAGCCTTCTAATGCATCACACAATAAGAAGACTGGATCAGGCCACAGCAATTACAGTGAGGGAAAAAAGTATTTGATCCCCTGCTGATTTTGTACGCTTGCCCACTGACAAAGAAATGATCAGTCTATAATTTTAATGGTAGGTTTATTTGAACAGTGAGAGACAGAATAACAACAAAAAAATCCAGAAAAACGCATGTCAAAAATGTTATCAATTGATTAGCATTTTAATGAGGGAAATAAGTATTTTACCCCGTCTCAATCAGAAAGATTTCTGGCTCCCAGGTGTCTTTTATACAGGTAACGAGCTGAGATTAGGAGCAAACTCTTAAAGGGAGTGCTCCTAATCTCAGCTTGTTACCTGTATAAAAGACACCTGTCCACAGAAGCAATCAATCAGATTCCAAACTCTCCACCATGGCCAAGACCAAAGAGCTCTCCAAGGATGTCAGGGACAAGATTGTAGACCTACACAAGGCTGGAATGGGCTACAAGACCATCGCCAAGCAGCTTGGTGAGAAGGTGACAACAGTTGGTGCGATTATTCGCAAATGGAAGAAACACAAAAGAACTGTCAATCTCCCTCGGCCTGGGGCTCCATGCAAGATCTCACCTCGTGGAGTTGCAATGATCATGAGAACGGTGAGGAATCAGCCCAGAACTACACGGGAGGATATTGCCAATGATCTCAAGGCAGCTGGGACCATAGTCACCAAGAAAACAATTGATAACACACTACGCCGTGAAGGACTGAAATCCTGCAGCGCCCGCAAGGTCCCCCTGCTCAAGAAAGAACATATACAGTTTGCCAATGAACATCTGAATGATTCAGAGGAGAACTGGGTGAAAGTGTTGTGGTCAGATGAGACCGAAATGGAGCTCTTTGGCATCAACTCAACTCGCCGTGTTTGGAGGAGGAGGAATGCTGCCTATGACCCCAAGAACACCATCCCCACCGTCAAACATGGAGGTGGAAACATTACGCTTTGGGGGCATCAAAGGGACGATGGACGGGGCCATGTACCGTCAAATCTTGGGTGAGAACCTCCTTCCCTCAGCCAGGGCATTGAAAATGGGTCGTGGATGGGTATTCCAGCATGACAATGACCCAAAACACACGGCCAAGGCAACAAATGAGTGGCTCAAGAAGAAGCACATTAAGGTCCTTGAGTGGCCTCGCCAGTCTCCAGACCTTAATCCCATAGGAAATCTGTGGAGGGAGCTGAAGGTCCGAGTTGCCAAACGTCAGCCTCGAAACCTTAATGACTTGGAGAAGATCCGCAAAGAGGAGTGGGACAAAATCCCTCCTGAGATGTGTGCAAACCTGGTGGCCAACTACAAGAAACGTCTGACCTCTGTGATTGCCAACAAGGGTTTTGCCACCAAGTACTAAGTCATGTTTTGCAGAGGGATCAAATACTTATTTCCCTCATTAAAATGCAAATCAATTTCTAACATTTTTTACATGCATTTTTCTGGATTTTTTTTTTGTTATTCTGTCTCTCACTGTTCAAATAAACCTACTATTAAAATTATAGACTTATCATTTCTTTGTCAGTGGGCAAATGTACAAAATCAGCAGGGGATCAAATACTTTTTTCCCCTCACTGTACCATGCTACACATACCCATTCTGCTCAATGACAGCACCTCACTTTTTTAGTAGTTTACGTTTTACTTAGTACAACTGGATATTTGTGAAGTTTGTGGCCAGCTAGCCTGAATAAGTAAGTACAAGTGACAGTTTGTGTCAGTCTGTGTTTTGGCATTCAGGTGACAGGATTAAACTATGACATGCTGTACTGTCATATACTATACTATATGACAATGATGAAGCTTAACCTTATTTCCTATTTACTTACTGTACCTCCTGATGTACAATTACATAACAATTGTATGATGTACTGTACTGTACATTTGTCTGTCTGTCATTCAGAGACTTAAATGGTCTTGGGAAGATGCAGCTGTGGATGTCTGTTCTTTACAAGAGCTGATTATAGAAACTGCATATGGTCAGCACAAACACTTAGACAACAGAGAGCTGACAAGGCAGACTGTTTAGGAAACATTAAGAAGAGCAGGAGCCATTCTCCACAGCTGACTCCTCTCTCTGGCTCACTCTGAAACTAACTGCTCCCTCATCTTCCCTTATTTCCAAGAATGGAGTGTGTGTGGTATGTGTGTGTGTGTGTGTGTGTGTGTGTCTGGGTGGGTGTGTGTATGTGTGGTGGGGGGGGTAGGGTAAAATAAAAAACTGGATTGCAGATTTAACCAGCGTTAAAGGCTCTTCATGGTCAATCTGTTGTCTGCAGTGGCCATACAGCATTTACTGCGATACGACCTCTGCAGAAGTCAGGGCATTCATACTTCTCAAGCTTCATGTAACAGAGCAGAGCTGTTGCGAAGGAAGTTGTCAAGGAAGTGAGTTTGTGTTTACAGTGGCTTGCGAAAGTATTCACCCCCCTTGGCATTTTTCCTATTTTGTTGCCTTACAACCTGGAATTAAAATTGATTTTGGGGGGGTTTGTATCATTTGATTTACACAACATGCCTTCCACTTTGAAGATGCAAAATATTTTATATTTTGAAACAAATAAGAAATAAGACAAAAAAACGGAAAACTTGAGCATCCATAACTAACAATTACAGCTGCAAGTCTCTTGGGGTAAGTCTCTATAGGCTTGGAACATTTAGCCACTGGGATTTTTGCCCATTCTTCAAGGCAAAACTGCTCCAGCTCCTTCAAGTTGGATGGGTTCCGCTGGTGTACAGCAATCTTTAAGTCATACCATAGATTTTCAATTGGATTGAGGTCTGGGCGTTGACTAGGCCATTCCAATACATTTAAATGTTTCCGCTTAAACCACTCGAGTGTTGCTTTAGCAGTATGCTTAGGGTCATTGTCCTGCTGGAAGGTGAACCTCCGTCCCAGTCTCAAATCTCTGGAAGACTGAAACAGGTTTCCCTCAAGGATTTCCCTGTATTTAGCGCCATCCATCATTCCTTCAATTCTAACCAGTTTCCCAGTCCCTGCCGATGAAAAACATCCCCACAGCATGATGCTGCCACCACCATGCTTCACTGTGGGGATGGTGTTCTCGGGGTGATGAGAGGTGTTGGGTTTGCGCCAGACATAGTGTTTTCCTTGATGGCCAAAAAGCTCAATTTTAGTCTCATCTGACCAGAGTACCTTCTTCCATTTGTTTGGGGAGTCTCCCACATGCCTTTTGGTGAACACCAAACGGGTTTGCTTATTTTTTTCTTTAAGCAATGGCTTTTTTCTGGCCACTCTTCCGTAAAGCCCAGCTCTGTGGAGTGTATGGCTTAAAGTGGTCCTATGGACAGATACTCCAATCTCCGCTGTGGAGCTTTGCAGCTCATTCAGGGTTATCTTTGGTCTCTTTGTTGCCTCTCTGTGAGTTTTGGTGGGCGGCCCTCTCTTGGCAGGTTTGTTGTGGTGCCATATTCTTTCAATTTTTTAATAATGGATTTAATGGCGCTCCGTGGAATGTTCAAAGTTTCTGATATCTTTTTATAACCCAAACCTGATCTGTACTTCTCCATAACTTTGTCCCTGACCTGTTTGGAGAGCTCCTTGGTGTTCATGGTGCCGCTTGCTTGGTGGTGCCCCTTGCTTAGTGGTGTTGCAGACTCTGGGGCCTGTCAGAACAGGTGTATATATACACCGATCATGTGACAGATCATGTGACACTTAGATTGCACACAGGTGGACTTTATTTAACTAATTATGTGACTTCTGAAGGTAATTGGTTGCACCAGATCTTATTTAGAGGCTTCATAGCAAAGGGGGTGAATACATACAGTGGGGAAAAAAAGTATTTAGTCAGCCACCAATTGTACAAGTTCTCCCACTTAAAAAGATGAGAGAGGCCTGTAATTTTCATCATAGGTACACGTCAACTATGACAGACAAATTGAGGAAAAAAAATCCAGAAAATCACATTGTAGGATTTTTAATGAATTTATTTGCAAATTATGGTGGAAAATAAGTATTTGGTCACCTACAAACAAGCAAGATTTCTGGCTCTCACAGACCTGTAACTTCTTCTTTAAGAGGCTCCTCTGTCCTCCACTTGTTACCTGTATTAATGGCACCTGTTTGAACTTGTTATCAGTATAAAAGACACCTGTCCACAACCTCAAACAGTCACACTCCAAACTCCACTATGGCCAAGACCAAAGAGCTGTCAAAGGACACCAGAAACAAAATTGTAGACCTGCACCAGGCTGGGAAGACTGAATCTGCAATAGGTAAGCAGCTTGGTTTGAAGAAATCAACTGTGGGAGAAATTATTAGGAAATGGAAGACATACAAGACCACTGATAATCTCCCTCGATCTGGGGCTCCATGCAAGATCTCACCCCGTGGGGTCAAAATGATCACAAGAACGGTGAGCAAAAATCCCAAAACCACACAGGGGGACCTAGTGAATGACCTGCAGAGAGCTGGGACCAAAGTAACAAAGCCTACCATCAGTAACACACTACGCCGCCAGGGACTCAAATCCTGCAGTGCCAGACGTGTCCCCCTGCTTAAGCCAGTACATGTCCAGGCCCGTCTGAAGTTTGCTAGAGTGCATTTGGATGATCCAGAAGAGGATTGGGAGAATGTCATATGGTCAGATGAAACCAAAATATAACTTTTTGGTAAAAACTCAACTCGTCGTGTTTGGAGGACAAAGAATGCTGAGTTGCATCCAAAGAACACCATACCTACTGTGAAGCATGGGGGTGGACACATCATGCTTTGGGGCTGTTTTTCTGCAAGGGGACCAGGACGACTGATCTGTGTAAAGGAAAGAATGAATGGGACCATGTATCGTGAGATTTTGAGTGAAAACCTCCTTCCATCAGCAAGGGCATTGAAGATGAAACATGGCTGGGTCTTTCAGCATGACAATGATCCCAAACACACCGCCCGGGCAACAAAGGAGTGGCTTCGTAAGAAGCATTTCAAGGTCCTGGAGTGGCCTACCCAGTCTCCAGATCTCAACCCCATAGAAAATCTTTGGAGGGAGTTGAAAGTCCGTGTTGCCCAGCGACAGCCCCAAAACATCACTGCTCTAGAGGAGATCTGCATGGAGGAATGGGCCAAAATACCAGCAACAGTGTGTGAAAACCTTGTGAAGACTTACAGAAAACGTTTGACCTGTGTCATTGCCAACAAAGGGTATATAACAAAGTATTGAGAAACTTTTGTTATTGACCAAATACTTATTTTCCACCATAATTTGCAAATAAATTCATAAAAAATCCTACAATGTGATTTTCTGGAGAAAAAAAATCTCATTTTGTCTGTCATAGTTGACGTGTACCTATGATGAAAATTACAGGCCTCTCTCATCTTTTTAAGTGGGAGAACTTGCACAATTGGTGGCTGACTAAATACTTTTTTTCCCCACTGTATGCACGCACCACTTTTTTGTGATTTATTTTTTAGAATTCTTTGAAACAAGTAATTTTTTTTCATTTCACTTCACCAATTTGGACTATTTTGTGTATGTCCATTACATGAAACCAAAATAAAAATCAATTTACAGGTTGTAATGCAACAAAATAGGAAAAACACCAAGGGGGATGAATACTTTTGCAAGGCACTGTATACAGGACCTCCCGCCCCCACCTACCATCAACCCATCATATCAATGCGGAGCTATACAGAGCCCTCCGCATTGTTACAAAATTTGGGAGGCGCACGGTGATGCGGTACGGAGCTCGATTTGGCTTCTGCGTGCCTCCGGAGGCTCCGCAATTGCGTCACACCCTCCATACGAAGCCTCTGACCACAGTTTCGGATCAAGCATCAATTGGCTTTTACTCAACCTGATCCAGCTCTACTCCAGTTGGAACCAGCTTGGGAATTCAAGCCTATATAGGCGGTGAAATCAACTCAACCCCTACCTAATCACCCTAACCTGGGGGTTAGGATATATGCTCATGTAGTGGTGCCATAGGGTCCATCGATCCACTGCAGGTTCAGTGGCTGCTGGAATTATTTCAAATACATGTGCAGTGGCCCTCTCCCCTCTCTCAGAAGCTGAAATACAGCGCTTCCCAGGGGCTCGCCTCACTGTGCAGCAACATCCAGGGAGAAATCTGTTGACTTGGCAACACAAGGCCTATTATCAGGTGTCCCTGTGACTCTCTCCACTGGTCTGTGATTTGAAAAGGAGATGTGGAGAAAGAGAGAGCTAATCATGCGCAGAACCCAAGATAAGTGGCAGTTTAACAAGTGACGTCTGATCCAGCAGCTGACAGACTGTACTTTTTTCTGCCCACGCTATAAATAAACCCTAGGGGATAAAAATACCTAAAATAAAATCATTAAGGCTGTTTGAGCCAAAATAGTAGGCTAGAAATAGGCGAACTTTCAAGTTCTATGTCCTTGAGACTAGCTAAACTCAAGATAAGAGAGGTTTCTGTTTGACATTCAAGACTATGCCGCCTCAATGACACCAAAGGCTGATGATTATCTAGTGTCTGATGGTATGACGGAAGGCCTATCCTTCCACACTGCTTTAAAAGCATGCAGTAAGATATTCAATAGGCATTATAGAAATAGGGACAAAGAGCAGCACGTGAGAAGACCTGAATTACAGAATATGGTCCCAAACCTTCTTGTTTTCTGCCAATCTCTAGATATTGATTTAGATAATGATCAGTCTCAGTTTAAGTGTCATGTACACACACCATTTTAATAAAAATGTATTCAGCTGAAATTACCTTTACAGATTTCAGGCATTCCTGCTCTTTATAAGGAGACAGCACAATTTAAAATTGCCCACCACACTTACATGCTATTTATGATTCAGTAACCAGCCATAAAACCAGGACTGCCGGAAAACGTGTGGCGAGGCGGCATTTGCCACAGCTCTTTTCAAATCAGGTGTGGCAGCACTACACCACTTTTGATTTAGTTTAATATAATATATCGAAACAACACTATTTTTCAGTCTGATCAACTGTAGGTTACTAACAACAGCAGCTGCATAGTCTAGCCTGAACCAGAATCTGGCCTTACAGGAGACATTGAACATGGTAATTCTCCTTTGGATTCTGGTTAAAGTCTGACGTACTATGTGCCCTGTCCCTCTGGCCAGGGTAAACAAAGTGGTAACGTTGTCGATTTATAGCCCATTTGTTTGTGAGAAACATTTTATGTGATAACATTTGTTTTATATTCAAACCTGGGCTGACTAGGCTACCTAGACTTTTTCAATCCAAAAGTATTAACTGGAATTAATCAATAAACACAATAGCGGACATAGACTTTGAGTACATTTTTAAGTAGGCCTACAGTTGCATATGGCAGGACTACACGATGCAAACCTGCATAAAGCAAGCCCAGCCCTGTGAGTTTTATTGTCCAATCATGTTGTTTTCTCTGTGTCTGTGTACAGGAAACCCCCCTAGTACTTTAAAACCTAATTCAGATGAACAAGTACAAGGTTGCTGCAGTTTGACAGGGTTTTCATCCTCCCCAAGGCCAGGTGTTCTTTCAAACCATGTGACCTGATTAGAACTCTGGTCTCATCCTAGCCCATATTAAACCTTTTTACAACAGATAAATCACATCATACCGTATAAGGCCCAGAGTTTGACCTGTTTAGGTTATCAGATCAGGGAAAACTACGGGCCCCAGATTAAAATAATTAACCACACCACTCTAGGACCTGTGTAAAACCCACTTTACATTCATAATCTCTGTCATACTTCATCAGGATCATAGAGGAAGAGCACAGACTACTAAGTAATCAGCGTCACATAGCCTAGGCCTCCAGTACTGTCTCTCAGTGCTATCACCAATAATGTCAACCCTGGATTGCTGATGCTATGTATTGGCCAATTAGAGGCTTTAAAGCTACCTGACACCATATTGGTACTCCCCAGAAGCAGCAGTCCTCCATAGGAATTAATGGAATTCTACAATATAAAAAAATAAAAAAATAAAAAGATTCAAGGACAAAAATAAGTGTATTTTAGTATTTCTTTGTTGAAGTGGGGACAGTATCATTAATACTCTCTATAATTATTATACATTAAGGAATAGGTTTTTATTTTTTTTAATTGTTCAGTTCACATAATATAACTTAAAAGTATGCATTAAGGTGTCAGTAATAGAATATACTTGTCAAAAATGAATGTAGACGGCCTCCCGAGCGGCGCAGCGGTCTAAGGCAGTGCTTGAGGCGTCACTACAGCAATATGGGAATATATAGAGTGAGCTTTTCTAAAGACATCAAATCATGTGGCTTTGGAGGTCATATTTATTAAAGGCCCCCAGCTAAAGGTCAAAGGCGGAGTATGTCCTTATGATCCCATAACAAAGACACACTGTCCATGAATCATCCATATCCATATTGATTGGCTGCCACACCTAAATCATGACACAAGCACATCCTACCTCGGCGACAAAGAACACCGTCGGTCACAAGATCCCTCTGACTGTGGTGAAGCTGAGGTAAGTATCTGTTTGCTAGTGAGGAAATACCCTGCATGGAATAGTGGAGCAGATTGAGAGCTTCAAGTTCCTTGGTGTCCACATCACCAACAATCTATCATGGTCCAAACACTCCAAGACAGTTGTGAAGAGGGCACGACAACGCCTATTCCCCCTCAGGAGACTGAAAAGGTTTGGCATGGGTCCTCAGATCCTCAAAAGGTTCTACAGCTGCACCATCGAGAGCATCCTGACTGGTTGCATCACCGCCTGGTATGGCAACTGCTCAGCCTCCAACCGCAAGGCGCTACAGAGGGTAGTGCATACGGCCCAGTACATCACTGGGGCCAAGCTTCCTGCCATCCAGGACCTCTATACCAAGCGGTGTCAGAGGAAGGCCCTAAAAATTGCCAAAGACTCCAACCACCCTAGTCATAGACTGTTTTTCTGCTACCGCACAGCAAGCGGTACTGGAGTGCCAAGTCTATGTCCAAAAGGCTTCATAACATCTTCTACCCCCAAGCCATAAGACTGCTGAACAGCAAATCAAATGGCTACCCGGACTATTTGCATTGACCCCTCCCTTTTTTTTTACGCTGCTGCTACTCTCTGTTCATTATCTATGCATAGTAACTTTACCCCTAGCTACATGTACATATTACCTCAATTACCTCGACTAACCTGTACTCCCGCACATTGAATCGGTACCGGTACCCCCTGTATATAGCCTCTCTATTGTTACTCTTTCATTTTTTTACTTTTGTTTATTTAGTAAATATTTTCTTAACTGCATTGTTGGTTAAGGGCTTGTAAGTAAGCATTTCACGGCAAGGTCTATCCCTGTTATATTTGTGACAAATACATTATTATTATTATTATTTAATGGACATTAAACAGTGCTGAGTTGAGGAGAGTAATACTGACAGCTTGTGTATCACTCTGTCTGTCTGTGATATATGCTCAATTACCCTACCCTGCCTTGCCCTCGGCGGCTAAACCTCCTATCATTCCCTGACAAGAGCAACCCAGACTGCCCTCCTACATAAAAATGAAACATATGGAAGTAATTGCATAATTGATCTATCCCAGCTCTGCTTCCTTTCCCAGAGCTTGTACCGCATTCCATAAATATCCTGGATTTCTGTCCCTGCCCCACACATGAAATCCACTTAAAAGACTAGCACACCGAGGCTAAGCTAGCCTGGCATTGGAGAGCCCTCAGCCAACGGAGGTTACCAAACATGGAGCAAACAGACTCCGTGACACTAGTGAACCTGACAGCCTGGAGTCTCAGTCTGGTCCCTGGAATGAGTGACCAGGAGGGAGAGAGGCTGAGATGATGACGAAACAAAGATTACTGGTACTGGACTTCCTCCAATTAATTCCATTCTGGTTATAGGCTGTAGTTATATGTAGGTCATTGGAGGAAAGCCATGGCAGTTGTTTGTATTGACGACAAAACAAATAATATGACCCTCAGACCTTCATAATGCAAATCTATTTTTGAGTCTAATGCTCACCAACCGGATGCAAGATAAAACTTGATTTACAGAATTAGATTACATAATAGCCCACTACTTTGTAAACATGGTTATCACAAAACAGATGTAATGAAAACAAAGCCCATCAAGTCAGGAATCAAAGTATAAATGCAGTCAAATTATTATTTTTTGTTGGAATAGCCAAGAATGATTTAAATGATATTTCATTCATATGAAATGTTTGAGCCCCAATGAAAACGGATTGCTCCACACAATAACTTCCAGGTGCTTGAATGAAATGCAGGGCGCCTCAAAGTTTTCCAAATATGGTCATATTCCAAGCTCCGTATGGCAACACTTCTCTGAGGTCAAACTGTGCATAAAGCTTCCATTTAATGTGCCCAACAGCTCAGACCCATAGGGGAGGACGCAGAAGGTAGCTTATCGATGGGCAATTCTATTAGGGACAGTTTCACATGACCCTCCCTTTGTACTGTAAAAAAATCTGCTCACCCTCCTCCCTCATCAAATGAACTCAAAAAGAAAGATTACCACCACAAATAACAATAACTGTAGCAATCCTGTGTTTATAAACATGGATACTGACTTGACCACTTCAGCATGGTTTTGTGACACAGTCGATGCCAGAAGCTTGAGGGTTCGCCGACCAACACGGACGAGACAAATCTCCTTGCCTGTCTCATTACACTACAATCAGAGCCGGCTGCAGACAATGATTAGCTACTGGGAAATCAGATTTTCTACATTTTGACACCATATTTATCATTATATAAAATATATGCAACAATTTTCCACCAACAGGTTTCTGTGCCAATGCACCACACAACCAATAAGCAACACATAACTGCATAACGATTACTGACCTCGAGCGTTTATCATCACGGTTTGCATTTTCAACACCACAATCACATACTCTATCTCAACAAACAGAACATACATCCCTCCCTACTCAGTATCGAATGCTTGGCTTGACAATCTCTGAATGTCATTCAACTTTTTGGTGTTTTATAACAGATGACTCTTTCCATTCATCAAATGGCCAGTGCACAGTTTGGATGCTGGAATTATATTAGAGTGGAATGGATGAACGTGTGCAGGTAGCCTACAGAAGACTTTTGAAGTAGCCTAATCAGATTATTTGTGACTGGTTGTGTTCATGCCACACATAAAAAGGGAATACATTTTAAAAGTTAAATTACAAATATTTAGGCTATATTGAAGCATTAGGTTCTAGGTCAAGAAATAGTCGCTCGGATCAGAAAGGAGGCAAAACGTGTGTTAAGCTTTCCTGAATAACTGGGCCTGCTGGGAGCATAGGCCTATGTGGCTACACTACATAGGAGGACTTGGGAAAATGATGATTGGCAACAGACACCGCATCAGTATCAGAAGTAAAAATACAGCCAGACTGTCCTGTACTGCGCCTTTCTATATCTTATAATCAATTGAGTGTAGACCTACAACTGATCCAAATTGAATGAAACATTCAAATAACAGGGCTTTTGCACCATTATTCAAATCACATTTTCACTGAAGTTTACAGCCTAGAGTAGAATTGTACTCAATTGTACTCACTTTAAAACAATAATGCAAATATTTATTGCATTGTGGTGTTGTAGGCTAGTCTAGGTTGGATAATTGTATTGTCCTTAAGGCCATACACATTTAATTAACTGTATAACAGATTTATTTTGTTGAAAAGTAAGGCGAGCCAACGAAGAAAAGAAAACAAATCTTAATAAAAAAATACAAGTTGCACCCCTTGTAATAATAGTACCAAGACACCTTTGTAGGTAAGGCACATGCAAGCAGATGATGAAATGTAGCTATATGGATGAAATTATAGAGTTAAACCAAAAAATGGGGAATGTTAACCACCTAAAAAATGCACAACCCTCCCATGTGCCCAATAAAAAAAGATTGCACAACCCTCCCCAAAGCAAAAAAAAAAAAGTTTGACAACCCTCCCCTATTTTGGACCAGCCCCCTCCTACCCCCACCCCAGTAAATGTCGAACTGTTCCTTATGGCTTACAATGTTTTGTGTACTGAATAGGATAGTGGCCAATCCTCAAAAAGGGCTTTAGTTTTTGAGATACCCCTATCCGAGATATAACAAAGTACAACCATGTTTTTCCATATCTCTAAGGTCTCCCATATATGAAATGGATGGTTGTTTACAAATATTTTATTGCAAAAGTGGTTACATTTATAGATATTGTGACACACACCCCTTAAACTGTGCTGATTAATGCCTCATGTAACCCAATATTGCAAGCTCTGATATTGCTCAAATTTAGAATACAAGTACAATTGTCTGCCCTACATACACAAACAAAGGGGGGGGGGGCACAGTAGCTCATGTAACCCAATATTTTTGAAAAGAAGGTTGACGACATCCGATCCTCGTTTGTTAAGTCAAATGACACCGCTGGTCCTGCTCACACTGCCCTACCCTATGCTTTGACTTCTTTCTCCCCTCTCTCTCCAGATGAAATCTTGCGACTTGTGACGGCCGGCCGCCCAACAACCTGCCCGCTTGACCCTATCCCCTCCTCTCTTCTCCAGACCATTTCCGGAGACCTTCTCCCTTACCTCACCTCGCTCATCAACTCATCCTTGACCGCTGGCTATGTCCCTTCCGTCTACAAGAGAGCGAGAGTTGCACCCCTTCTCAAAAAACCTACACTCGATCCCTCCGATGTCAACAACTACAGACCAGTATCCCTTCTTTCTTTTCTCTCCAAAACTCTTGAGCGTGCCGTCTTCAGCCAACTCTCTTGCTATCTCTCTCAGAATGACCTTCTTGATCCAAACCAGTCAGGTTTCAAGACTGGTCATTCAACTGAGGCTGCTCTTCTCTGTGTCACGGAGGCTCTCCGCACTGCTAAAGCTAACTCTCTCTCCTCTGCTCTCGTCCTTCTAGACCTGTCTGCTGCCTTTGATACTGTGAACCATCAGATCCTCCTCTCCACCCTCTCCGAGTTGGGCATCTCCGGCGCGGCTCACTCTTGGATTGCGTCCTACCTGACAGGTCGCTCCTACCAGGTGGCGTGGCGAGAATCTGTCTTCGCACCACGTGCTCTCACCACTGGTGTCCCCCAGGGCTCAGTTCTAGGCCCTCTCCTATTCTCGCTATACACCAAGTCACTTAGCTCTGTCATATCCTCACATGGCTTCTCCTATCATTGCTATGCAGACGACACACAATTAATCTTCTCCTTTCCCCCTTCTGATAACCAGGTGGCGAATCGCATCTCTGCATGTCTGGCAGACATATCAGTGTGGATGACGGATCACCACCTCAAGCTGAACCTCGGCAAGACGGAGCTGCTCTTCCTCTCGGGGAAGGACTGCCCGTTCCATGATCTCGCCATCACGGTTGACAACTCCATTGTGTCCTCCTCCCAGAGTGCAAAGAGCCTTGGCGTGACCCTGGACAACACCCTGTCGTTCTCCGCTAACATCAAGGCGGTGACCCGATCCTGTAGGTTCATGCTCTACAACATTCACAGAGTACGACCCTGCCTTACACAGGAAGCGGCACAGGTCCTAATGCAGGCACTTGTCATCTCCTGTCTGGATTACTGCAACTCGCAGTAACTGTGCCATTGAACCCCTACAACCCATCCAGAACGCCGCAGCCCGTCTGGTGTTCAACCTTCCCAAGTTCTCTCACGTCACCCCGCTCCTCCGCACACTCCACTGGCTTCCAGTTGAAGCTCGCATCTGCTACAAGACCATGGTGCTTGCCTACGGAGCTGTGAGGGGAACGGCACCTCCGTACCTTCAGGCTCTGATCAGTCCCTACACCCAAACGAGGGCATTGAGTTCATCCACCTCTGGCCTGCTGGCCCCCCTACCTCTGCGGAAGCACAGTTCCCGCTCAGCCCAGTCAAAACTGTTCGCTGCTCTGGCACCCCAATGGTGGAACAAGCTCCCTCACGACGCCAGGACAGCGGAGTCACTCACCACCTTCCGGAGACACTTGAAACCCCACCTCTTTAAGGAATACCTGGGATAGGATAAAGTAATCCTTCTACCCCCCCTTACCTCACCCCCAAAAAAAATTAATAATAAATAATAATAATAATAATAATAATAATAATAATAATAATAGTAAAGTGGTTGTCCCACTGGCTATCATAAGGTGAATGCACCAATTTGTATGTCGCTCTGGATAAGAGCGTCTGCTAAATGACGAAAATGTAAATAGTCCTAGATATACCAAGAGTCTTATGAAACAATTTTAAAGACAGAATAACACAACACAAAATGAACAAGGGCTACTTATACGCAGGCTAAGGTGTTTGAGTGTAACCATGTTGGCCATATTGGATTCAGAATAAAATGTATTCACACCAGTCTGTTGTACACAATTTTGAAAAAAATGCCTCTCATTTACAAATGTCATATTTACAGGTGACTTAACATCCATCAAATGTCATAATGGCAGCCATATTTGATTTTGGACACCATATTGGATTGAGGCAAACTATGAAGATAATCTGTGATTGCCCCATTGATTTAACGGAAAACTCCACCCAAAAACTATATTTTGATATGTTTTGCATGTCAGCAATCAAGTTTTCAAGATATACAACATTCAAATTACATAAATACAGCCAGTATGATGCATTTTGCTGCACCATTGAGAGCATCCTGACTGGTTATATCACTGCCTGGTATGGCAACTGCTCGGCCTCCGACCGCAAGGCACTACAGAGGGTAGTGAATGTACGGCCCAGTACATCACTGGGGCCAAGCTTCCAGCCATCCAGGACCTCTATACCAGGCGGTGTCAGAGGAAGGCCCTAAAAATGGTATGAGGATATCCTACAGCTGCTTGTTTATGTATGTAGGGCAGACGGGTAACTCCTTGTATTCCAAATTTGAGCAATATCAGAGCTTGCGATATTGGGGTGCATGAGCTTATGTTGCCCATCCTCCTCCAGTAGGCATTATTCTGTACTTTTTTAGTTAAGGGGGTGTGTCTTAATAGCTATCAATTTAACCACTTTTGCAGTAAAATATTTCTACACAACCATCCATTTCACATATGGGAGAACTTAGAGATATGGAGAAACACGGTTGTATTTTGTTATACCGCCGGTAGGGGTATCAACATTTTGGAAGCCTTGCCACTAACCTATGTAGGGCCTATTAGTGTTCAGTTATATTGTTGCGTTTCAAGCCTGTTGGCTTGGCTGAAACAGACTGCCACAGTGTCCAATTTGGTCTCTTAGGAAAATAACCTTTGATGCAATCCTTTACTTTAGTCTATGATATTTGCTATAAACCTATAGAGACTTTTTTAATCTAGAAAATGTAACAAACGTGTATGTTGGTTGGTGTGCGTTTATCTGGGGTTTTAATAGCAGATTCCTGCCATGGACTTAGTAAGATATGGGACATGAATTGTGACATCTATCAAATGTTTTTCAATAGTGCAATAAATTCTTACTTTTCTTGGGTGATGTTTTCCTTTATAACGCCTAACGTTGCGTGGCTGTTGCCCTGTTGCAGCAGCCTACACGTAGCCAGGTGCCGCTGGTACTGGTCTTTCAAGCAGGCGTTTTCCGAACACAAGTCGGAAACTTGCAGCTCCAGCTCCTCTATCCTAGTCTTGTGCCTCTCCAGTAACTCCTGTTGGGTCTCGATAATGTTATTAAGCTCCTTCAGATACTCCGCAGCCCTGGTTGGGTTCTCGGTCGGGCTTTCCATCTCGCTCTGACTCCGGTTGTCCCCCGATCTCAGTTTTCTCGTAGCCCGTTTTCAACCTGCGTTGTGGCTACGCGCAGTTAAATTCCAACCCGATGTGCCTTTTTGCGCCTCGCCATTGTTTCCATGTGCTGGTTGAACGAGTGAGAATGAAGTGTGCCGACTGGTGCCCAGTGCAATGCGCGTTCCAGCAGCTACACCACAATAACTAATCTCCGAAAACCACTCCAGTTAGGGAAGAAAACACATTTAACCCTTCAAAGGACGTCGAACCAGCTGTCTCACATCCATCATACCCCTTTAGTTGGCCAATTTATTCGAAACATATACGAGACTATCTGAAATGAATCCCCTTTAGGCTACCGTTCCGAACCACTGTAGAATGTATCTTATCATCCTCCAGTCCACGTTGTACCCGTGACTTTTCGTAAACAGACACTGATTGTCAAGTAGGCGGGGTTTTCAAGTTTTAAGAATCTGCTTACAGGGTGCAAAACTGCAGTTTAATAAAGTCCTATTCGCACGGGACTAGTATTACTAGAGAACGTTGGTTATGTATTTATTACCCCAGAATGTCTGTTATTCCAGAGGACGATTCGGACGGGATTAGTTTTTTCCAAAACTGTCCCCTGCATTTCTTTCTCTAAAAAAAAAATACATTGACAGTTATAACGGAAGCCTGGATGTTTTTTTCTATGCGTGAAGATATTTCAAAAAGTCCGGGCTTGCTTCCCAAATTTCTAAACCATACCAAACCATCTTTGGTATAGTGTCGCCATAATATTTGAATTGAGGAAGTGTGATCATAATCGTTTGGATATTTTAGCGATCGGCAGTGGAAGACGTCCTAAATGTCCCCCAGCCTTCAGATGTGAGCTAAACAGCGCACTCGATATGCGTTTTTGGACTATGAATGAGAAAGTAAACTTGTCATTTCCAAACGTTTAGCTCAGTTGTATGCTGCTTTGCATACTATTAACAACAAGGGTTGCATTAAATAGGCGCAAAAATGTTTTGATGCATTTGGCGATCTTCAATTCATCCGCACATAACATAAACAAAAGCATTCACTGTGAAAGTTGATACATGTAGGCCCTTCATATATAGGCTATGCGCAACACTTAGTTCAATTTATCGAATCAGTTATTGGTTTCTTGCTCAAACTGCGAGCAACACCTGTCAAACTCAGATATTTCTCTCAAAACACAGGAATGCCGATTCGCATGTGACTAATATTATCAAGAGTTTGACAAAAAAACAGTCAGATTCTGGCTGGAATTGTTACTCTCCTGACATGTCAAAATAATAGCAGATTCGGACGGGACTAAAATTACAGATGTGTTTTGTGCTCGTGCACATAATTACATAGCCCGACCTCCCCCAGTAAAACTAATCCGGGATTAATCCGGGAAGGGATTAGTTTTACTGGGGGAGGATGTGTATTTTTAGTCCCGTCCGAATCTGCCATGGCAGTAATTTTGACATGGCTGGAGAGTAACAATTCCAGCCAGAATAACCTCTGATAATACTATGACCGTGCGAATCGACATCCCTGTGTTTTGAGAGAAATGTCTGAGTTTGACAGGTGTTGCTCGCGGTTTGCACAAGAAAACAATAACTGATTCGATAAATTGAACGAAGTGCTGCGCATAGCCTATATATGAAGGGCCTGTGTAGTCCATTAACTTTCACAGTGAATGCTTTTGTTTATACCTACGTTTTGTGCGAATGAATTGAACATCGCCAAATGCATTTTTTTTTTTAAAAGATTGCGCCTATTTAACGCAACACTTGCTGTTAATAGATTCCAAAGCAGTATACAACTGAGCTAAACGTTTGGAAATGACAAATTCACTATCTCATCCATTGCCTAAAAACGCACATAAAGTTCAAGTGCGCTGTTTGGCTCACATCTGAAGGCTGGGGAGCATTTAGGACATCTTCTACTGCGGATCGCTAAAATATCCTAATGATTATGATCACACTTCCTCAATTCAAATATTATGGCGACACTATACCAAAGATTGTTTGGTATGGTTTAGAAACTTGGGAACCAAACTCTAATTATCAGTGTAGCCTGTTATCACCTGGACTTGTTGAAATATCTTCACGCCTAGTAAAAAAACCGTCCAGGCTTCCATCACAACTCAGTTTATTGGGGGAAAAAATACAGGGGGCAGTTTGTAAAAAACGAATCCCGAATCGTCCTCTGGATAACAGACATTCTGGGGGTTATGATTACATAACCAACGTTCACTAAACACTAGTCCTGTGCAAATAGGGCTTTAGAGACATATGATGGAGTGGGGGTGGACAGGGGGGACATGTCCCCCCCAATGTTAGAAGCAGGTAAAAACAGGAACGTCTCAAATAGTCGCCTGTCCCTTTTAATAGCTGGGCAATGGCACACATTTCAGCAAATAAACGCCTGTTTCAAAAAAGTGGCAGGTCTAAATTAATTGTTTATAAGGTTACCATGAATTACCATGGATGTTTTACGAGGTTTAATGTTTGATTTGTTACATTGAATAATTCAGCAATTACCTTTTTTTTTATATATATGGCAATCATTTGTTTTTATCTCCAGTAAGAAACTGCTAGCCATTGGTACCTAACGGCTGAGAATTGCTAGCTAACTGGCAAGCACAAAAACAGTCAACAACTTCTGGAGTACAGAACCCTAGAAATCTTCCGATTGCCCTCTAATGGCGAAAGTAAGAACTGCCGGAAATGCACAGTCAAAAAGGAGAATGATTATTGTCAAGGAAATTATTTTAAAACATTTAATAGAGGCATACCTATACAAAAGAAACGTGACACAATGTGTAAATGATTAGTGCAGGAAATGAAGAAATTGATTAAAATGCTGGAAGTGAATTCTCAAATTAAACAATTAACTATGCAAATGCACAAAAGCTGTGTGCATTAAAGAAATAGATGCCTGGCTCAAATAGAAGCCTGTCTCTAATAAGTGCCTATTGTGTTCAGTGATTTAAGCAAATAAACGCCCAGGCTATTAATTGAAGGGTACACAAGGTGCAATTTCGAAATTTGGTTGTGCATCAGCAGTAAAACTCTTGTCATGTCTGTCACTAACCAGGTTTCCATCAAGCCTTTTTATGCGAATAAAGTACATTTCAGATAAAAAATGTCACTACAGGTCTGATGGAAACAGCAAATTTGTTGGTTAACTTTCCAAATGTCGACAAAACAAAATATGCTAGACAAGGTTGGATCTTTTTGTCTGTAAAATTAATTATGTGAGAAATGGCGGTGGAAATGCCTTTATGTGCAAATATTGATATAATAACCATCATATCGAAGTAAACTTGGTGTCACACGATGTGTTGTGTGGTCCTCCCACTACTCGGGAAACCATGCAGTTTATTAGGCTACAGATGAATAAGTTATGATTAACTTCACAGGGTGATGAAAGTGCAAGGTGATGAGCTTGATGCTCCTTTCCAATAAATATCGAGGGTCTTATTCTGGTGACATGATGATCAATGCTTGGCTGCCGTTTGACAAATAAAAATAATCTTGCTCTTTTGTCTATAATAATCTCAACATGTAGGCTAGGCTATAACCGCACTGTCTTTGTGAGCTGTTGGCTAGAGCGAACGTGCCAAGACCAGAGTGGACACATTTACTATATAACGCAAACTTTTTAAGTTACAAAACCATCAGTGGAGTTGCGATGGTAACCCATTTAACTTGTATTTTTTATTCGGTACATGGGAATTTAACCTCAAAAGTTATTTTTATGTGCATTACGTCATCAAACACAGTCTTTTATCTGCAACAAGTCAATTGGATGGAAATATCTCTGGAGGGAAAATGCACATATTGTTTTTATGCAGATTTTTTAAATATTCGTATGAAAATCTGTCGTCAATTGGATGGAAACCTAGCTACTGACAGTTACTCAGTTAGCCCATGTCAGCATTTATTTATTTATTGGTAAGTTAGTCTAGCCAGCTATCTAAACTTGTAGTAATCATGGTCGAATTACAGACCGGAGGGGCCCCATTGATTTTGTTAGTCACTCTCACTCTGATATCATATTAAAAACTTCTATAATTACTCTCCACCCTATGGCAAAATGGGTAGAATTGCAGCAAATTTGGTTTAAAATTGCAACATTTTCTCTACGCCCCATGGCAATTTTTTTTGAATTAAATTAAATTTGTTATAAAATTGCAAAATCTTCTCTCCTTCCCATTGCGAAATGTTAAGTTGCTGGAAATTAAGTCTAACACTTCAATTGTTTCTCTCTGCTGTCAAGAGTGGGCTGCAAAAATTGCTTTTTGCTCTCAATTTGCCCATCCCTCGTCTAGAGGGTGTATTGAATGTGTTAACTTCATGTAGGAGAGAGGCAGCCATGATTATATTTTATTTATTATAATTTTGTAGAGTGGAGATTGATTAATTTCAGATTGACCTTTCATGCTTACTTTTTTTAAAAATTAAAACAGTTTTTAACTGTGTATGTTACTGGTCATTATTACAGTATAATAACTGTAGTTGAAAATATTACGTTCAGTTTCAAACCATACAGTGTTGGGCCAGTAACCGAAATGTTGCTGGTTCGAATACCTGAGACATCAGGTGAAAAATCTGTCGATGTGTCCTTGAGCAAAGCACTTAACCCTGATTTGGCATACTACTATGGCTGACTCTGTAAAACAACACATTTCACTGCACCTATCTGGTGTATGTGACAATAAAACACAAATTATATTAAGTGAGAAAAATACTAGGAAAGAAATCATACAGTAGCAGAGAAAGAGTACAAAATGGATGTTTAATTGAATATATCCACATCAACAGTCCCACTGGTATTCAGTACAGAATGACTGGCCATGGCCCTAATTCATGGCCACTGCAAGGCCGCCCTTAACCTTGTAAATTTGCCCATTTGTAAGTTAATATTTGTCGGTATCCTTTTCTCAAAAGTCACTAGAAATGAGCATTTAAAATTGTTTTTTATTTTTTATTACGGGGCATGCCCCAGACCCCCCCCACTCCTACACACCCCTGTGATGGAACCTTTATGTTAAATTGTAAATCTATCTAAAAAGCCTTTACTGGCCTTCAATGCCAGTGTAGCTCATGAGGATGTGTGAAATGTACTCCTCAGCCTGAACACTTGCGCTGCCGACTGGTAAGATGCTTCAGTAGGACGGTCACGTCTGCTAGCAAGGCAGTGGTCCTGGATTCGAGCCTCGGTGTGAGCCGAATTAGGAGGAAATGGGACTCGCCAAGCAAGCAGCGTGATGTCATTTACATCAGTGTCAATCTATTTACAACGAAGCAATTCTGATGTGTAGTATATTTGAGCCGTCACATGGTGAATATCCAAAAAATACTTTCCACTAAAACAACAACTATGTCACTGGCTTCTGTGCTGATGTGGGTGTGTGGTGGGAATTGCATGTGACAGTGCTTGTGTCAGGAAGGACTTATCTGTAATGATTCAGCACATTTGTATGCGTGGCTACAGGTAGCATCTTTCTACAGAGCCAGTCCCTAAGGGCCTGTAGCAGCCCCCTATGGTAAATGACACTGAGAAAGAGAGGACTGGTGATGGGTGGCGTGACTGGCCTCAGAAGAGGTTATGAGACAAGTGCTCATTCTCCGACTTAAATTGATGTGTGTGTGTATGTGTGACTTTGTGTGTGTGTGTGTGTGTGACTGTGTGTTTGCACAGGTGTGTTGATCTATTCAGATTCATTGACCAACAGGGTATAAAATGTATTTACACTGAAATGAGGATTGGCAGTAAACATTTGAAACCTGTTTGGATTCATACTGTGTGTTATACATTGCTACTACATCATGAGAGAAAAACTTGTTTTTACAGCATAATGTTGTATGACTGAAATTGAGGTAACATTTCTCAAAACAGCAACAACAAATCCATCAGATAAAAGCAACCCCCAGACAGACAGCTCTGCTCTTTCACCATGTCACCACCCTGTCCCCTGCCTTAAGAAGCCATCTCCATGATATCTCATAATATCACTTCCATCCGGAGAGGTTTGGAAGTACATTATGCATTAAATGACACTGAGGAATGGGACCAGAGTGGTGCATTATTCACTCTACTGGCTGTGATCATCTTCTCCCTGTTAGTGGCTCTGTTATCAAAGCCAATGGGGAGATGACAGAGAGAGAGATGCACACAGCTCCTGCGAGTCTACAGAAACACACAACGAGCTGCTCAACCATGTTCAGACACATCTCCCTTCACAATCTCTCTTTCTCTCTCTCTTCAGTCTTCACACTCGTTTTCCCTTTGATCAATATTTCAACGAACGAGCGAGGTGCTGTAATCTTGGATGCTGTTACACTGCATTTGGACGAACATTATGTCTATAAACCTGAGGGGATTGCTTCACTTCCACTATAAGTCCAGAAGGAGCCAGGATGGACTGTACACTACAGTACTTGAAGTTAGTTATTCCCTTCTAAAAGTAGACAGCGGGGCTGTGCAGCAGAGAGCCAAGAGTGAGCGGCAGGCCACTGCAGATGTAGCGTATTAAGGTTTTTACTGCAGCTCCCTAATCCCCATGGCGATAAGCCAGGGAGCGGGCCGGGCCTGCTGATGCCGGAGTTAACCCAGGCTCGGACACATGGCATCCAGATGGGCATGCAGTGCAGCATTCACCAGTAGCTGGTATCAGGTGATGGTATCGGAGCTATGTGCCCTTGCACATGCCACCAGAAGAGTGTCACCAGATGCCTTACCCCAGTGGCTTCCACTTCATGACCAGCATTTGTCCCCATTGTCAAATTACATAACACCCAGTCTGACATGCAGCATTCAACATTCACCAACGTCAAGTATCCCCTTCAGTAGATTACATAGCTGTCTGCTGCTTCCCAGTTTATCCCTCTGCTTCTAGTTAACCGTAATCAAGCTCTCACCTCTCTGGCACCAGGAGTAATAAGTAACTAAGTAGCCTTGGCTTGAGCGAGCTGGAACAGCTCATAGGAACTTATCTCCTGTTTCTATAGCGTGAGGCAGCTTCATGTACCAGTACACCCTCTGGACAGGACGCTAGTTTTGCTAGTCTAACCAGCAGTGAAACATTTGCATCACCCTGCCGGGTACAACACATTAGTTGTGGATGAGAGAAGTCACCACCCACAAGATGTGAAGCACTCTGAAAGACATTGTTTGTCATTGTTATGATCCTCTCTGCACTCTTCTTCCTTCCTCTGGATGACCAGTCAGTGCTGTGCTTGGTGCCAGTGGTAGTGAAGGTGTGCAAGCCCTGTAGATTTTCAGTGTGAAACCACTCATATATTTCTGCTGAGGCAAAGACATTTCGAGGCTCTCTCAGAGTTCAGCTTCACAAAGCATTGGCCCGCTCTGTGATGGAAAAGGAGGCCCTATCATTAAGCCAGCAGTGTGGAAAAAGTTTTGACAGAGAATGCCAAGAACTCCACCAGCCCAGTACCCTGTGCTCAGCTCTACAAAGCCCAATTCCTCATGAAGATATATGAATCCATGCAGCATGCAGTACTTGTGTGATGGATGTGAATGGGCAGTGGCCACTGGGCACACCAGTGAAGATAATATTTCATTTGCAGAACTGTGGTAGGCTATAGGACTACATTTCAGAAAAGTCATATGTAATGAAAGGCATCATGTATGTCAGGTATTTCGTCACAAATCTATCTAAATCAAAGCTGTAAGAATTTAAGAGGAACAGGAGATTGCACATAACTTTCAATCTCAGGTGTTAACAAAATCTCAGGTGTAATATACCGTACCGTAGCTATTACATTCCCTAAACTAACTGAGCTCTGTGGATAATGTCACACATCTTAACGGCTTCCATTTGGCTCATAATCTTTCTCATCATCTATAACCACTGTGGCTTCCAGACGGTGGTCGATAGGAAATCTTTGCTCTGGTCCGGATCATTCAGGGAGAGGGAATAGCCAGCCTTACTATTCCTCTCAGGTCTCCTTCACAACCGATGGTCTCATTGATTTCCTCCCCTGTCAGTACATTAACCCATCTGGAACACAGGTGGTGACCAACGTAGCGCCCCTCTCCCGCTCCTCTCCTTCACCCAGGAGGAACCAAGACAGCTTCTAGGTAGACAGGT
This sequence comes from Coregonus lavaretus, assembly GCF_964263955.1. NCBI lineage: Eukaryota > Metazoa > Chordata > Actinopteri > Salmoniformes > Salmonidae > Coregonus > Coregonus lavaretus. The sequence continues at coordinate 8,097,901 of NC_140007.1, read as the reverse complement.
TGGCAGGTAGGTTTTTTCACAACTCTCACACACTAATGGGGGAAAATAAATGGACTGTCTACTTTAGTTTAGCATGATTGACCTCAGTCCTGCATGTATAATGTCAGTATGCACAGTGCATGTCCTATTCTGCAAACAATGACTATTCTGTAATTTAAAAAATACAGTCGTCTTGTTTACAATCACCACACTTTAATTAACCCTTGAACAAAAACAAGTTTGCTGACGAAACGGCAGAGGTAGGCCTGATCTCCGACAGCGATGAGACAGCCTACAGGGAGGAGGTCAGAGACCTGGCCGTGTGGTGCCAGGACAACAACCTCTCCATCAACGTCAGTAAGACCAAGGAGCTGATTGTGGACTACAGGAGAAAGAGGGGGGAGCACGCCCCCATCCACATCAACAGGGATGTAGTGGAGTGGGTCGAGAGCTTCATATTCCTTGGCGTCCACATCACTAAGGAATTAACACGGTCCACACACACCTGCACAGTCGTGAAGAGGGCATGACAGTGCCTCTTCCCCCTCAGGAGGCTGAAATGATTTGGCATGGGCCCTCGGATCCTCAAAAAGTTCTACAGCTGCACCATCGAGAGCATCTTGACTGGCTGCATCACCGCTTGGTGTGGCAAATGCACCGCCCTCAACCGCAATGCGCTACAGAGGTGGTGCGTACGGCCCAGTACATCTCTGGGGCTGAGCTCCCTGCTATCCAGGACCTCTATATCAGCTGGTGTCAGAGGAAGGCCCGAAAAGTTGCCAAAGATTTCAGCCACCCAAACCATAGACTGTTCACTCTGCTACCGTCCGGCAAACGGTACCGGAGCATCGGCTCTTGGACCAACAGGCTCCGAGACAGCTTCTATCCCCAATCCATAAGAATGCTAAATAGCCATAAGTGGTTAATTAAGTGGTTACACGGACTGTCTGCATTGACCCCATCTTGCATTGACTCTATGCTGTTGGTTTGTCTGTTGGTTTATTTGGATTCCCATTAGCTTTTGCCCGAAGAAGCAGCTACTCTTCCTGGGGTCCACAAAAAAACACAAAACATGACAAGTAACAAAACACTGATACACTGACGGACAAGAATAGTCACACAAATTTGATATACAATGATATACAAACAATACAACTAAAAATACTACTAATAATAGTACAAACAATACAACTAAAAACAATGATGAGTGTATTAGTGTGTTAGTGTGTCTGTGTATTAGTGTGTCTGTGTGTGCGTGTGATTGTGTGTGCACACTCACAAGACTATACTGTATAGACAGTGCATTCGGAAAGTATTCAGACCACTTGACTTTTTCCATATTGTGTTACGTTACATCCTTATTCTAAAATTGATTAAATTGTTTATTTTCCTCATCAATCTACACACAATACCCCATAATGACAAAGCAAAAACAGGTTTTTAGAAATTTTTGCAAATGTATTAAAAATAAAACACTGAAATATAACATTTACATAAGTATTCAGACCCTTTACTCAGTACTTTGTTGAAGCACCTTTGGCAGCGATTACAGCCTCAAGCCTTCTTGTTGAGGACGCTACAAGCTTGGCACACCTGTATTTGGGGAGTTTCTCCCATTCCTCTCTGCAGATCCTATCAAGCTCTGTCAGGTTGGATGGGGAGCGTCGCTGCACAGGTATTTTCAGGTCTCTCCAGAGATGTTAGATCGGGTTCAAGTCCGGGCTCTGGCTGGGCCACTCCAGGACATTCAGAGACTTGTCCCGAAGCCACTCCTGCGTTGTCTTGGCTGTGTGCTTAGGGTCGTTGTCCTGCTGAAAGGTGAACCTTCGCCCCAGACTGAGGTCCTGAGCGCACTGGAGCAGGTTTTCATCAAGGATCTCTCTGTACTTTGCTCCGTTCATCTTTGCCTCGATCCTGACTAGTCTCCCAGTCCCTGCCGCTGAAAAATATCCCCACAGCATGATGCTGCCACCACCATGCTTCACCGTAGGGATGGTGCCAGGTTTCATCCAGACGTGACGCTTGGCATTCAGGCCAAAGAGTTCAATCTTGGTTTCATCAGACCAGAAAATCTTGTTTCTCATGGTCTGAGAGTCTTTAGGTGCCTTTTGGCATACTCCAAGCGGGCTGTCATGTGCCTTTACTAAGTAGTAGCTTCCGTCTGACCACTCTACCATAAGGGCCTGATTGGTGGAGTGCTGTAGAGATGGATGTCCTTCTGGAAGGTTCTCCCATCTACACAGAGGAACTCTAGCGCTCTGTCAGAGTGACCATTGGGTTCTTGGTCACCTCCCTGACCAAGGCCCTTCTCCCCCAATTGCTCATTTTGGCCGGGCGGCCAGCTCTAGGAAGAGTCTTGGTGGTCCAAACTTATTCCATTTAAGAATGATGGAGGCCACTGTGTTCTTGGGGACCTTCAATGCTGCAGAAATTGTTTGGTAGCCTTCCCCAGATCTGTGCCTTGACACAATCCTGTCTCGGAGCTCTACGGACAATTCCTTCGACCTCGTGGCTTGGTTTTTGCTCTGACATGCACTGTCAACTGTGGGACCTTATATAAATACGTGTGTACGCACTATATACACACTCACACAAAACCCACACACATTCACATACACACGCATACCGACACAACACACACACTTTCACACTCATCATATGCTGCTGCTACTCTGTTCTTTATTCTTACTCATATTATTATCTATCCTGATGCCTAGTCGCTTTACCCTGCCGTCCTGTACATATCTACCTCAAATACCTCATACCTCTGCACACTGATCTGGTACTGCTACTCCCTGTATATAGCTTCATTCTATCCTCTATTTACTGTATAAGCAGGTCTGGCTCTAAAATGTGCACTGTGTTGGCCTTGGCCTGAGCTAAGCAGCTGGCTCTCTTTTCAAACAGCCACCCAACGTTCAAGCACGGGCAAAGGCTCTGTTTTTAGAGCATCTGTTTACAAGTGTGTGAAACACATTACCAAATACCAAGGACCTGGAATGAACATCCCAATCACTGGAGTAGGTATATGCATGTGTGTTTACACATCGGTGTTTTTGTGTACATTCTCCCTCCAGTCCCACTTGAATTGGTATACCTGCACCTTAATTAATCTGCGTACTGTAAAGATTGTGACATTCAAGCGCTCAACGTAAATGTAACGCTATCAACTAAAATAAACACAGCATCTCACAGGTTTAAGAAGTCATTAATGGACGCCACAGCTGGCCAATTTGGCTCACATCACCCTGCTTCCTATCGTGCTCTTCTCCACACCCACTTAAGGTTGCCGAGCAGTTACTGGCATTCGTTGCGCCAGAGCAGGCATACAGATGAGCTGTGTCCGACCGACTGTGTCCCACTGACGCAGGCAGGCGGGAGGACGAGAGGTGTTTGATCAGCGATCTCAGACCTTTAACACATCTCCAGAGACCCTGGGATGATGACACTTCCTTCATCCCCTCTGTTTGTCCGTGGCAGGGCGGAGGGAGGGAGCGTGGTGTGTCACTACCACTGGGCTTAGGGACAGATGGGAAATCAGTTAGCTGTGATGCACAGAGGACCTGCTTCTACGGCTCAAACACGGGAGGGAAATGAAGAGGGAAACAAACTTGTGTATCACAAGGAAGAAGGGATATGGTATTTATTTTTCCCCCAACACAGTACCACTGAGAGGAATGGGCTTAGGAAATGGTGTGCTGCAATTGTTGGATGCCTTAAGTATACAGTAGCCTCTGTTCCAATCAATGTGATTGTTCTAGCTAAGGACACGCCCTTTCATTCCAATGTGAATGTGTGTTCCGTTCTCCCTGCAGTGTATTAAATTCCAATCAAGAAACAAGAAGCCATAACTACAGGTTATTCATAGAGGCAACCGCATTTGAAAAGTAAAATGTTTATTATTCAGCAATGACAATGATCTCACAAACACTCAAGCCGGAAGGTAATTCTAGTATTTCCACTTTGCTGCTTAGCACTGCTGAGAGATGAGAGTAAGGCAAGATGCTTAAAAATGTCAAAACACAAAAAAAGCAAGGGAATAATACACTGTCTGCACATTAAAACTGAAATCATTCAACATAAATCACCTTGAAAGTTCCACAGCTTTCTTTCTCCAAATACAAAAATTGTGATTATTCTTCCGAACAATGAGGTGCAGCCTGAATACGCCTCAATAATAACATATCAGAGCTTGCTTCAAGGACTTCGGCGCATACATACATGAACATATGCCTCGTAATACAAAGGTAATTTACAACATTGCTAGTTCACTTTGGTTGCTAAGATACTGAAGGGATTGTACACTGAACAAAAATATAAACGCAACATGTAAAGTGTTGGTCCCATGTTTCATGAGCTGAAATAAAAGATCCCAGAACTGTTCCATAAGTACAAAAAGGTTATTGGTCTCAAATTTTGTGCACAAATTTGTTTACATCCCTGTTAGTGAGCATTTCTCCTTGGCCAAGATAATCCAGCCACCTGAGAGGTGTGGCATATCAAGAAGCTGATTAAACAGCATGATCATTACACAGGTGCACCTTGTGCTGGGGACAATAAAAGGCCACTTTAAAATGTGCAGTTATCACACAACGCCACAGATATCTCAATGCAATTGGCATGCTGACTGCAGGAATGTCCACCAGAGCTGTTGCCAGAGAATTGAATGTTCCTTTCTCTACCATAAGCTGCCTCCAACGTCGTTTTAGAGAATTTGGCAGTACGTCCAACCGGCCTCACGACCATATGGCATCCTGTGGGCGAGCAGTTTGCTGATGTCAATGTTGTGAACAGAGTGCCCCATGGTGGCGGTGGGGTTACGGTATGGGCAGGCATAAGCTACAGACAACAAACACAATTGCATTTTATCGATGGCAATTTGAATGCACAGAGATACCGTGACGAGATCCTGAGGCCCATTGTGAGGCCCATTTTTTGTAAGGTATTTTTGACCAACAGATGCATGTCTGTATTCCCAGTCATGTGAAATCTATAGATTAGGGCCTAATGAATTTATTTAAATTGACTGATCTCCTTATATGAACTGTATCAGTAAAATATTTGAAATTGTTGCATGTTGGGTTTATATTTCTGATCAGTATATAATGAAAAACTGAAACTATTTCACATTGGTAATTGACAGAAGAGCTGCCTGTCTTTAGGCTCAATAAGTACTGTACTGACCAAAGCATTTAAAAATTGTTAAATACAACCAAGTTGCAAAACAAGAATGTCATCAAAGTGAACGCATTGACTGACCATATCCTGACTTTGAACATAGGTGATATGTCCTCAATATGCGCACTTACAAAATGGACGGATTCAGTGGTTATACTTCTCACAAAATCAATATGCTACATTTCCCCAAAATAACATTTAAACATAACCTGAAATTAGCATCTTCATGTTATCATTTGCTGCTGACAACTAGGCCATCCAGGAGAGTAGTTTGTCAAATTCCTGAGTTTCAAAACAACAATTCTTGATCAACAACACTTATCTTCAAGCTTAGAAGTACATATTTGAAAAGCAAAATGGGAGTATAAATTAGTTAACGGTTGCAGCCTCTTAAAATTAAGTATAGGTCTGAAATCACACATAATACGGTGTAAAAACAAATACTGAAAACAGAGTACAACATTTTCTTTTGCAAAAAACAAACATTCGGACTAGTTTAATGTACCATGATTCACACACAAAAACACACACACCATGCTTCACACATGGTCTGTCTGGCCATGGGTCCGGAGATGGCTGATCAGGCCAATCCGTGACCTGCAGTTGGGGCAGGGATGGTTTGTGCTGTGCTTCACATACACACAGGGAGATTCTCAATTGGTTTTACTTGACTCCTTGCATCCTTTCCTCTGTCCTCTCCTCGCCTCCTTTTGAAAAAGGTCAAAGGTAATCGAGGAAACGTGCAAACAAATGTGCTTGTATGAAATGAGGCTCCTTCTCCACTTGCGCATCACAAGGCAAATTACATTCGCAGAGGAGGAATACCAAAATATGTGTTATGTGGTAAAAAAGAAATGTTGCTGGTTGTGCCAGACATTTTATAGATAAAAAGATAAGTAGCGTATCAAGGAGACGAGCAAACTCCTCAGTTCACGAATTGAGACACTCCTACATATGGCCACCACTTATCGGTTTCCGAGTCACGTTGGAAAGGAGGAGTCGAGGAGAGGACAGACTTTTGCCCAATTGAGAACACGCGCACACACAAAGATAGCCCTGTTGACTTCATATTGCTTAAAGTCTGTCTTCAGTCCTAATTGAAGTGCACATTTTGGGGCAAATCATAACTTCCATTTAAGTCAAAAGTTCACTTAGTCTCCCATTGACCTCAATGCATGACTAAGTGAAAATGCAACTTTGTAAGAGTTTGCCCCTTTTTAAACAAACTCACATACTTTTGAATACTGTACATATGACCGAAGCAAGCAGTAATATTCTCTGACATTCTCCTCTGAGTGACAAAGGCACCACTTCCCAATCCCGTGTAGAGTTCAGGCCAGGGGTGTTGTCATAAGCTGCGGTAGGTACTGTAGGGATCTCTACCGGGAGTTATAGTCTGGGGAGAAGAGTCGTAGTTTGGGGCTGCTCCTTGTGTCCGAGGAGGTCATGTTGTGGGCGAAGGAGTTTGAGACGGGTGAGGCAAAACCTGAAAGAGGTGTGAGTGAGACACAGCATGCTAAACAAATGGAACAGCACTGAAACTCAAGAACCCTCAATGGAGCAAAGAGTATATGAGCAATAAACTGCTCTAATCAATGTCTCCAAACAGCTATTCAACAAATGTCTACTAAGCAAATGAGCAAAACAACATTTAGCCAAACACAGCTGAAATAAAATATAAATGTACTGCAGTTACCTCTTTCAATTAAATTGTGTCGCAGAGGTATAAAGCCTGTTAGAAAGTGGCAAACTGAAGTCAACACTATTTAAAAGTGTACATATTGTAAACAATGACAGGTCTCTACCTGAAGGGGACGGTGTCCTCTGAATGAAGGCTGGGTGAGGTGCTAAGTCCCTCTGAGAGAACAGTGCATGGCACACTGGGTAGGAAGAGAGCATTAACATGACATGTTATAAATGGTCAAATGTCTTCATGGTCCCTGAAGATCTACAGTATCAACATCAAAACAGTCACTATCCAACCCACATGTATTATATTGCGTAATCTATGCAGATCTGCTAACAAGGTAAAGTGATGACAGGTCTCGTGCAAAAACACAATCCTAGTTGGGGATGTGGCTACTCACCGATGATGATGATGGCGGTGCCAGCCAGTAGCGCGAAGATGGTGAAGAACATCATCTGGTAGGAGTCTATGAAGGCCTGCAGGAAATGGGCTCCTTCCATGGCAACCAGGGGAGAAGCACCTGTAGAGGACAAAAGGAATGGGTGAGACTAGGATATGACACTGCTCAGTGCTTCTTTCTAACAATTATGAACGTGTTACCAAATGTTTAAAAAATACTGCAACGACGACGGTGTGGTGCTAGTCGACACTGCAGTGAAATCCTAATGTGCTCCATTTCTCAAGCCCATGAACAACTAATGGCTTTATGGATGGCTGGTCAGAGGATGCAGGGTTCACACTGCAGTCTACTGCTTTCCTACTGATGCCATAATAATAACGCTCTCAGATAAAATGGCTGACCTGAACATTTTCAAGAAAAGAATCCCAACACTGCTATAATTATCTCAAATACTATTAAAGGGTGTTGACAGCTTCCCCTCTTTTATAGTACATCTTGCTATCCTGCACCATCAGAGTTATTCCATCTACCATATCGTCAACCCCGTTCCACTCAGAGATGGCTAGCTGACCTTGCATGGTGGTGCTGGGATCAGTCACGTGGATGAGGGTGACTGGGATGACGAGGGTCTGGCCAGTGGATGAGCTGGTTATGGACACGGAGGCTGAGGCTGCAGCCTGGGGGTCCACCGCACTGACAGTGTACTTAGAGAAACTGGGGAAGCCGTGGGACACCTCTCTCTCCCGGACCGAGATGGACGGAGAGCTGGACGACACCTAACGGACAGGAGGAGATGGTGGGTGAAACAGTGGGGTTATGGAGAAGTGACATCCAGTGCCAAATGTTATACCTCCCTCATCAATTTCCCTTTTCCATTTTTAATGCCTTCTGGAAGGTGTGATGAGACCCATGTCAAAGGCACTTTAAAATATAGTTGATTGATTGACAGACAGAGACTGACATACCTCCAGGTTGCCGAGTGCTGCGGTGGGGCCGTAGACTGTGAGCTCTGCGTCGGGCTGCAGGTTGCTGAGCAGCAACTCCGTCTGGTCAGAGTACAGGCCTGTCTCCACGGGCAGCCTGGCACTGACCTGCTCCCCAGAGAAGGCACTGCCCTCCACCCCAGCCGTCACCAACAGGTTGGTCATGGACAGGCTCAGCACCCGTGTCTGCTGGTCACTCAGAGGCTGCAGGGTCATAGAGCAGGAGTAGAACCCTGGGAGGGAGAGAGGGAGGGCAGAGGTGGACAGGTAATAATAGGTGTCAGCGTTTCTAAAGAGAAAGTGACATCAAAATCTTTCTTAAGTTTTCCATGCTTATGGATGCTTCCTAGAATCTACTTCTTAAAGACTAGGCTTCTCCTCTATAACATTAAACGCCTCTTCATTAAAACATTATTTAAAAGGCACAAATGCAATAGCCACGAGAATTCCATGTAAAACATGATTAGAACCCACTGAATTCTAATCCCTTATGTAGTAATAGTGGTGGGAGAATCTTTCCCCACCTGTGGTGGTGTTTAGTCGATTTACCTTCCCCACCCTCCCCGCTCCAGAGTCATCTCACATTCATACAGGCCCATTAGTCCCCCCCCCCCCCCCCCCCCCAAACATAAGCCTGCACTGGGCCAGGGCGGGAGAGGAGCCCCAAACTCCCCAAAACAATTAGGCCCATTCTGCTGAATATATCACCCTGACACCATTTATGGCCTTCAGTAAATTATTCCTTTGTAAACGTCCTTGCCCTCTTTGCCAGAGCAGCCCCTGGTGCACTGCACTGCACACACCAGCTGACCCACTGTGGGTTTAATAAATCCCTCCTGCTGCATGCATTTCCAATGGATCTAATGGGTGATTAATGATGTGAAGGTCAAATCCATTATACACAAGTAAACTGAAGGTTGGAGCAAAGACCATTCAGTAAACATACTGGCCAACACTCACCACCTCATCTTCCTTGAGCCCGAGAACAGGTCTTACCGGTGCTGGGGTCGAAGCTGGTGTGTGTCAGGTAGACATCATGGGCGGAGAACTCGACGGCATCGCTGGTGAAGCTCAGATGGCAGCTGACGGAGGTCTCAGGGTGCAGCAGGGCGATGAAGGCAGTCTGGGCCGAGGAACAGGAGCCTATGAGGTTGGTTCCCGTCTCTCTGGTGGTGAGCAGCACCCTGGTGTCCTTGTCCCCCCTCACCGCTGCAGGGTGAGCCATCACCGCTGTCCTGGTGGCCCCCTCCACCACCACCTGAAACAAACCAACACAGGGAGTCACAACACTGGTATTATTTGGGGTGCATCTCAAGTCGGGGAAGAAGTCTCCGCTCATTGTCTACCTTCTTTCATCTGCACTGACATAAAGGAACCGGATTGGTAAAAGCGATTCCATGTAGCCTCCACATTGCATTCACCTGTCCTGTGATTTAAATCCCATGTATGTGCAAATTGAAGAGAACAGCTGGGCTTATTCACTTCAGTGTTCAGTACAGCAACACGGTACTGGTTAACATCTCCATTCAGAGCCTTCTCCTTTAAGATGTGTTGTTCCTGTCGGAGTGTTAACTACTGATCCAGATAGCATCTATCTAATCCACTCAACACTGATCCTCCTTAGTCACTCACTGTCAGCTAATTGGGAAAGATTCATATGTAAACACAGGAACACATAGAAGCCGGAAAGAGGGAGCTGCCTGGAAGAGACATAAGAGGCGGTGAGAGATGTTCTTTGAGTGAGTGAGAAAGTGAGAGAGTGAGAGAGAGTGAGAGAGAGTGAGAGAGAGAGAGAGAGATCCATCTCAAAGAGGAAGGCTGGGCTAATTAATCTTCTCCATGCTGCCTGCGTGTCTCTTTGTGGAGACATCAGACCCACAGAAGGGGGTGGGAGGGCCGTCACACACATTACACTGAGACAGCCATGATCATCTAGTTCTGATCAAAACGACGATGATATGGTGGTGAGTTAAGTCTTATAAGCATCTTTATAGTGTCAGATGTTTACGGTCTAGAACTCTACCTTAAGACTTCAGGTCTGTTCTAGGATTGGATACAAGTTACCCACTGGGAACAGATGTCAATTCAATATCTATTCCACGTTGGTTCAATATTTAATTGAAATAACGTGGAAACAAAGTTGATTCAACCAGTGTGTGCCCAGTGAGTAGAGTTGTCCACCTCTCTAGAAACCGGGATAGTGTGTAAGGTTTTGGATAATCATGATTCATGATTAAACCATTTGTTGTTGCACTACGCCCTTTCATCCCATCTCTAACACAGATAAATGTTATCTGGTAGTAAGGTTGTCGTTGCAGTACCTCTCTGTAGGTTTTCAGCAGGCCAGGGATCTCATAGTAGACAGTGGTGGTGCCTGCATCTCTTGCCACGGCCACGCCCATTTTAGAGTCCACCTGCAGCACGCCAGTGGATGAGGAGCTCCAGGTACCCGGGACACCTGTAGGGAAAAGAGTAGAGCTGAAACACTACAATTGGTTCAACACTCATCTAGAATATTCACACTTCCTTTACTGTAAGACTGTCTTATCCGTCACACTGCTTCCCGCAGGGCTGACAATGGTAATGTTAGCTGACAATGGTAATGTTTAGAAAATCAGCAGAAATATGACTCCATTCCGAAGTAGATAAAAACTAACAAGGAAATTGCCAAACAGATCAATATTACATATCACACAGTGGAGGCTGGTGGGAGGAGCCATAGGAGGATGGGCTCATTGTAATGGCTGGAATGGAATCAATGGAACGGAGACAAACGTGGTTTCAATGTGTTTGATACCGTTCCATCTATTCCAGTCTAGCCATTCCAATGAGCCCGTCCTCATTTAGCTCCACCCACCAGCCTCCACTGATCTCACATATTTAAGATGCAACAACAAAGAACCACATGAAACTGCATCTATCCAACGAAACATCCATTTTGCTCCAAAATTGTTTAAACATCTTTGTAGATAAGCCTCATCTCAATTTCATGCACCTTGGTTGTACTACTAGTGACAGTGCACCTGTTATTTTACAACACCACATTAACCCCTCCTTGAACTCTCACCTTGAGGGCTGAGGAGTTGGGCGCTGAGGCAGACCACGTCTCCCACCACCAGTCTCGTGGCGTCTTCGGGGTGGATGGCGTGCTGGACGGGCAGCGCCAGGTAGTCAGCCATGCCTGCCTGCTCCTTGTCCCACACGGCCAGCAGGGTGAGGCCCACGTTGATCGTCCGCACCGTCAGGGTGTTGTTACCCGGGCCCCGGCCCACCTGCACCAGGTCATCCCTACAAACAGAGAGGAGAGGAAATGGTCAACATGTAGTTGGTTGGTATGAATTCCCAATGGCTTTCCTTGCATAACCAGTAATCAACTACCTCTGCCAGGGCACAACACAAAAGTGACTCTCCTGTGGCCCTCTGAGGCCCTATAGAGCCTAATCACATATAGAACCCCTTACTACCCCACCATCAGCCCCTTCCTTACTCTTATTTGGACATGTCTCTCCTAAAGTAGTCTGTCAGCACCTTGAGAACTAAGTAATGGAATCAATTTATTGTGCAGGCCAATGAGGGAGTCCCTAGCCGGGTTGAGCAGTGCAACCTCTCTTCTTCCCCCTCTCCCATTAATTTAGCTCACTCAGGTGGAAACAACTCACTCTGAATGGGGAGGAACGAAAAGCAGTCTAAATTAATGTTGGGAACCTTGGGAGAGACATGCTGGCTTTAAACCCTGCCATGGTGCACTCATTTACTTTAGTTGTCCTGCTGCAGCTTCCAGATAAACAGACTTGGGCTGTGCAATGTGCACACTCACACACACACTTTATGTTGCACTCAAACAGCAAAACATAGCAGAAAACCAGTGCTTCCACTTCTACATATCTCAATGTCAGGTAGATATCTTTTTTACGGGTCAATATATATTTAAAGAAATACACCACATACAATGCATTGAAATGTAATTTAGAAAATCAATACCAGAGATGGTGTCGGTATGTAACATACAATGTCTACTTTGCTGCGAGGGCTACAAGACCTGATTGAATACATGCATTCTTATAGATTTAAGTGCCAAATGCAATTTTCTCTTCCACTGGTAAAGGCAGAACAGTTTGGAGTGCTGTCATCTCGTCTAACTCTCTTTAAGCTTCTTTTTTTGTCTCCGAAGAAATTGGAGTGTGAGACAGTTTGAGGAAGCCTGGAAGCGCTTGCACTAACAGAGCACTGAGAGAGAAGCCATGGCACTACATTTCCAGCGCAGAATGACAGAATAATGGCTCCACAGCCTTGGTCCACACAGCCTTAACCCTACCATCCCATCTCAATCGCCTGCCTTGCTGCTTTCACCTTTCCTTCCCCTATTTCCTTCCCCAATGTGTTCACCTTCATACCAGTGGAGGCTGCTGAGGGGAGGACGGCTCAAAATAATGTCTGGAATGGAGTAAATGGAATGGTATCAAAAACATGGTTGCCATTTGTTTGATACCATTCCATTCACTCCATTAGACTCAATTCCAGCCATTATTATGAGCCGTCCTCCCCTCAGCAGCCTCCACGGCTTCATACATTTTTTCAAGTACAAGTTACCCTTTATTATACCAAAAGTGGTACATTCACTTGACTTTCAAATCTGCCCAAAATAGTATTATTGTAACCTGAAAATTAATACCCATAAGGAAATACACAGAAAGAGACCATCATTAAATAGAAATAACATGTGTGAACTTACCTGTTGGTGGTGAATGTGAGCAGGGAGTTGTGGCTGTGAAGGACCTCTCCCGTGTTAGCATGGAGGTGAACAGTGAAGGTAAGCACCATGCCCAGAGGAATAGCAGACAGGCTGTCCCTGGATGGGTTGTGGATAACTGGACTGGTGCTGAAACGCAGGTACGACACTGGGGCCACCTGGGAAACCACAGAGGGGGATAGACTACAATGTAAGGAAATATACAAAGCAATCCATCTCTCATTTAATATTCTTAAAATGTGTTGCCATTTGTCATGACTTTATAATGGCATGAAGTAAGATGGTAGACGTAAGTGTGGGTAATGAAGTTTCGGTTATTGTCAACATTTGCATGAGACGCGGTAAACTTACGACGATATGGATAGAACTTATTAATTGAACAAAATCACATTCTCATTCATTGCACTGTGTTAACGTTTTATTTATTCCCCGTAGGGGCAATAAAGATTCATAGAATTGAATTAAGGAGCAGAGGGTCTCACCTTCACTGCGAGGACCAGGGTTTGATTGACACCGAAGGTCTCCTGTGAGGTCACCAGCAGGGAGGAGGAGCCAGTGAGCGAGCCGGAGGACAAGAGGCCCTTCTCATCCACCTGGACAACGGTAGCCTGGTCGGGACAGTCCAGCACCTGGTAGGACAGAGCAACCACACCGTCCCTGTTCACACACACACACACACACCAGAGTTAGTAGCTTTCTATTTTCTGGAGAAGACTCAAACAGTTGTTTTAATATCAAGAGTAGGGCACTATAGAGAGGATATGGTGTCATTTGAGACAGAACTGAAGAGGTCATGTGTAATGCTGAATGCTCAAAGTAAACTGTTGAGTGTTCAAAGTGTCTCAGGTGGAGACAAAAGTGTTAAGGTTGGTAGACCCCTCTTCCCTTACCGGTTAGTCTGGAGTTTGAGCCCAGAGTTGGGAGCCATCAGTATCTCCTCAGCCTCCACAGCTGGATTAAGCATGTGCAGCTTGTCATAAACCTTGATCAAAGGGAAGAGTTGACAGTGTAATTACATGGAGGTTTTTACCCATCCTTTGATTTTTGGGTCTTCGTGACACGACATAGTCTAATGCAGTTTGAAGCGAGATGCACACGACATCGTAGGCCAATCTGCCTTCTTATCACTTTACAAAGTGACACTTTAAAGGACAAGTTTGCTTTGTTACAACCAAATCTCTATTTTTGATGTAAATGGCATGTTATAGAAGGGTCCAGAAACTTTTCTTAGAGATTTCACTTGTTTTTGAGAAACGTACCACAACCAGCGATTCACTTCTACCTCTTCTTTATACAGTACGGGGGATCCAAAAACACATTAAGAAAGGCGCCAACAACACCCAAATACGTCATTTTAGAAACTGAAATGCTCGCAGTATAGTGATGCAGGTCTTTAGAGGTCGTACACATGAAATGGTGTCATTTAGAACTTTATCTGCAACGTTATATTCCATTTTGTTTTGCGAATTGAGCGATACCTCTCCGTCCATTCTAGCAGCAGGCTTCACAGAGAATGGAACAGCTGGTTAGGGGAAACAGCTCGAATCGCACAAAATGGAATATAACGTTGCGGATAAAGTTTGGAATGACAATTTCATGTGTACAGCATCTAAAGACCTGCATCACTATACTGAGAGCGTTTCCGTTCCTAAAATAACATTTGGGTGTTTTTGGAGCACGAGTTCATGTTTTTTTCCAGGACCCTTTTTATGTCATTTACATAAATGTTTTAGATTTGGTTGTAAAAAAGCAAACTTCTCCTTCAAGTACTCAACCACACTCAAAACATCACTGATTTACAGTCAGACTTCTCAGCATGTTTGCTCTTGCAGTGTTTGTTCACTTTCAGTTTGTTTTTAGGTGGAAGGGCACAGGAGAACAGGTGGAGGTCCATAAACAAGCACTATAAACTATCTTGAGTAGTCGTGTCATATTTCTGAGACAGTGTGATCCAGCCACACAGAAAGACCAATCGCAGTGCTGCGTCCGGGTATGAACCCTGAGAGGAGTAGTGGTAGTAGTAGTAGTAGTAGTAGTAGTGGTAGTAGTGGTAGTAGTAGTGGTGGTAGTGGTAGTAGTAGTAGTAGTAGTGGTGGTGGTGGTAGTGGTAGTGATAGTAGTAGTGGTGGTAGTAGTAGTGGTAGTAGTAGTGGTAGCAGTGGTGGTAGTGGTAGTAGTAGTGGTAGTAGTAGTAGTAGTAGTAGTAGTAGTAGTAGTAGTAGTGGTGGTAGTGGTAGTGGTAGTAGTAGTGGTGGTAGTAGTGGTAGTAGTGGTGGTAGTAGTGGTGGTAGTAGTGGTGGTGGTAGTAGTAGTAGTAGTAGTAGTGGTAGTAGTGGTGGTAGTGGTAGTAGTAGTGGTGGTAGTGGTAGTAGTAGTGGTGGTAGTAGTAGTAGTAGTAGTAGTAGTAGTAGTAGTAGTAGTAGTAGTAGTAGTAGTAGTAGTAGTAGTAGTAGTAGTAGTAGTGGTGCCTATGCTACACTCCAGTCTCTCTACTTCTTGGCGCTGACGGAAACATGGATTACCACTGAAAACACTGCTACTCCTACTGCTCTCTCCTCGTCTGACCATGTGTTCTCGCATACCCCGAGAGCATCTGGTCAGCGGGGTGGTGGCACAGGAATCCTCATCTCTCCCAAGTGGACATTCTCTCTTTTTCCCCTGACCCATCTGTCTATCTCCTCATTTGAATTCCATGCTGTCACAGTCACTAGCCCATTCAAGCTTAACATCCTTATCATTTATCGCCCTCCAGGTTCCCTTGGAGAGTTCATCAATGAGCTTGACGCCTTGATAAGTTCCTTTCCTGAGGATGGCTCACCCCTCACAGTTCTGGGTGGCTAACTTCCCTATGTCTACCTTTGACGCATTTCTCTCTGCCTCCTTCTTTCCACTCCTCTCCTCTTTTGACCTCACCCTCTCACCGTCCCCCCCTACTCAAGGCAGGCAATACGCTTGACCTCATCTTTACTAGATGCTGTTCTTCTACTAATCTCACTGCAACTCCCCTCCATGTCTCCGACCACTACTTTGTATCCTTTTCTCTCTCGCTCTCCTCCAACACTACTCACTCTGCCCCTACTCAGATGGTAATGCGCCGTCGCAACCTTCGCTCTCTCTCTCCCGCTACTCTCTCCTCTTCCATCCTATCATCTCTTCCCTCTGCTCAATCCTTCTCCCTCCAATCTCCTGATTCTGCCTCCTCAACCCTCCTCTCCTCCCTTTCTGCATCCTTTGACTCTCTATGTCCCCTATCCTCCCGGCCGGCTCGGTCCTCCCCTCCTGCTCCGTGGCTTGACGACTCATTGCGAGCTCACAGAACAGGGCTCTGGGCAGCCGAGCGGAAATGGAGGAAAACTAGACTCCCTGCGGACCTGGCATCTTTTCACTCCCTCCTCTCTACAGTTTCTTCCTCTGTTTCTGTTGCTAAAGCCACTTTCTACCACTAAATTCGAAGCATCTGCCTCTAACCCTAAGAATCTCTTTGCCACCTTCTCCTCCCTGCTGAATCCCCCCATTTTGAAAAGAAGGTTGACGACATCCGATCCTCGTTTGTTAAGTCAAATGACACTGCTGGTCCTGCTCACACTGCCCTACCCTATGCTTTGACTTCTTTCTCCCCTCTCTCTCCAGATGAAATCTTGCAACTTGTGATGGCCGGCCGGCCGCCCAACAACCTGCCCGCTTGACCCTATCCCCTCCTCTCTTCTCCAGACCATTTCCGGAGACCTTCTCCCTTACCTCACCCCGCTCATCAACTCATCCTTGACCGCTGGCTACGTCCCTTCCGTCTTCAAGAGAGCGAGAGTTGCACCCCTTCTCAAAAAACCTACACTCGATCCCTCCGATGTCAACAACTACAGATCAGTATCCCTTCTTTCTTTTCTCTCCAAAACTCTTGAGCGTGCCGTCTTTAGCCAACTCTCTTGCTATCTCTCTCAGAATGACCTTCTTGATCCAAACCAGTCAGGTTTCAAGACTGGTCATTCAACTGAGACTGCTCTTCTCTGTGTCACGGAGGCTCTCCGCACTGCTAAAGCTAACCCTCTCTCCTCTGCTCTTGTCCTTCTAGACCTGTCTGCTGCCTTTGATACTGTGAACCATCAGATCCTCCTCTCCACCCTCTCCGAGTTGGGCATCTCCGGCGCGCCTCACTCTTGGATTGCGTCCTACCTGACAGGTCTCTCCTACCAAGTGGCGTGGCGAGAATCTGTCTCCGCACCACGTGCTCTCACCACTGGTGTCCACCAGGGCTCAGTTCTAGGCCCTCTCCTATTCTCACTATACACCAAGTCACTTGGCTCTGTCATATCCTCACATGGCCTCTCCTATCATTGCTACGCAGACGACACACAACTAATCTTCTCCTTTCCCCCTTCTGATAACCAGGTGGCGAATCGCATCTCTGCATGTCTGGCAGACATATCAGTGTGGATGACGGATCACCACCTCAAGCTGAACCTCGGCAAGAAGGAGCGGCTCTTCCTCCCGGGGAAGGACTGCCCGTTCCATGATCTCGCCATCACGGTTGACAACTCCGTTGTGTCCTCCTCCCAGAGTGCAAAAAGCCTTGGCGTTACCCTGGACAACACCCTGTTGTTCTCCGCTAACATCAAGGCAGTGACCCGATCCTGTAGGTTCATGCTCTACAACATTCGGAGAGTACGACCCTGCCTTACACAGGAAGCGGCACAGGTCCTAATCCAGGCACTTGTCATGTCCCGTCTGGTTTACTGCAACTCGCTGTTGGCTGGGCTCCCTGCCTGTGCCATTAAACCCCTACAACTCATCCAGAATGCCGCAGCCCGTCTGGTGTTCAACCTTCCCAAGTTCTCTCACGTCACCCTGCTCCTCCGCACACTCCACTGGCTTCCAGTTGAAGCTTGCATCTGCTACAAGACCATGGTGCTTGCCTATGGAGCTATGAGGGGAACGGCACCTCCGTACCTTCAGGCTCTGATCAGTCCCTACACCCAAACGAGGGCATTGCGTTCATCCACCTCTGGCCTGCTGGCCCCCCTACCTCTGCGGAAGCACAGTACCCGCTCAGCCTAGTCAAAACTGTTTGCTGCTCTGGCACCCCAATGGTGGAACAAGCTCCCTCACGACGCCAGGACGCCGGAGTCACTCACCACCTTCCGGAGACACTTGAAACCCCACCTCTTTAAGGAATACCTGGGATAGGATAAAGTAATCCTTCTACCCCCCCCCCCCCTTATCCCACCCTCCAAAAAAAAAAAAAATATTGGAAAGTGGTTATCCCACTGGCTATAAGGTGAATGCACCAATTTGTAAGTTGCTCTGGATAAGAGCGTCTGCTAAATGACGTAAATGTAAATGTTGTGGTAGTGGTAGTAGTGGTGGTAGTGGTAGTGGTAGTAGTAGTAGTAGTAGTAGTAGTGGTGGTAGTAGTAGTGGTGGTAGTAGTAGTGGTAGTAGTAGTGGTGGTGGTAGTAGTAGTGGTAGTAGTAGTGGTGGTGGTAGTGGTAGTAGTAGTAGTGGTGGTAGTAGTAGTGGTGGTAGTGGTAGTAGTAGTGGTGGTAGTAGTAGTGGTAGTGGTAGTGGTGGTGGTGGTAGTAGTAGTAGTGGTAGTAGTAGTAGTGGTAGTAGTAGATATTATTCTTATTATTCTTATTATTATTGTTGTTGTTGTTGTTGTTGTTGTTGTTGTTGTTGTTGTTGTTGTTATTATTATTGTTGTAGTAGTAGTAAGAGTAGTATACCCCTTTCTCAAATCCAGACCTCTAGGCCAGTACAGTAGTACTGCTGATTTGCATTGTAAACCTTTAATCAGGGACTGATCCAGACCTAGGACACCGGGAGATTGGGATCTCTGGCCAATCAGTCAAATAACTATTAGGGAGAAAAGAAAGACAGCAGTACTCCAAACCTGGGATATGAGTTCTCCTGGCATATAGGAGTCTGCATAAGTATAGTACCTGGATCTGGAGTTCGTCACTGAGCTCCAGTAGGTTCCTCTCCAGTTGCCTATCTTTTGGGTGGGTGACCTTTAGCACCACCTTCAGCCCTGTCCTTCCTTTAGTCTTCCCTGTTACACTCATAGCAAAGTTATGCTCTGGTTGGAGCTGGAAAGCTGCCTACAGAGAGAGAGAGGCATTTTATCAGTGAATGAAAGCAGAAATAGTGTTAGAAATGAGACAGTAGAAATATCAGATGTTGTTTCTCTGGTGAAGATGGCGAATCGTTTTGTACTAATTCAGTCACTCTGATACAAAGGTTCATAGGAGCTCAAAACAAAGATCCGACTCATCTATAATTTAATCAAAGCAGTTTTTCCACTACACTATTTATGGCTTATTGTGGAAGGTGCTTGTGGCCTTGAATGTAACCTTTCTCACTCATCAAGAAGAAAAACTCTAGATCAAAAACTGGTTCCCACCTCGGCATGTCGTGATTGGAGTTCCAGGATGTCTCTCTTGGTGGTGGACCAATGGAAGGTGAGGCCAGGCAGGGCGTTGCCGAAGGAGAAGGGGGTTTGACTGCTAGTGAGCCCTATCACATACACAGGCATCTAGGAGAGGGGACAGGATGAGGAAACTCAAAGCAGGTCACACGTCTGTTGATATTCACAATGTAACGCATCTTACTTAGAGTGAAGTATGTCCTGTGGACACTGTCAGAGGCCATTTGAGATTACAGTTCATTTATCATGTGTTACCTGTGTCCCAGTCTTCATTCTGGTGATAGGGGCTCGGATGCGAATGGCCCTCAACTGCACAACTTCAACCTCTACTTGATCCTGGTCATACCAAACATCAGAATAGAAGTACATCACTTTCAATTGGTGAAAAACAGATGATGATGTACCGATGATGTACAAGTATTTTACCTGAGAGACAATGACAAGCTTCCCAGTCTCTGCATCGACAGCTTGAACCAGTCCTGTCACCGTGACGTTGCCAATGGCGACGCCCCTGACGTGACCTATGTCGTTAACAGAAGCTATCTTCTCATTGGCCATGGAGAAGAGGATGTTGGACTGGGGCTGTGGGCCGCCCTCGGATGTGATCTACAACATGGAGAGACGAGGTAAAGGGTGGTGTGTGTGTGTGTGTGTGCCATAAATATGGTAGACTATTAGTTTCACATGACTGGCCCTGAGGATACTGCCAGCGTGTTCATCAACTCTTGTCAATGTGGGGTCTTTAAATTGCTCAAGGCAATCAAATCATTCATGGTCTGTTAGAATAATCAACACTGGAGATTTGGAGATTAAATCAACATGTTACTCACAGGGTGTGTGCATTTACAATGACTTAATACTCAGCAATTAAATGGCCTGTGGAGAGCTTCACAAATACAAAGAACAGACATGAGCAGTTGCTCAACAGGTAAGCTGGAAAAGCCTATTTGAAAGCGTGTGGTGATTCAAATCATCTTCACAACAGGAGATTCTCCAGACAGGACATCCTGTTTTATCAGTGTGGGGGACAGCGAGGGCAGAGGACAGGGTTTTCCCACAATAATCCTACAATCAAACAATCCAATATACCTGCATCATAGCTCCGATTATCAGTGTCATTTTCCTGGGGATCAGTTTGAATGGTGGGAACACCTAGAAAGACCGAAACAAAAACGAGTGTCTTTCAACACACATAATAGAACATCATTGGACAACATGTTTCAGGGAGGGTCTCATGAAAACCCTCCTACCTCTATTTGCTGAGGAGCAGATGCAATCTTCCTTCCAGTTTTGTCTACTAGCATAGCAGACACGCTGGTCTGTCCGATTGCTAAGCCTTTGACCAGGAAGATTGCCGTGTCCTTCTCTGAAGGATCTGACAGTGCTCTGGGGAAAACAAAACATGAACGGTGAACTGTCTACTTTACTGAAATGTAGGCAAAACATGCGTGCCGAGGTGCATGCAGGAGTAATTCCTATCCGTTTTTCAATTCCAAGTGGCACAGACAGAGGCAATGTGATGGTGTGCGTGTAATAATATTTGCTCTAAGAACAAAACTTGATACTTATATGATTCATTAATGTAACTGTAACTTACTGCAGAGAGATGATACCGGACGCTGCAGTGAGTTTCAGATTCAAAAAGCGGAAATATTTGGCCAAAAAGGGCTTCTTGTTGTCATCCAGAACCCTGACATGGGCTTTCACAGATTTACCAATCTCCACCTGCAAGAAAGCAGTAAATGTTTTGTTAATATGACAAGCTCTATTTTTGGCTCTAATTTCATTAGTCATTTGCATAAAAGTGTTTGTTTGTGTTTTGTTCTACTAAGTATACAAGCAGCTACACTCAACACTGATCTAACCAACATTCACAGCATCTTAGTTCCTATTTATATATATATATATATATATATATATATATATATATATATATATATATATATATATATATATATATATATATATATATATATATATATATATATATACACACACATACATACACACAACCAGTAAAAAGTTTGGACACACCTACTCATTCAAGGGTTTTTCTTTATTTTTACAATTTTTCACATTGTAGAATAATAGTGAAGACATCAAAACTATGAAATAACACATATGGAATCATGTAGCTTCGCACACTCTTGGCATTCTCTCAACCAGCTTCACCTGGAATGCTTTTCAAAGAAAATAAAGAAAAACCCTTGAATGAGTAGGTGTCCAAACTTTTGACTGGTACTGTATATAATTTTTTAAAATGTCAATTCCCTGAATACACACTTCACATAGTGAACAAGACTTTCCTGTTGTTTCGGCAAACCAGTGATACACAGCTTTTGGAATTTCAGCATGAGCTGAGTGTCTGCCTTGCAGGATAAAGAATTGAGGCTGGCCACTGACCTTGTCAACCACTCGGACATAAACCTCCAGGATGTCTGAGATGTGGACCGTAGCCGTAGCAGGGGCTGGGAAGGCCAGGCAGAGGTCATGAACCATCACCTGCACTGTCCCCGGCTGGACTGGAAGCACCTTGAGCACATGGAGAGGCCACAGTGATGCAAGGGTTTAAATGACATGTTCTCATTTTATGTTACAACACCCTTTCTCAAGGCACACGGATGTCCTAGTGCTTTCATCAATGTTGCATTCAGAGCATCACTTCAGTTACAATAGTGTTAGAAAGTAGGATGATAAGGTTTGTGCTGTTGTCTGTGCCCAATAATGTTTGTACCATGTCTTGTGCTGCTGCCATGTTGTGTTGCTACCGTGTTGTTTTCATGTTGGGTTGCTACCTTGCTGTGTTGCCGTGTGTTGCTGCCATGCTATGTTGTCGTCTTAGGTCTCTCTTTATGTAGTGTTGTGTTGTCTCTCTTGTTGTGATGTGTATTTGGTCATATAAATATATATATACTTTTTTTTTTATCCCAGCCAGCGTCCCCGCAGGAGGCCTTTTGCCTTTTGGTAAGCAATCATTGTAAATAAGAATTTGTTCTTAACTGACTTGCCTAGTTAAATAGAGGTTAAATAAAAAATAAAAGGGGCAAAGGGAGGTGTAGGAACTAAGGCGGCAGGTGTACAACACATCACATCATCATACATATATTTAAGAGTGGTATGCTCAACAGCATTGCCATTCTGAGAGTTCTGTGATTCTCCTCACCTCAGCAGATCCCTGGGCCTCCTGGTACACCACGTCTGCTATCCCTCCAGCACTGGTGTTGACAAAGAAATACCCAGAGCCCTCCCTCAGGGCCAGGTCAGCCTGCAGGACACACAACAGGAGAAGCCGTAGATGAAAGCATGACACCACAATGGACAAGATGACAAAGAAGCAGCCCAAGGCCCATCACAATATCAGCTGAAAGGTACATGTTATTCACATCATGGGCCACAAGTAATCATTTGTAATTATAGTGAGATAATCCATGCAGCAGAATTGATCAGCCATGCTGATAAGACCTTGTGATGAAGGGCCAGTGGCCACCTGTGTGGAATATTTCAAGTAGAGCTGGGCAATATAAAAAAAAATCCATACCACAATAAATTGACTGAATTATCATGATAAATAGAACAATACGTTTATAACAATGTGCACCAAAATAAAATAAAATAATAACTCCTATTACTACTTTCAATGTTATAGCTATCAATTGTGCCATCAACAATCACCCATAACTTCATTCATTTCAAACTTCACATTTCTCTAGTAGGGCCCTACAGGTTACTTATCGTAATGAACAATATCTGCAAAATGTCCACAATAAGTGGTCGGTGTCAATCATTTTTGGTTTATCGTCCCAGCTCTAATTTCAAGGCATCATAATCTAGTGCTCTCAGCTAGTTGGGATCTGTGAGCAGTCAGTGATATAGAGGGAGATTGAATAAGGGGGTTACATGGCAGGCAGTGACCTTAGTAAGAAGATTACAGTGTGAGACGGGTCAAAGGTCAGAGAGGATTAAGATACAGTGGTGGTGGTTGGGGCCCAGTGAGGGAAGACTGGAGGACCATAGAAATGGGAGCAGATACTACCTTTGACAGTGACAGTGAAGGATGGGTCACATTGTATTCTGTCAGCTCTATGCCATACATTTCTATCTGGAACATTTCACACTTCTGAAAGCCTTACAAAGGCCCCAGTTCTTACCCGCACGTCAGGGTGATTGTATATGGTGACAGCTTCGGGACTGACTGTCACGTCCTTCACCAATAGGAGTTCCAGAGTGGCTGAGACAGGGGTCAGAGGGTCAAACTGCCAGAAAGAAGGAGAGATAAAACAGGATGGGTGCCATGGTTACAAGTGTCAGAGTGACACCAAGATGAGATAACCACAGAACTCAACTTTTGTAGGGTAAAGGTCAAGTGAAATCATAGGGGAAGTCTTAGTATCAACGGCAAAATGAAATGCTGTAATTTAGTATTGGTGAACCCTTTCAAGAAACTAGGCGTATGTGGCACGTCACTAATTCACAGGAGAGGCATTTGAAGGATTCTTTATTTGTTTTAATCAAAATGTTTTTTTTATAGCAGAAATGCTTTCTGGAACATGTGAACTTTCACGTGCCTTAATAACAAACTTGTATGCCATCTGTAAATACGAATAAAATTGTTACATTACGAGGCTAGTTGGTTTAGCCACAGACAAATACAGGAACCTTCCCGCTAGCCATGATCGTCTGAGATAATGAATGGGCTGGACATGTAGCATGCTTCTGTCTATAACATGAGCTGCTCAGTATGTGTAGACAATCCTTTCTACCGCAGCTTTTTTTAAAGATATCATGAAGAACTGAAAAATGTTGCAACTGCTCTCAACATTGCTGCCCTGAAGGTCATAGTGCTATCGTCAAAGCTCAGTGGGAAAAAGTTGTGATGGACTACTTTTTAGAGGATGATTGTGCCATGCTGACTCTCTCTGACTCTGAAAATTAATCAGACAATGAGGAAATTCCTGATTTAGATAAAAACATTTTTCATTGAACCAGACATTGTAGAGTCTCCTGATGACAATGGTGGGGAAGAAACGGTGTGGTTGTCACGGAAGAAGTTGACCGAGTTTTGAAATCAGTGGAATGCCTGGTGGAAGCAGAGAGATGATTGCCAAATGCGGAGAGTTCAAAAAGAGAACACCGAAAGAAGACTGTTGTATAAAACACTTGTCTTTGGATTACATCTTCAAACTAAGGGCAACCATGGCAGACTACTTTCTTTGCTACTAATTTCATACTGTGAATCCTTAATGAGATGGGTGGGGCTAAGGCTTAAGAGGGTGTGAACGATGCTGAATGGGTGTAGACAAAGAAGAGCTCTCCAGTAGAGGTACCAAAACATTCACGGGCTATTTTCTCAAAAGTGGGGTTACAAGTTTATAAACTTTCAAAGCAGAATTACTTTCCTATTGTTCTTCAACTGCAGTGTATGATATACCATTTTCTAGCTCAGTCTCTACTTTTATCCAACAATTATTTTCTTCACATTTTACTACATAGGACTGAATCCAGGTGGTGGGTCACATTTGTACAGTTCGTGAAGCTCTGACTTTCAGCTCTCCTGTCTTGTGTTGCTATAGCAACCTCTAAGCTGATTAAATGTTTATTTTATGTGGTCACAGACAACCACACACTCAGCTAACAGCATCCTGCCTGCCAGTCACAGCATGAAGTGATAAACCCGCAAAATGTTCACAATGGCTTTCAAAATAGATACGATAAGGGCAATGTTTCTAAGGGTGATGTTTCTCTGCTAAAGGTTGTGTTTCTGTCTTACCGGACTGAGAACCTTAGCAGCCTTGAGGTGGGGGACCTGGTAACCCAGAGCTGTTACTGTTATAGCAGCAGTCCCAGACTGGTGGTGGACAAGGACCGTCTGACGACCTGACAAAGAGGACATTTCTGTTGGACAAAACTGTTGAAATTGCCTGCAAAAACACCTGGTATTACACCTGGTTTCACCTGGTATTAGACTAAAGAATAAAAACAAAATCAAACAAGGACACCATCATGAGAAATATCAAAGCCGTACCATGAAGTTTCTTCTGTTTGTTGCTGTCCTGTAGTAGTTCCAGTCCCATAGGCATGGTAGGTTCGATACTGGCCAGGGACACCTTGGTCGACTCCCAGACGATACTCAGAGAGCTGAAGTTGTCAAACTTCCTGCCTTGCTGGTCAAAGGCAGCCAGGTCCAGCACAGGGTTGCGGTAGTTTGAGACAGGCACCTGCAACAAATAATGTTCCACACAGTTTTCCCCCCACTCTATTTCTTTCTTTCTAAGTTAAACTGACAGGGAGGCAGACATTCAATACAACTTTATTTATCCCCCCATGTGCAATTAAGAGGCAGAAAGGCAAACTTGACATGACCTTCTCTTTAGTTGTCCCCCATGATGAATTTCTCTCTATAGTTGTCCCCCACAATGAAATCGGGGAGGGGACTGTGGATCTGTCTCCATCCGTCAGTATGTTCGTTCGTACATTAGTCACACGCGATCGCTCAGACAACACCGGCACTTGGGTGAATGACGCGTCTTGCCATAGAGATCCGGCATATACAAAATTACACTGATTGGCTAGATGGTGGCACTATTACAAGAGTTTGAAAATGCTAACTTTTTAAGGTCACCCCGTTTGGTACATAAGTCCCTCTCCTCACAAGGAACAAAATTTGCCTCGGGGACCCCTAAGGTCGCCATGATGGATTTACCGCCATTTAGAATTTTGTGAAAAACACTTAAAACGCTACTCTTCTGGCACCGAATGACCACTCTGCACTAAAACTTGATATGTGGCATCTATGGACAAAGATCTACATTTTCCAGACTAGTACCTAAAACAACATGGCCGCTATTGACCAATACACATTCACGTGGTCTGGCACATAAATGCATATAAATCAGTCAAGGATATCCGTATTGTAACAACATTTGGTACACATGTTGCAAACACTGTCAAGACTCAACATGTGCAAGAACATTCATATCGAGCTGACGTGGTGCTATAACAGGCACATATATCGCTTGATCTATTGGACTCAGAGTGATGAAATTTGGCACACTTGCTCAGGGATATGAGTCTAGCTAACCCACGCGATATCTCAGCAACCACTGGCCCAATTTTTTACTAAACTTGGGTGAATGATGCGTCTTGCCATAGAGATCACTTACAAAACGACACTGATTGGCCCAAGGGGGATGCTGCATCACTCGTGAGGGACGACATGTTTACCGTTGCCTTGTTTATTTTTGTCTAGCTAGCTCCTGTGCCAAGTGTGTTTGTTTGTGTGCTGTGTAAACACTGCCTTTTTCTTTCTCTTTTTCTCACCAGTTGTTTGTTCTGCTGCAGTAGAGGGCAGGTGATGTCCAGCTGGGGACCTGTGTACACAGGGACCAAGGTGAGGCGAGAGGGAGGGGCGCACACAAACATCACCACCGCCGGCTCCACCGCAGGATAGGGATTGGTCAGACTAGGCTGGTTCCCCACAGTAAGTGCCAATACCTGGAGAGGTACAGTTATAACACGCTTATTACCTGTTCATAACACACTTATTAATGTTTGTAACAAAGCATTTCATCTACAAGGTATCTTAAAGAGCTAGAACGTTTGTTTAAAGCCTAGGGTCATATTCAGTAGGTGCCAAACAAGGAAAAGCCCATTCCCTCACCTGTTCTCCCAGGGCTCTACAGGTGGCTCTGACCCAGTGTCGGAGGTAGCTACGGGAGGTGGGCGCGGTCAGAGCCAGGCTAACACTGTTCTCATCCTCAGCCTTCAGGTTCCGGAAGAACTTGGAGGGTTCTAGGACCCAGGGCTTGGGCCCGCCCTCAAACAGCATGTCCTTAGAGGAGCCCAGGGTCACCAAGGCAACAGAGGCAGGGTCCACAGCCTGCACATGACAACAGGTAGAGCATGTACAGGTTAGTGAATGGAGAAGTGATATACTGTATGTTGTAAAGTCAAATTATATTTGATGAAGCACATTTACTGCTTATTTCTTGCTGGTCCACCTCCACATTTGTTAGATTTTTTCTAGATAAAGCTCAGAGGTTTGACACTGCCAATCCTAAATGGTTCAACTTCAGGAGGTTTTGCAACCCTCTCTGGGGAGAGTGCATGAATGTGTTCAAGTCAGACAGCCAAACTAGGTCAAGGAGGTTGACAGACAGACAACGTGGTAAAAGGTTGGTAAGGTAAATGCTACAGTAGCTATTTGAAGGGAGCGTGAACTCCTTCTCTGAGTAAGAGTAATGACTGGCTCACTCAGAAGCTTATCTTTACCTCCTAAAATAAAACAATTTCCCGTTAGTGTACCAAAGAGTACTGTCTTTATTTTTTATTATTTTAGGGGGTAGATCAGCCTTAATATTGCAGATAGATTGTAACTTCCATCAATGTAATTGTCTGCATCACTTCCAATCCCCCATATGTTTTTTCCCCCTCGTAATATATATATATCCTTTAAAATATATATATATTTCCCTTTATTACCCTCCAACCCCACCACCCCTTCCCTAATTGGAGCAAACTAGTGAACAACAATGCTTAGGCCTCTACTTCCAGTTTATACTATATACACAATCCATTTTACAATAATTCTAATTTTTTTTTTTTTTCTCCTGAACTTCCTCTACCCTCAACCTCTCTGATGTCCATCCGGTTTGCTTCTATATGCCATATCTTTCTAACTGTGCTCTTTCACAAAAGCTCTCAACGTATAACCTATATACTTATTATGGACACAGTATGCTTACATTATTAGTTATCTTGTTGTTATTAGCTGTTGTTAGTTGTTATTAGTCCCATCCTTCAACTCCATTCAACACCACCCATCTATCTCTTAACACCATCCATATTGGATTTCTATTCGCCATATATTTTAACTGTACTGTGGTTCTAAAAAAGTTCTGAACCTTTCTATTCTCATTGTTTCTATAGATTGTAAATTTAAAATAATTTTTTTTGCTAAAAGTATTATATTATTGATCGACTATGACTTTTCAGATCACCCAGTAATGCCATCTGCAGGGTTAGCTCCAGGTAAATATTGCAATCCTTAAGCCATTCCAGGACCTGTGTCCAAAAACAAGCTACAAATGGACAGTACCAAAACAAATGATCTAATGATTTTGTCTTACCATGCACTTGGGTTAATGGGATGAAAACCCATGGTAATGGAAGAGAGTATGCATGACAAAATTATGCATGCATAGAAATGGAGATGCCTCTCCCATAATGCCTCTCTGCTTTACATAAATTGTCCATTCTATGGGCCTAGTTGACATTAATTCCATTACAGTAAAGTACTTGAGCCAAAGCAGCAGGAGAGAAAACAAATCAGTGTATTGAGTGCATGAGGGCATAATTAAAAATGCACAAAACACTGACGAAACCAAGGAGGAGGTAATTTAACACTAGCTGATCCTTGCACTTCTGCCCTGATTGCAGAGAGAAAATGTGTGTGTGTGTGTGTGTGTTGTATTGTGAAAGTGTGTGTGTAAAGGCGTCCGCATACTGGTTCGGTTTGCTCCTAGCAGAACTCGGCTAGGCGAAGCGAACGTCTGTGCCTCGCTTAAAAGACCTTTGCTTGAAAAAAGAGACATAACGGCAATATTACGGTTTGTCCTGCTTGAGACGCCGTAGCAACAACATAGCCAGTATACACTTCCTCAAAATAGTCAGAATGAATAAAAGATAAATAAAAAAAGATTGGTAATTAAATTGTTATGTTTTTGCAGAGGAGGTCTTAGTCGCACAATTTTACATCTAACTAAGATGTTTGGTGCAGTAAGTGAACAAATTGCATGAAAACTAGTTGTCTCTTGTTGAGTGGCAGCACTTCATTGAATAATCCCATCTATAGTTCCCACTCCTACTATGAGTAGTACTGTTGACCAATCACCGACGAAGGGGCGTAGACTGGGCGTACATCACTGGGGCCGAGCTCCCTGCCATCCAGGACCTCTATACCAGGCGGTGTCAAGAGGAAGGCCCTAAAAATAGTCAAAGACTCCATCCACCCAAGTCTTAGACTGTTCTCTATGCTACTGCACGGCAAGCGGTACCGATGCCCCAAGTCTGGAACCAACAGGACCCTGAACAGCTTCTACCCCCAAGCCATGACTGGAAAATAGTTAGTTAAATAGTTAACCAAATAGCTACCCGGACTATCTGCATTGACCCTTTTTGCACAAACTTTTTTGACTCATCACATATGCTGCTGCTACTGTTTACTATCTGTCCCTTTATTCCTAGTTATATGTACATATCTACCTCAATTACCTCGTACCCCTGCACATCGACTCTGAACTGGTACCCCGTGTATATAGCCAAGTTATCATTACACATTATGTATCTATTATTACGTGTTTTCCTTCTCTATTTTCTTTCTCTCTGCACTGTTGGGAAGGGCCCGTAAGTAAGCATTTGTTTTGCTGTTAGTCCACAACTGTTGTTTATGAAGCATGTGATGAATAAAATGTCATCTGAATTTACTTCGGCAACCGAACTTCGACTTCCTTAAGAAAATGTTTTGTGTGTGCGAACAGCTGAATACACAAAAACCAACAAAAAAAGTCACAACATTTCGTCATAATACAGGCGTGAACTGTTTCGGCTGGGAAGCATGCGACCGGCTTTAGCTCGAAAGTGTGTGCGTGTCCCAACCTTCTGCTAATTAAGAGAGAAAGGCTCATTTCTGCTCTGGGGAGAGTTGGCTGGGAGAGTAGAGTGACTGAAGATCACTGGGCAGATTTGAGATAGCATCACAACAAAGAAGACAACTCATCAGGGTTTGTAGGTGCAGGGGTTAAAAACAAGCTTTACAAATCAATACAATAGTACAAAACACAGCTACAAAACTACTTCAAGCTCAAGTCTCTTTTTGTGCTTTTGACCAGGGAAGAGATTGAAGTAAACCAATATGAAATGAATGTGTGTGAATAGGCCATGCCCTACGGTACAGGTAGGGGGGAATGGACTCACTCTGAGTGGTGGGTAGGCAGCGATGGTGATCTTGGCGCTGAGGTGGACGTTGCCGTGGGTGTAGCTGACCGTCAGGGTTGTGTATCCTGGGGCTAGAGCCTGGGCCCTTACACCACTGCAGTGGTCCTGCCCTGGAGCCAGTCTACCTGTAGGGAGTGAGAGAGAGAGAGAGAGAGACATACGGCTGCAATTCCGGTCCTAGAGGACAACAAAGTCTACCTGCTTTCATATACATCTCTTATCCAACACAGACGCACAACAGACAACAATAAGATGCTTCAAGTCCAAGGCTAATCATAAAATGTATGAGGCGATTGAAGTGGTAGATATTATGCTCCTCCATGGATCAAGGGAAATTAAAACCGTAGTGCCAATCTGAGAAGGACATAAAAGACACTACAGAGGCTCTTTGTGAAGGCTCTGCCTCCCAGCTAGGTAAAGTATGGTCAGGGTTTTTCCTACAGGTTTCTATGAGCAGTGTATGGGGGCATGCCTCACCCTCCAGCAGCTGGAACACTCCCTGGGTCTCCTCCTCCACCTGCAGGCCAAAGTGACTGCAGTCGCTCAGCATCACCCGCTCCTCCACTCCCCACTTTCCCCCCTCCCCTAGCAGGCTAAAGATCCGGAGGGGCAGCTCCAGCACCAGGCTAATGCGGGCCTCCACCGGGCAGGGAGAGAAGTCCATCCCCACGGGCTCTACAACGTACACCTGGGGGTGGGGGTTAGGAGGACAGTGAGACCGGTCAGAAGAAACAGCTGAAGTCGAGACAATGGGAAGAGATCTTGTTACATTTTTCAATGGACTTGTTTAATTCTTTCATTTACGTAATATTCTTCCAAACATTATAGATTGACTAACCAGTACAGTTGTAATATCAGTTCATAAAGACGTAAGATAGGTAATGAGGTCATCTCACCTTCATCATTCCATAGTGCATTGGGTTGCGTACATCATGGGCGTACACCACACTGACGCCGATGTCACTGACTGTCGTCATCACTCCTTTCACTGTCACTGTGGCAACGGCTAGGTTAGAGGAGGACCAGCTGAAATTCCCACTGCCTCCCGCTGCCTGGGACACAATGCAACATGGGTAAATATTGACGCAGAGAAAATACAATACACCAACATCGAGAGACACTTCAACTTTTATCTGTCATTTTAAGCCAGTATCTGGCCATATACGAATTAGAAGGTAGTAATAAGAAGTAATGAAAGATGACAATATAAATGTCTAAATATTAAGGCTGTCCCCGAAAATACACTGCTCAAAGAAATAAAGGGAACACTTAAACAACACAATGTACAGTGGGGGAAAATAGTATTTAGTCAGTCACCAATTGTGCAAGTTCTCCCACTTAAAAAGATGAGAGGCCTGTAATTTTCATCATAGGTACACGTCAACTATGACAGACAAATTGAGATTTGTTTTTCCAGAAAATCACATTGTAGGATTTTTTATGAATTTATTTGCAAATTATGCTGGAAAATAAGTATTTGGTCACCTACAAACAAGCAAGATTTCTGGCTCTCACAGACCTGTAACTTCTTCTTTAAGAGGCTCCTCTGTCCTCCACTCGTTATCTGTTTGAACTTGTTATCAGTATAAAAGACACCTGTCCACAACCTCAAACAGTCACACTCCAAACTCCACTATGGCCAAGACCAAAGAGCTGTCAAAGGACACCAGAAATAAAATTGTAGACCTGCACCAGGCTGGGAAGACTGAATCTGCAATAGGTAAGCAGCTTGGTTTGAAGAAATCAACTGTGGGAGCATTTATTAGGAAATGGAAGACATATAAGACCACTGATAATCTCCCTCGATCTGGGGCTCCACGCAAGATCTCACCCCGTGGGGTCAAAATGATCACAAGAACGGGGGGGACCTAGTGAATGACCTGCAGAGAGCTGGGACCAAAGTAACAAAGCCTACCATCAGTAACACACTACGCCGCCAGGGAATCAAATCCTGCAGTGCCAGATGTGTCCCCCTGCTTAAGCCAGTACATGTCCAGGCCCGTCTGAAGTTTGCTAGAGTTCATTTGGATGATCCAGAAGAGGATTGGGAGAATGTCATATGGTCAGATTAAACCAAAATATAACTTTTTGGTAAAAACTCAACTCGTCGTGTTTGGAGGACAAAGAATGCTGAGTTCCATCCAAAGAACACCATACCTACTGTGAAGCATGGGGGTGGAAACATCATGCTTTGGGGCTGTTTTTCTGCAAAGGGACCAGGACGACTGATCCGTGTAAAGGAAAGAATGAATGGGGCCATGTATCGTGAGATTTTGAGTGAAAACCTCCTTCCATCAGCAAGGGCATTGAAGATGAAACGTGGCTGGGTCTTTCAGCATGACAATGATCCCAAACACACCGCCCGGGCAACGAAGGAGTGGCTTCGTAAGAAGCATTTCAAGGTCCTGGAGTGGCCTAGCCAGTCTCCAGATCACAATCCCATAGAAAATCTTTGGAGGGAGTTGAAAGTCCGTGTTGCCCAGCGACAGCCCCAAAACATCACTGCTCTAGAGGAGATCTGCATGGAGGAATGGGCCAAAATACCAGCAACAGTGTGTGAAAACCTTGTGAAGACTTACAGAAAACGTTTGACCTGTGTCATTGCCAACAAAGGGTATGTAACAAAGTATTGAGAAACTTTTGTTATTGACCAAATACTTATTTTCCACCATAATTTGCACATAAATTCATTAAAAATCCTACAATGTGATTTTCTGGAATTGTTTTTCTCATTTTGTCTGTCATAGTTGACGTGTACCTATGATGAAAATTACAGGCCTCTCTCATCTTTTTAAGTGGGAGAACTTGCACAATTGGTGGCTGACTAAATACTTTTTTCCCCCACTGTAACTCCAAGTCAATCACACTTCTGTGAAATCAAACTGTCCACTTAGGAAGCAACACTGATTGACAATACATTTCACATTCTGTTGTGCAAATGGAATAGACAACAGGTGGAAATTATAGGCAATTAGCAAGACACCCCCAATAAAGGACTGGTTTTGCAGGTGGAGACCACAGACCACTTCTCAGTTCCTATGCTTCCTGGCTGATGTTTTGGTCACTTTTGAATGCTGGCGGTGCTTTCACTCTAGTGGTAGCATGAGACGGAGTCTACAACCCACACAAGTGGCTCAGGTAGTGCAGCTCATCCAGGATGGCACATCAATGCGAGCTGTGGCAAGAAGGTTTGCTGTGTCTGTCAGTGTAGTATCCAGAGCATGGAGGCGCTACCAGGAGACAGGCCAGTACATCAGGAGACGTGGAGGAGGCCGTAGGAGGGGCAACAACCCAGCAGCAGGACTGCTACCTCCGCCTTTGTGCAAGGAGGAGCAGGAGGAGCACTGCCAGAGCCCTGCAAAATGACCTCCAGCAGGCTTACAGCCCAACACCGTGCAGGACGTTTGGCATTTGCCAGAGAACACCAAGATTGGCAAATTCGCCCCTGGCGCCCTGTGCTCTTCACAGATGAAAGCAGGTTCACACTGAGCACATGTGACAGACGTGACAGAGTCTGGAGACGCCGTGGAGAACGTTCTGCTGCCTGCAACATCCTCCAGCATGACCGGTTTGGCGGTGGGTCAGTCATAGTGTGGGGTGGCATTTCCTTGGGGGGCCGCACTGCCCTCCATGTGCTCGCCAGAGGTAGCCTGACTGCCATTAGGTACCGAGATGAGATCCTCAGACCCCTTGTGAGACCATATGCTGGTGCGGTTGGCCCTGGGTTCCTCCTAATGCAAGACAATGCTAGACCTCATGTGGCTGGAGTGTGCCAGCAGTTCCTGCAAGAGGAAGGCATTGATGCTATGGACTGGCCCGCCCGTTCCCCAGACCTGAATCCAATTGAGCACATCTGGGACATCATGTCTCGCTCCATCCACCAACGCCACGTTGCACCACAGACTGTCCAGGAGTTGGCGGATGCTTTAGTCCAGGTCTGGGAGGAGATCCCTCAGGAGACCATCCGCCACCTCATCAGGAGCATGCCCAGGCGTTGTAGGGAGGTCATACAGGCACGTGGAGGCCACACACACTACTGAGCCTCATTTTGACTTGTTTTAAGGACATTACATCAAAGTTGGATCAGCCTGTAGTGTGGTTTTCCACTTTAATTTTGAGGGTGACTCCAAATCCAGACCTCCATGGGTTGCTAAATTTGATTTCCATTGATAATTTTTATGTGATTTTGTTGTCAGCACATTCAACTATGTAAAGAAAAAAGTATTTAATAAGATTATTTCATTCATTCAGATCTAGAATGTGTTATTTTAGTGTTCCCTTTATTTTTTTGAGCAGTGTATATTGGTCGACCAAGAGTAGTCTGTTCTTTCGAACAGTCAAAATGTTAAAAAGTGTATTTTTTCATATAGACACATCCTATGTGTTTTAAATCATATCAACTATATGCACTGAGCTTGTCTGATGCTTAAAGTGCACTGTTTGATGAAGTAAAGAACACACACAAATTACTAGAGGGAGCAATTGATTTGACTGTACTCAGACTTGCTGCACAGTTTATCACGCTGTCCATGTTGCTGAAACTGCAACATACAGTGCATTCATAAAGTATTTAGACCCCTTCCCCTTTTTTTTATGTTCATCAACAGCCACACCATACCCCATAATGACAAAGTGAAAACAGTTTTTTTTTTTTTTTTACATTTTTGCAAATGTATTAGATGGGGCTTTATTCAATTGGCTGTGCTGATCAGCGTGGCTTTGTATCACATGGCTCTTAGAGGTCGTGCTAGAAATTCAAGGGAATAATTTTTTTAATAGGATCATACTCAGATTCACATAGCTTTGTGTTTCTATGATCATTCTATTATGGATGCCAGTCACACAGCAGTTTGGTGTTCCCAGTATTTCTCAACCAACTGAGCCATCAAGACCACATTTCAGAGCTACACAAGCTACATTAGGAATCTGTCGGCGCATAATGGACACTCCTCTCACTCTTAATGGCCTCTCCACTACACCTTTACAGTACATACTTGGTCAGTTTTACAAGTTGACAGTATCATACAGTGCATTCGGAAAGTATTCAGACCCTTTCCCCACATTTTGTTACGTTACTGCCTTATTCTCAAATCTACACCCAATACCCCATCATGACAAAGCGAAAACAGGTGATCCAATTTTTGCATATGTATTAAAAATAAAAACAGAAATACCTTATTTACATAAGAATTCAGACCCTTTGCTATGAGACTCGAAATTGAGCTCAGGTGCATCCTGTTTCCATTGATCATCCTTGAGAAGTTTCTGCAACATGATTGGAGTCCACCTGTGGTAAATCCAATTGATTGGAAATTATTTGGTAAGGCACACATCTGTCGATATAAGGTCCCACAGTTGACAGTGCATGCCAGGGCAAAAACCAAGCCATGAGGTCGAAGGAAATGTCCCTAGAGCTCTGAGACAGGATTGTGTCGAGGCACAGATCTGGGGAAGGGTGCCAAAACATTTCTGCAGCATTGAAGGTCCCCAAGAACACAGTGGAACCAAGACTCTTCCTAGACGTGGCCGCCCGGCCAAACTGAGCAATCAGGGGAGAAGGGCCTTGGTCGGGGAGGTAACCAAGAACCTGATGGTCACTCTGAAAGAGCTCATCTGTGGAGATGGGAGAACCTTTCAGAAGGACAACCATCTCTGCAGCACTCCACCAATCAGGCCTTTATGGTAGAGTGGCCAGACGGAAGCCACTCCTCAGTAAAAGGCACATGATAGCCCGCTTGGAGTTTGCCAAAAGGCACTTAAAGGACTCTCAGACCATGAGAAACAAGATTCTCTGGTCTGATGAAACCAAGATTGAACTCTTTGGCCTGAATGCCAAGTGTCACGTCTGAAGGAAACCTGGCACCATCCCTACGGTGAAACATGGTAGTGGGGATGTTTTTCAACGGCAGGGACTGGGAGACTAGTCAGGATCGAGGGAAAGATGAACGGAGCAAAGTACAGAGCTATCCTTAATGAAAACCTGCTCCAGAGCGCTCAGGACCTCAGACTGGGGAGAAGGTTCACCTTCCAACAGGACAACTACCCTAAGCACACAGCCAAGACAATGCAGGAGTGACTTCGGGACAAAAGTCTTTGAATGTCCTTGAGTGGCCCAGCCATAGACCAGACTTGATCCCGATCAAACATCTCTGGAGAGACCTGAAAATAGCTGTGCAGCGACACTCCCCATCCAACCTGACAGAGCTTGAGAGGATCTGCAGAGAATGGGAGAAACTCCCCAAATACAGGTGTGCCAAGCTTATAGCGTCATACCTAAGAAGACTCGAGGCTGTAATCACTGCCAAAGGTACTTCAACAAAATACTGAGTAAAGGGTCTGAATACTTATGTAAATGTGATATTTCAGTGTTTTATTTTTAATACATTTGCAAAAATTTCAACAAAAAAAACTGTTTTTGCTTTGTCATTATCGGGTATTGTGTTTAGATTGATGAGGGGAAAAAAACAATTTAATACATTTTAGAATAAGGCTGTAACGTAACAAAATGTGGAAAAAGTCAAGGGTTCTGAATTATTTTCGAATGCACTATAATTACAGCCATTTCTGACTGAAAAGTTCTGTCACCGAAATCCCTCATTTGTTTAGGAAAAACATTCCCTATTCCCTCAACCCTTGCTCTCTTTACATGACACATGTATGCATCGCATGCACGTGACCAATAGGGGAATGTTTACTGGTTGCTCCAGAGGTAAAAGAGAAGTCGGATGTGTGTAATAAATTTGACTAGTTGTGGGAAATACTGGAGATCAAGAAAAAGAACGTACGGAGCAAGCGCTGCGTGCATATTTTGTGTGCTGTTATATTACAATATAATTTTTCTGACAGTTTGGAACAATGTAAACACAAAATAAATTATAGCGTACCAGAGAGTCTGTTGTAATGTTTTTTTTGTTGTTTTTTTGTAAAGCCTTTATTACAGCAAAGACTAAAAACAGTCGCATTCATTTGTGAATGCAATTTCCGAAATGGAACGGTTTATATATATATATATATATACACACACATACACACACACACACATACATACACAAGTATTGAAATATAGGCTTAATTAAGTTACGATATTAAGACTAAACAGGATGCGCTCTTTGGCCTACAACTCGATGGTGGTTATACAAGGCTGCTATACTAAGATTACTAATGAGAACGACATTAGGCCGGACAAAACTGATTCACTGTTTAACGGATTTTCAGTACTAAGGAATAACAGGACTTTACCACATTGTCCTAGGCACTTATGCAGGCTCTAGGCCTAATGTGAACCTCAAGAGTTATATTATTCCATACCAAAACCTACACTATTTTTATTTAAAAGAACGCAGATGTTACAATGTTGTAATAACCATGAGAAATAAGACAATGTGACAGTTTCTTTATTCCTGATTTAAAAAAAGATCTCTGATAAAAATCAAGAACAGCTTCACAAGACACCATAACTAAAGTTGGCCATGTGCAGTAGATCACCTACTGGGTGTCAACAAACAATGGCGATTCAACACGTGGAATCGTCTGGAAATGAAAATGACGGCCAATGTTCTGTGGTCAGAGGCAATAGCACAATCACCTGCTGCTTTTTACTGTTCAACAGCACGGTCCGTTTAGTCCTTTATTTGTTTATTCTGGTCTCTAAGATGTCCATTTCTTTTTAAGATTTATTGGAGCTCTCGTAATGAATTGCTTCCCTTCTTGATGACACACTGGGCACATTGGCCTGACATGTTGGAATTGTTGTTTGAGCCTCACCACCTCTTCCCCCTCAAGAACATCTGGACATCCACAATGGACAAACACATCTGGGAATGACACTGTGATTTCTGAGTAATATTGTGTCTCCACTTGCATTCCACAGGTTAGCCCCTTGAAAGCAACTATCTGCTCGTGATATGGATAATCTTCTTGGAAAAGCTCTGAACCACATGTAGAAATGTTCTCGTCCCGAATGTGTTGGGACTGCTTTCTGTTCTTCTTTAGACAGCTTGCTTTAGGCATACAAGCACCTTGGTTTCTCACATTCAACACAGTTGATGGTCGCTCTCACCTTTGCACTGACCACGGCAGCACTCATCTTTACATTTTCTATATTTCTATATCATCCACACATAACATTTCACAGTCCTTCTGCAACATGCAGGCAAACTGTTTAATGTAGTTCCACTGTACTGTAACAAACTTTGGGTCTTGATGTCCTTTTCTTATCACCCGAGACTGGACCATGAACTTGAGGTCAAACATTCCGGTGTACTGGAGAGCAGACATGAACCATGGATTCTTGGGTGTAAACTGCTGTCTTAGCCACTGTATTGATGGGATTTTAGTTTCTGGTGGAAGCTGCTTTTCCACTGTGTCACGCAAGTCCTCAACTGATATAGCAAAAGGTAAGTACAAGTACTCCCCATGTCTGTGATCATTGACCTGAGCTGTGTATTCGTTAAAATACTTCTGTACTTCATCCCAAAAGGGCTGGAATGAGGATTGTGGTTTGCCATTCAGTTTCCTTAAATCCATGATCAGTTCTGGGTCATCACCATCAAGGAGGAACAAGGATATTCTCTCATCAAGTAGGCCCTGTTCATCATCGTTTGCTGAACTCTTGTCATCTGTCAGAAACCAATACATTTCTCTCAGGAAGTAGCTGTTCACTTTGGCAGCATGTGCGTATTTGTTGAGGAATGCTTTTTGCATTGCTCTAGTGTGGTATGTTGGTATTTATTTTCTCAGTGGGGAGATGACAGAAGCTTGCCTGGTCTCATGAACGCCATTGCTATGTGAGGATACCATCCATATGAAATGTCATATGAGTGCCTAGGTAGTTACCACAGGCATACTTGTACAAAGTGAAAGTCAATGGAAGTTTCAAATTGTCAATCCATTTCCTTCTCTGGAATCTATCCTCAGGAGCAAAGTCCAGTAGAAACAGGGGGTGGTATTGGGGCACTTTCTCCAAAGCTTGTAACAGAGTGCTGTACTGGGGGCTGACCGGTTCGCATTATGCTCTCACAGTGTAGCATAAAACATCAGACTCTGGTGTACGTAGGGGAGTGGGCTGTTGGTGACGTCTGGACATTGCTTGATTCACCTTCTCCAAGTGGGATGCATAAGTTGCTATGGACTCTGTTAGATGCACCACATCTTC
This sequence comes from Coregonus lavaretus, assembly GCF_964263955.1. Lineage (NCBI taxonomy): Eukaryota > Metazoa > Chordata > Actinopteri > Salmoniformes > Salmonidae > Coregonus > Coregonus lavaretus. Next base: position 8,058,357 of record NC_140007.1, on the reverse strand, counting down.
TCTGAGATCTAATGTGAACAAGTAGGCAGGCAGTTTTAGTTCAGAGCTTTAAAACAAAGCTTACACTTACTTTTGAAAATAAACGTTTTACATTTCCTGAATAAATGGTGACATTTTACAATAGACACAGTATGTTTAACATGAATCTAAAAGGAGTAGTAGTGTGCCACAAACTTTATTGATATAGAAAAATGACAATACATTCATTAAAATACCTGTGAAGTGATTCCGGTGTGCCCAGGGCTGGGATATTGAGATAGAAAGCTGACTGCAATTATCCCGAAACTGATCTTGACTTAGTTTTGGTGCCTTGTGTCGTGTTTCCTGGTATCTGTTGTAGGATCCAAGGCCTTGAGGTAATTGCAGGAATCTGTCTGGTATGGCTAAGCCTCTCTCTTTTAACTTCTCTAGATGGGGGTCCATATACCAGAGTGCTTTTATAATCGGTTAATTAATGTCCAGGATACATGAAAAATTGGAGAAATCTGATTATCAGATTTTTATTATTAATACACAAATTAACATTAATGAACATTATTCACATATAATATTGCGTTCTATTATACATCCTATCATATTCTAAAAATGTTGGGGGAAAAAAGTAATGTATGAATGTATTATCAGTTCATTAATCTACTTAATTGTATAGCCTAACAAGGCTTTAACAAATTAAGACAATGCAAATATAAAAGGCCTATCATAGACTACCCTTTCTAGGAAAAATATGCTATTGTTAATAAAGGACAATCATTCGAATTAGGTCAAATGAATGTAACACTGGAAAAAGCGGAATCCAATCTCGTAATTTAATGTTATGTATAGGGTAATAGAGTAGACTATAAAAATACAAAAATCTAATTCAAGAATGATTAACAATAAATAATTGTAATCAAATTAAAATGCTTATGTATAATAATGAGTTCATTAACTGAATGCATCTCTATAGCCTATAGGTGTTAACAAAAGATTCATACAAATATGATTAGGCCTCTCATAGACTAGGCCTTGTAGGAAGAGGGTCAATCAAGTTACATCTGCCAAATTAATGTAGCATTGGAAGAAATACATAAAATCAAGCCATAGAGTATAGCCTGTCATCATCAAAATAAAAATAAATGGTTTATAACATGCACAATTAGAAGCATCAATCTATATAGAGCAAGCTTGACTAAATTCGAGCCCAGTAACTTCGCTCAACGCACCCTCCTTCGATTGTCTCGTCTGGCTGCTACCAAAAGCCCCCACCTTGGAGACCGTCGAGCACATCATTGTGCAGCTGCTGATCTGCATGAAGTGTGTGCGTGCTTTGCTGGACATGCTAGCTGTTTTCGGCGGCGCACCATCACTTCTAAACGCATTCCGTCTTGATGTTATCGGTTGGCCTACTATTACTGGTAGTACCGGTAAAACGTAAGTTATGAATCGCAAATCAACATACAGCTGACACTTCGTTTTCATCAATCATTTTGACTTCAATTTGGTTGTCCAAAATACTATCAGCTTGCACTGCATCTTTACTGATGAATGCCCTGATCTCTGGCCAGTCAATGGATTCAATGACATTGTTGTTTCGTCTATTAAAATCGCTTCTAATAGATCTGAAAATGATGCATTACCCCTGAAATTAACCGACTGTTTGTTTATGAGGGACGGCCCACGTTTAACCTGGAAACATAAATAGTAGGCATTTGCGCTGGCTTCAGCCATGACCACATGAGAGAGAAATGAAACATCTGCACGCCGCCTGCAGGTGCGAGCGTGTGTGTTACACTGTCCAATCCGAGGCTCGAACACGACTGTCCAATCCGAGGCTCGAACATGATCTGAGCGCGTGATCTGAGGCTGTTAAGTCTCTTGAGCATCAACTTGGGAAAGCCAAGGGAGAGCGGACAGTGCATTACAAACAAAGCTCCGCATATATTGCCCAAAACATTACACTTTATTTTATTTTTGCGGGGTGTGGAGAAAAGTAAGGCGGGGCATCCGTTAAACAGCAATTCAACTTTGTCTGGCCTTACTTATTATTATAACGATAATAATAATAATAATAATAACAATAAGGAGATCACGAAAAATGAGGGTTAGTATTAGAAATACTATTTCTTACAATTTGGACACTAAATAAAATACCAAAGAGGCTGTTCTAACGAAAATAAAGTATAAAGCCTTTATTACAGCATAGCAAATATTAAAAACAGCCAGATTTGTGAAATTGTTTATCCGACATGTTGTGGTTGCGTTAGGCTTGGTACTCACGGAATCAGTAGGTGTTAAACAAATACTCAAACAGAAGCAGGATCTGAATTACTTCTCCAGTCAAAAGTTTCAAATATAAAATAGCCACCCTTTGCCTTGATGACAGCTTTGCACACTCTTGGTATTCCCTCAACCAGCTTCACCTGGAATGCTTTTCCAACAGTCTTGAAGGAGTTCCCACATATGCTGAACACTTGTTGGCTGCTTTTCCTTCACTCTGCGGTCCGACTCATCCCAAACCATCTCAAGGTCGGGGATTGTGGAGGCCAGGTCATCTGATGCAGCACTCCATCACTCTCCTTCTTGGTAAAATAGCCCTTACACAACATGGAGGTGTGTTGGGTCATTGTCCTGTTGAAAAACAAATGATAGTCCCACTAAGCCCAAACCAGATGAGATGGCGTATCGCTGCAGAATGCTGTGGTAACCATGCTGGTTAAGTGTGCCTTGAATTCTAAATAAATCAGAGACAGTGTCACCAGCAAAGCATCCCCACACCATCACACCACCTCCTCCATGCTTTACGGTGGGAACTACACATGCGGCGATCATCCGTTCACCCACACCGCGTCTCACAAAGACACGGCGGTTGGAACCAAAAATCTCAAATTTGGACTCCAGACCAAAGTACAAATTTCCACTGGTCTAATGTCCATTGCTCGTGATTCTTGGCCCAAGCAGGTCTCTTCTTCTTATTGGTGTCCTTTAGTAGTGGTTTATTTGCAGCAATCCGACCATGAAGGCCTGATGCACATAGTCCCCTCTGAACAGTTGATGTTGAGATGTGTCTGTTACTTGAACTCTGTGAAGCATTTATTTGGGCTGCAATTTCTGAGGCTGGTAACTCTAATGAACTTATCCTCTGCAGCAGAGGTAACTCTGGGTCTTCCATTCCTGTGGCGGTCCTCATGAGAGCCAGTTTCATCATAGTGCTTTATGGTTTTTGCGACTGCACTGGAAGAAACTTTCAAAGCTCTTGAAATGTTCCGTATTGACCGACCTTCATGTCTTAAAGTAATGATGGACTGTCGTTTCTCTTTGCTGTTCTTGCCATAATTTGGATTTGGTATTTTACCAAATAGGGCTATCTTCTGTATACCCCCTTCTACCTTGTCACAACACAACTGATTGGCTCAAACGCATTAAGAAGGAAAGAAATTCCACAAATTAACTTGTAAGAAGGCACACCTGTTAATTGAAATGCATTCCAGGTGACTACCTCATAAAGCTGGTTGAGAGACAAGAGTGTGCAAGGCTGTCATCAAGGCAAAGGGTGGCTATTTGAAGAATCTCAAACATAAAATACATTTTGATTTGTTAAACACTTTTTTGGTTACTACATGATTCCATATGTGTTATTTCATAGTTTTGATGTCTTTACTATTATTCTACAATGTAGAAAATAGTAAAATGTAAGAAAAAACCTGGAATGAGTAGGTGTGTCTAAACTTTTGACTAGTACTGTATATATGGATGATCTATAATGCCAGGCATCTTTAACAGTTAGGATATTGATTATAGGCCTAATTAAGTTGGCGTTTCCTCTCTCCTCACTTTTCGTAGACAATTAAGACAAGTGCTGTTTCTCGTCTCCTAACGCCGCTGCTGCCTCCGCCGCATTGTTCTCAACACCAATATGCCATTCTGCACATAGTAACATGGTCTAGGAAAAGACGCCAAATCAATAGCGCACTGATGTTTCAGAGCCACAGACAGCGACCGCTATCCAATGCGGGAGAAAGCGCATTCGTTATAAAATAATATCATTTGTATTAGTGTTGTACCATTCTTCTTACGTAATATAACCATATACAATTTCACGTCTTAGTGATGGACTGTGCCATCCCCACGGCCTCCACGATAGATGAATCCACTCAGACAGGCACCAATCAGACAGGTACACCATTCAATTGTTATTATTTTTTGCTACTGCTTGACTAAAGAAATCTCAGTCGACCAACAGCCTATCAACCAAACAATAGACCAGTCGACTAAATGGGGTCAGCCCTACTAAATATAATCAAATCATACACAAACACACAACTTTATGCAAATCTAGAGGCTGATTTGAGAGATTCTTCAGCAACATGAGGTTCCAAAAGAAAGGACATCAGTGAACATACACTGGCTTGTATTAAAAAGGGACAAATACCTGTATTGTGTACTGGTAGGCTCCAACCTTTGGCTGCCATGGAAACGTGAGGATACTGGGACTGAGGACTATGGGATTGTAGATTTCTACATCCTGTTCATTGTGGACTGGGTTGGCCAGCTCATGGACTCTTCCATTCTAGAACAGAAAAACAACAACCTTGTTAAGACATAGCCAAGCTATTTTTAACTAATGATAATGATCTCTCCACAGTTGGATATAAGACAGTATAAAGTACTAAAGATAACACATACTCAAAATATCTGCGAAGAAACTAATTCAAGGTTATGACAAAACTCACTTGATCCACCACAGATTTGAGCACAGCTTCAATTAGTGTTAGCCCGTTTTTCAGAGCCTTGACACGGTGGTAGGACCCATTCAGGGAGGACTCCAGAATCTCAAAGTACTCCTCTGGAAAGGCAGCATCGATCCGAATGTTCTGCAGACAGAAACAATCAAGATAGTAGCACTTAAAAATACAGAAGGAAATAAGACAAAGAAGAACTGTTTTAAAGTGTGGAAAAAACAACCATCAAAGAGGACAAAAGATATAGGACAAAAATGTCCTAAATCTTCCTTTCCAGTATTTTTATGTCTCCCAGCTGTATTTCAGTCTGCAGTTCATTAAACATCAAGAGGAAGATGCCAAATTATACTGACAATAAATTCATTTTTCCATTTTATAAGTGGGAGAAGATTATGGAGAGTGACAGTGTTACAGATCTAACAAACAGATCAAACAAACAAACAATGACGGTATAGAATGAAGACAATTTAGGCAGAGCTTACTTACATCAGATAAGTAAATCCTATTGCTTGACTTGTCAAACACTTCGATGAGGATATTATACACTCGTCCTGTTTCCAGGACCCAGCTCTCTCCAGGATTAATCTTAAATCCTGGGAGAGAAAGACAATACAAGTTCAAATTTGAAGTGGAACAGTTTACTTTAAAATTAAAATCGCTTATACACGAGGATGAAAGCCTGCAAACATACCCAAGTATCCCGGTTCCACCACATACAGAGTCCCGTTGGGCAGGCGAGACACCCCTTGCATGCGAAGGCCTGAGCAATTGTTATTAGGGACAATAACATTAGGTACACAAAGAGTGGCATTCTTGGACCGTTTTTTTTTTTTGTTATACAGCCTCCTCTGACAACACGGTTCATGTCTCGTGTTTGTCAAGTGCACAATAAGACCCTAACCCAGCGGGTTGTAAGTAGAGAGCTTTAGCTAGTCAGTCTGTCAAGTCCTGTTATATTACTGCCCGTCTCTGCTCCACTAGGCGAACTCACCTCCTCTCTACATACAGATAAAGCACTGCAATCCACTGAGGAGGATATATTTAAGCACTAAGGCCCAATGTGGTGTAGTATATGGCCAATATACCACGGCTAAGGGCTGTATCCATGCACGACGCAACGCGTGCATGGATTAATCAACAGGAAAACGCTCATCCAGATGCAGCGCTCCTAGTGGCCGGGGACTTTAATGCAGGGAAACTTAAATCCGTTCTACCTAATTTCTACCAGCATGTTAAATGTGCAACCAGAGGAAAAAAAACTCTAGACCACCTTTACTCCACACACAGAGACGCATACAAAGCTCTCCCTCGCCCTCCATTTGGCAAATCTGACCATAACTCTATCCTCCTGATTCCTGCTTATAAGCTAAAACTAAAGCAGGAAGCACCAGTGACTCGGTTAATAAAAAAGTGGTCAGATGACGCAGATGCTAAGCTACAGGACTGTTTTGCTAGCACAGACTGGAACATGTTCCGGGATTCTTCAGACAGCATTGAGGAGTACACCACATCAGTCACTGGCTTCATCAATAAGTGCATCGATGATGTCGTCCCCATAGTGACCGTACGTACATACCCCAACCAGAAGCCATGGATTACAGGAAACATCCGCACTGAGCTAAAGGGTAGAGCTGCCGCTTTCAAGGAACGGGACTCTAACCCGGACGCTTATAAGAAATCCCGCTATGACCTCCGACGAACCATCAAACAGGCAAAGAGTCAATACAGGACTAAGATTGAATCGTACTACACTGGCTCTGACGCTCGTCGGATGTGGCAGGGCTTGAAAACTATTACAGACTACAAAGGGAAGCACAGCCGCGAGCTGCCCAGTGACACAAGCCTACCAGACGAGCTAAACCACTTCTATGCTCGCTTCGAGGCAAGCAACACTGAAGCATGCATGAGAGCACCAGCTGTTCCGGATGACTATGTGATCACGCTCTCCGTAGCCGATGTGAGTAAGACTTTTAAGCAGGTCAACATTCACAAGGCCGCAGGGCCATACGGATTACCAGGACGTGTACTCCGAGCATGTGCTGACCAACTGGCAAGTGTCTTCACTGACATTTTCAACATGTCCCTGACTGAGTCTGTAATACCAACATGTTTCAAGCAGACCACCATAGTCCCCGTGCCCAAGGACTCTAAGATAACCTGCCTAAATGACTACCGACCCGTAGCACTGACGTCTGTAGCCATGAAGTGCTTTGAAAGGCTGGTCATGGCTCACATCAACAGCATTATCCCAGAAACCCTAGACCCACTCCAATTTGCATACCGCCCCAACAGATCCACAGATGATGCAATCTCTATTGCACTCCACACTGCCCTTTCCCACCTGGACAAGAGGAACACCTACGTGAGAATGCTATTCATTGACTACAGCTCAGCATTCAACACCATAGTGCCCTCTAAGCTCATCACTAAGCTAAGGATCCTGGGACTAAACACCTCCCTCTGCAACTGGATCCTGGACTTCCTGACGGGCCGCTCCCAGGTGGTAAGGGTAGGTAACAACACATCTGCCACACTGATCCTCAACACGGGGGCCCCTCAGGGGTGCGTGCTCAGTCCCCTCCTGTACTCTCTGTTCACCCATGACTGCATGGCCAGGCATGACTCCAACACCATCATTAAGTTTGCCGACGACACAACAGTGGTAGGCCTGATCACCGACAACGATGAGACAGCCTATAGGGAGGAGGTCAGAGATCTGGCCGTGTGGTGCCAGGACAATAACCTCTCCCTCAACGTGACCAAGACAAAGGAGATGATTGTGGACTACAGGAAAAAAAAAGAGGACTGAGCACGCCCCCATTCTCATCGACGGGGCTGTAGTGGAACAGGTTGAGAGCTTCAAGTTCCTTGGTGTCCACATCACCAACGAACTATCATGGTCCAAACACACCAAGACAGTCGTGAAGAGGGCACGACAAAGCCTATTCCCCCTCAGGAGACTGCAAAGATTTGGCATGGGTCCTCAGATCCTCAAAAAATTCTACAGCTGCACCATCGAGAGCATCCTGACTGGTTGCATCACCGCCTGGTATGGCAACTGCTTGGCCTCCGACCGCAAGGCACTACAGAGGGTAGTGCGTACGGCCCAGTACATCACTGGGGCAAAGCTTCCTGCCATCCAGGACCTCTATACCAGGCGGTGTCAGAGGAAGGCCCTCAAAATTGTCAAAGACTCCAGCCACCCTAGTCATAGACTGTTCTCTCTGCTACCGCACGGCAAGCGGTACCGGAGTGCCAAGTCTAGGTCCAAAAGACTTCTCAACAGCTTCTACCCCCAAGCCATAAGACTCCTGAACAGCTAATCATGGCTACCCGGACTATTTGCACTGCCCCCCCACCCCATCCTTTCTACGCTGTTGCTACTCTGTTAAGTATTTATGCATAGTCACTTTAACTCTACCCACATGTACATATTACCTCAACTACCTTAACTAGCCGGTGCCCCCCGCACATTGACTCTGCAACGGTACCCCCCTGTATATATAGCCTCCCTACTGTCACTTTATTTTACTTCTGCTCTTTTTGTTCTCAACACTTTTTTTTTGTTGTTGTTTTATTTTTACTTTTTTTTGTTTAAAATAAATGCACTGTTGGTTAAGGGCTGTAAGTAAGCATTTCACTGTAATGTCTGCACCTGTTGTATTCGGCGCATGTGACCAATAAAATTTGATTTGATTTGATTTGATATACCACAAACCCCTGAGGTGCCTTATTGCTATTATAAACTGGTTGCCAACGTAATTAGAGCAGTAAAAATGTATGTTTTGTCATACCCGTGGTATACATACCACGGCTGTCAGCCAATCAGCATTCAGGGCTCGAACCATCCAGTTTATAAGATAGAATGGAACACTCAACTTCCTCCCTTCCTACACAGTACACCATTCATTTTACACACCATTGCATGTCATTACATTAACATAAACCATTATGCAACCCTGTTGATTTGACAGTGTTGTGACATGATTAGGGCTGTTACGGTGACCGTATTACCGACACACCGGCAGTCACAAGTCATGACCACAGTCAAATTCCACATAACCATTGAGTCACAGTAACTAGGCTTCTCCAAAACTGCGCTCTGATGGTCATTAGTAGCCTACCAAACTTGCTAACGGCCAGTCGCTAATGTACAGTATTTTCCCTCTAATCACTCTGACATCAATGCAAATGGCATCGAAAATCTAATCAAATACTTAATGAGAGCCCTGGCATTCAGAGTTTGAGTAGAATAGGATCACCTGTCGCGCAGCAAGAGCCAGCTCCTCATAGCTGGTTGATGCATGGAATGAAATAAGTGTTCCTGTAAGCCCATGTTGCACAACATTTCTATAGGCTATGCTATGCTATGCAATTGCGTGAGAAAACAGTGTTTTGATGGTCTATTAAAAAGAGGAAGATCCCATCAGCTTTCTATAGGCTAGGCCTACTATATTTATTTCTCAACATACCTAATATTAAGCACATTGCTTCTCTTTACAACCGGAGTAGCCTACCTGGCTGGCATGAAAATGAACCGAGGGAAAAGCGTCCTCCATTTGCTATTAAAGTGCATATGAATTACATGTCTTTTTTTACCCTGCTCCTGTTCCAACAGGTGCATAATAATGGCCCATTCTAAATCAAAACTAATTTCACACATATATTATTTAGTATATATAAAGACAAGATTACATTGAGAATAGTCTGATGGGTGACAATATTATCACTTGTGTGCAGTCTAAGGCATTTTTTTGTCACTTTTTCCAAATGATAGTCGCATGCATCATGTAGCCTAGCCCATAGGCCTATATGTTTTGAAAAGGTTTTGTATCACAATGCCTATAGGCCCAAGACCCCTGGAACACAGTTAGAGAGCACATAGCCTACGGAGCCTAGTGAAACACGTGTTCTTATAAGCCCTGTCAATGCGCAATCGTGTGTGAAAACAGAGTTTTGACTGGCCACTATTTAAAAGAGGATCCCAGCTTTCTCATGCTGCTATATTTATTGCTCAATTCTTAAAATTTAGCCCATTAATCCGCTTTACAAACAGTGTAGCTTACCTGGCATATTAAAAATTAAACGCACTAACCTCCATTCGAGTGCAGGCTACGATTACATTTTGCTTCTCCTCACATTTATTAGTAGGCTATATGTAAAGACCTGATTAAATTGAGAATAGTCTGATGGGTGAGAATATTATCAAGTGCTTGTCAAATTGTGAATGAGAGACTGATTAAGTGTGTGCGGTCTGTGCAAGAAACAGAACCGAGTGCTTGCCTTTCATGCAACTTTTTTCAAATCAGCATCAGTCACATCATGCAGCCTTAGAATGTATTAGAAATCAAAACATCAAGCTTAACGTTTGTATCTCAACTAAAGTTGGATAAATTACACTAAATTAAGCATATACGAGGACCTGTTTCTTTGTTAACTGCTCAACACAGAATAGCCGCATTTGCACACTCCATCAGAAATCGTTTGGGAAAAATATCCTTTCTATTTTATTCAGCTTTGTTCAATTGTATTGTTCTTCCTATAAAATAATGCCACTGGAACTAAGCAAATCTTGTCTGCTAAATGAACTAGTGTAGCCCACAGCCATATGGCATAGTCAGATCAGGGCTTAACATAAGGATGACTCAGAATACGCTATTCTGTTCTTCTGAAATAGGCTACATTTTCTTCATATCATGTTTGCATAGACTTACCTAAAAAAAATAATGGCATTATTGTGATGGTGTAGGCTATATTAAATGGATTTATTCAACTTTTTTAAATGTAGATGTTCCAAAAGGTCCACATCAGTGGCTTGTGGGCTATGGGTGGAAGCCATAGACGCAAAACGTGTTTATGTTAATTGACGGACAATTACCATGAGACACACTGTTATTTGCATGACAATCACCGGCTGACAAAATTTCATGATCGCCACAGCCCTAAATGTTGTTGTATAATTCCCAACTAATGTCATAGCACTGTAGAGGAGTCCAAAACTAATCAAGATCATGTAAAGTGTGATATGTCTTAAAGGATACTCTTATGATCCAGCACCACATTGATATGTCCCAGGTGCAGGGCATTGACAGTGGAGGTGCTCTGGTCCAGACTAGCCACGGCCAGCTCTGGGTTTCCATCAGGCCCTGCCACACTGTTCTGGAGGTGCAGCTCATACTGGTCACAGGGCATAGATAACTCTGGAACACAACAGAACTAACCTGGGTTAGCTCTTTATAATAAAAACCCATCTCCATCATTTACTTCATACACTTGTAACATGCCACCCTGAGCTGTGATATGAATATAATCTAACAATTTTTGGTACATGTGATTCAATACGTAATTTATTGTTAGTTTGCTTGACTGAGTAAGTTCAGACCCACCTGCGATCTTTCCCTGCCTGATCTTCTGGACCTTGTATTGGATGGATGTGCCCACCAGCAGGTAGACATCATGTGCAGGGCTCAGTAGGATATTCTCCAGAATCAGCAGTTTCACCTCTGCTGCACCGACATCCTGTGTGAAGGGCAGATACCATAGTTACGGCACAGCAAACGACACATGCCTTTTGACACGTCGAGAAACCAGACCAACTCGGTTACAGTATGATTCACACGCCATCAATAGCTCCCAACACTCCATCATGTACAAAACGACTTTAAATGTTTTGTATATACAGTGAGGGAAAAAAGTATTTGATCCCCTGCTGATTTTGTACGTTTGTCCACTGAAAAAGAAATGATCAGTCTATAATTTTAATGGTAGGTTTATTTGAACAGTGAGAGACAGAATAACACCAAAATAATGCAGAAAAACGCATGTAAAAAATGTTATAAATTGATTTGCATTTTAATGAGGGAAATAAATATTTGACCCCCTCTCAATCAGAAAGATTGAAGATTAGATTAGAAGCACACTCTTAAAGGGAGTGCTCCTAATCTCAGCTTGTTACCTGTATAAAAGACACCTGTCCACAGAAGCAATCAATCAATCAGATTCCAAACTCTCCACCATGGCCAAGACCAAAGAGCTCTCCAAGGATGTCAGGGACAAAATTGTAGACCTACACAAGGCTGGAATGGGCTACAAGACCATCGCCAAGCAGCTTGGTGAGAAGGTGACAACAGTTGGTGCGATTATTCGCAAATGGAAGGAACACAAAAGAACTGTCAATCTCCCTCGGCCTGGGGCTCCATGCAAGATCTCACCTCGTGGAGTTGCAATGATCATGAGAACGGTGAGGAATCAGCCCAGAACTACACGGGAGGATCTTGTCAATGATCTCAAGGCAGCTGGGACCATAGTCAACAAGAAAACAATTGGTAACACACTACACCGTGAAGGACTGAAATCCAGCAGCGCCCGCAAGGTCCCCCTGCTCAAGAAAGCACATATACAGGGCCGTCTGAAGTTTGCCAATGAACATCTGAATGATTCAGAGGAGAACTGGGTGAAAGTGTTGTGGCCAGATGAGACCAAAATGGAGCTCTTTGGCATCAACTCAACTCGCCGTGTTTGGAGGAGGAGGAATGCTGCCTATGACCCCAAGAACACCATCCCCACCGTCAAACATGGAGGTGGAAACATTATGCTTTGGGGGTGTTTTTCTGCTAAGGGGACAGGACAACTTCACCGCATCAAAGGGACGATGGACAGGGCCATGTACCGTCAAATCTTGGGTGAGAACCTCCTTCCCTCAGCCAGGGCATTGAAAATGGGTTGTGGATGAGTATTCCAGCATGAAAATGACCCTGAACACATGGCCAAGGCAACAAAGGAGTGGCTCAAGAAGAAGCACATTATGGTCCTGGAGTGGCCTAGGCAGTTTCCAGACCTTAATCCCATAGAAAATCTGTGGAGCGAGCTGAAGTTCGAGTTGCCAAACGTCAGGCTCGAAACCTTAATGACTTGGAGAAGCTCTACAAAGAGGAGTGGGACAAAATCCCTCCTGAGATGTGTGCAAACCTGGTTGCCAACTACAAGAAACGTGTGACCTCTGTGATTGCCAACAAGGGTTTTGCCACCAAGTACTAAGTCATGTTTTGCAGAGGGGTCAAATACTTATTTCCCTCGTTAAAATGCAAATCAATTTATACAATTTTTGACATGCGTTTTTCTTGATTTATTTGTTTTTATTCTGTCTCTCACTGTTCAAATAAACCTACCATTAAAATTATAGACTGATCATTTTTGTCAGTGGGCAAACGTACAAAATCAGCAGGGGATCAAATACTTTTTTCCCTCACTGTAATTGACTATTGTACAATACACCCTTCAGTGGTACTGTAATCTCTCTCTGTAATCGAAATGAGGCCTACCCTATAACTGTGGAGTCTCATTTCACATCATCTTCTCTATCATACTATCCAGGTCTGTGCCCAAACAGCTTGAGCTTCTACTTCTAATAATCCACCTTTCCAGAAATAAGTCTCTCACTGTTGCCGCTTGCTACAGACACCCCTCAGCCCCCAGCTGTGCCCTGGACACCATATATGAATTGACTGCCCCCCCATCTAATTTCTACAAGCATTTTGCAACGGCTGGCATGCTTTCCACCTGGCTACCCCTACCCCGGCCACCAGCTCTGCACCCTCTGCTGCAACTTGTCCATGCCCACTGGTTTCTCAAATGACTGCCTCGCCTGGTTCACCAACTACTTCTCAGATAGAGTTCAATGTGTCAAATCGTGGGGCCTGTTGTCTGGACCTCTGGCAGTCTCTATGGGGGTGCCAGAGGGTTCAATTCTCGGGCCGACTCTATTCTCTGTGTATATCAATGATGTCGCTCTTGCTGCTGGTGACTCTCAGATCCACCTCTACGCAGACGACACCATTTTGTATACATCTGGCCCTTCATTGGACACTGTGTTAACAAACCTCCAAACGAGCTTTAATGCCATACAACACTCCTTCCGTAGCCTCCAACTGCTCTTAAACGCTAGTAAAACTAAATGCATGCTCTTCAATCGAACGCTGCTTGCAACCGCCCGCCAGACTAGAATCACTACTCTCGGCAGGTCTGACTTAGAATATGTGGACAACTACAAATACCTAGGTGTCTGGTTAGACCGTAAACTCTCCTTCCAGACTCACATTAAGCATCACCAATCCAAAGTTAAATCTAGAATCGGCTTCCTATTTCGCAACAAAGCCTCCTTCACTCATGCTGCCAAACATGCCCTCGTAAAACTGACTATCCTACCGATCCTTGACTTCGGCAATGTCATTTACAAAATAGCCTCCAACACTACTCAGCAAATTGGATGTAGACTATCACAGTGCCATCCGTTTTGTCACCAAAGCCCCATATACTACCCACCATTGTGACCTGTACGCTCTCGTTGGCTGGCCCTCACTACATATTCGTCGCCAAACCCACTGGCTCCAGGTCATCTATAAATCACTGCTAGGCAAATCCACCTTATCTTAGCTCATTGGTCACCAACTACCTCATCCCCAAATTGTTATTTATTTTGCTCATTTGCACCCCAGTATCTCTATTTGCACATCATCTTCTGCACATCTATCACTCCAGTGTTAATACTAAATTGTAATTATTTTGCACTATGGCCTATTTATTGCCTTACCTCCATAACGTACTACATTTGCACACACTGTATATAGATTTTCTATTGTGTTTTTGACTGTACGTTTTGTTTATCCCATGTGTAACTCTGTGTTGTTGTTTTTATCGCACTGCTTTGCTTTATCTTGGCCAGGTCGCAGTTGTAAATGAGAACTTGTTCTCAACTGGCTTAGCTGGTTAAATAAAGGTGAAATAAAAATAAAAATGTCAGACGGGCTAGACAGACTCTACTAGCTGTGACATCACAGATAAGGCTGGAGAGGAGACATCACTGTTCCGCAAGTCAAGATTGTTATGTATAGCAGTCTATGCCCCTGGAGGGCTGCTGGGATGAACGGATACTACTTCAACTAAGCTCAAGTTCTTATACCCCTCTGATGTTCCCTTCCCTCGCTTCTAAAAAGATACTTCTGATTTGAGGTCCTTAAGCCAGTATTTAATTATTAACTATACAGTATGATAATCCAGCTACAGTCTACTTCAAAAACAAGGTAAGAGATTCAGGAAATTTTTTAACAGAATACCTTATACAGAGATTCTTGTATTTTAGCCTTAAGCTTAGCGTGGCCCGTTTTCAGTCCTGACACCAAGATGATATCTCCCTGTTTCCCCACTTTCTCCATCTCAGAGATGTAACCAGGGGGGGTGTACGTAGACTCAGAGAATTTAAGAACCCTTGAGGGAGGGAAAGGGATTGGAAAACACATTACAGGCCTATTATCGACAGTGACAAATGGACATATTACAATTAACCTCTACATACAGAAGTAATATGTTAGACCTGTGATAAGAACCTGAGGCCTATCCTAAGCTGTAGTTTAAAGGTCAATTCTGGCACAAGGCAAATCATAACCAAATGTATTTAAATAACCTGATAAGTCACAGGTAAGATTGAATTTGCATTGAATTGCCATCCTTAAACCAGTTCTTGTTATAATGATGTTGTTGACCATTTACTTTACATTCACTCTAACAGGCAGGTTATTTTCTCCATGATGGAGTGCATGGCAACGCACCTTAATGAGTTGTAGGAGTCAAGGAATCCATCCGTGTCTGCATCTTTCACTATGGTCCAGTCAAACACCAGGCTTGCTAGAGTGCTGAAGGTGTTTCCTGCACAATCAACAATTTGGGGGTGAGAGACATGGCTAAGCATATGCTCCCATTGCTTGGGATTTGATTTATCGTACATACAAATGTAGATGGTGCAATTTAAGTATCAACATTAAAATATATATTACACTGCTACATGCAAAACATTGTCCTGTGAATTTGTGTTGAAAGGACTTAAATCCCTGTGGACAAGAAGGCAAATACAGCACACCACTTTGACAAGTCCCTAAAGGTTGCAGTCCTATAAACCCAAACACCAATAATCCTCTTTCAACACAGTATTTCAGCTATTCCATTTGACAGATCTGAGAGTAGTACACATAAAGGCTAAAACAAACAACAAAATGCAGCGCGCCTTAGGGGCCGTCATCAAAGAGAATCAGGTTGGGGCTTCAGCTCATTTAACAGAGTGTGTCTGTGCCTGGCCCAAATGGAACCAGTGAGACAGAACAAAGAGAGACATTTAACCGCTGCCTGAGGACAGGGAAGGCCTGCCGTGGGGGATCACAGTCATCCCTACTGGAAAAGTCATTAAACTGGCTAGTCCACACAACAATACTGTGGATCTCTCTACGCATTATACTTAACGCTGGTAGCACTTTAAAGTTGTTCATATATCTGTAGTAATGCTGTAATTACTCTACTAAGAACATTGTATTAACATGTTGTTGCATAGCAATTTAGTCATTACATTGTAAAAAGTTTACACAAGTGGAATATCAGGACATTGTTGATACAATGTTACTACAGTAAGTGCACTGTTACTACATAGGTAGGTATAGAGCAACTAAATGTAAAGTGTTGTGATGACAGTATACCATGACGTAAATGTCTCTGAGCAAAAGACAACTAATGCTACAAGCTGTCCAATAACGCATAACAGTGTATCCTTGAACACTCCTCACCCTCAGAGTCCAGTGCGTGGATCTTCAGTTCCAGTGGTGAGTCCTCCAGGTGCAGCTCCCTGGTGGTGGACACTATCTGGATCTCACTGATGATGTCCACGATGGCATCACAGCGCAGTACCTGTCCCGTTACTGAGTACAGGAGAAGGGGACAGTCACACACAGGTAATGCAGCCAGTTATCATCAAACGCACCAAACCTTAGCAATGAGTGATACAGTCCTCGAGGTGTATTCAATTCAAGAAAGGAAACAGCTCAGAGGTCATTCTGTGATGAGCGATGGGCTACATTCAGTATTACTACACCGTTCTGTGCAGTTTCAACATGACTGTTGTTAGAGAAGTTTATAAGAAAGGCATCTGAAAGGGCCTGTGTTTTAGGCACTTCTAATTACAGCCTGTATCGCCAATGACTGCTCCATGACAAGCCAATAGCGCTGGAGTAAACATCTGGCTCGCAGTACTATCGCACAATACTATAAAGCAGCGTTTTTCGTTCCTTTTTCTGGGCCCCACAGGGATGCACTTTTTTGTTCTAGCCAAGCACTTACAAACCGGATTAAGCTAATAAAGGGAAATGTTTCAACATATAGTTCATAGGGTCGACTTGAGCAATACACTGAGTAGATTATCTAGTTTTGGCCTATAGACTAAATCACCTCAACTTCCATGGACTGAAGCATAACAACCAGTCCTTACCATGAACCAGGTTTCCCTCCAACCCTTTGTGAGTAAAGCATGTTGAATACAAAATGTCACGACAGACCTAATGGAAACAGCAAATATGCTAGACATGGTGGGAACTTTTTTTTCAGTTTATTAGATTACAGATTAAATCAATTATGATGAACTTCACAGGGTGGGGAAAGTGCAAGGTGATGAGCTTGATACGCCTTTCCAATAAATAGAGGGTGTTATTCTGTTGATATGATGATCAATGCTTGGCTGCCATTTGACACATTTTTATAATCTCGCTCTTTTGTCCATAATAATGTCATCATGTAGGCTACACCCGCACTGTATCTGTGAGCGGTTGGCTAGAGAGTACATGCCAATAGCATTCACTATATAAAGCAATTTTCTTTGTGACAAAACCATCAGTAGAGTTGAAAATGCGATGGAAACCCATTTAACTAGTATTTTTTATTCGGTACATGGGAATTTAACCGCAAAAGTCATTTTTATGTGCACTACGTCATCACGCATTGACTTTTATCTGCAACTAGTCAATTTGATGGAAACACATCTCTGGTAGGAAAATGCGCATATTTTAAGTATGCGTATTTTAGAATATTCTCATGGAAATCTGTCACCATTGGATGGAAACTCATCTATGTAGAGATTAGAGAATAGCCTATGTGAGAATATGCTCTCTCAATTCTACCCTCATGAACTTCCGGATTAGCAGGTAGGCCCATTTCACCTGTTCATGTTAGTCTCGTTTTATGCTGGTTGACAAGGCCCTCCATGGTTGTTTGACCAAAAGCTTAGCCACAATAAAGACACATTTGCATCTCTCTTCATCCAACAGGTACTGAACTCACCGACATCCTCAGCCAGTATGATGCTGGTGAGTCTGGAAGGCTGGGTGGAGCGGGCCTGGAGGACAGCTCTCTGGGAACACTGTCTGCTGATGTCAACTTCCACAGCCTCGATGCTGGCCACCTCCGGTCTGGTGGAAGACCTAGAGGTATGAAAGGTATTCAGACACTCTCTGGGGACAATTGAAGTTTATACAGTGGCTTGCGAAAATATTCACCCCCCTTGGCATTTTTCCTATTTTGTTGCCTTACAACTTGGAATTAAAATGGATTTTTGGGGGGTTTGTATCATTTGATTTACACAACATGCCTACCACTTTGAAGATGCAAAATATTTTTTATTGTGGAACAAACAAGAAATGACTTGAGCGTGCATAACTATTCACCCCCCCAAAGTCAATACTTTGTAGAGCCACATTTTGCAGCAATTACAGCTGCAAGTCTCTTGGGGTATGTCTCTATAAGATTGACACATCTAGCCACTGGGATCTTTGCCCATTCTTCAAGGCAAAACTGCTCCAGCTCCTTCAAGTTGGATGGGCTCCGCTGGTGTACAGCAATCTTTAAGTCATACTACAGATTCTCAGTTGGATTGAGGTCTGGGCTTTGACTAGGCCATTCCAAGACATTTAAATGTTTCCCCTTAAACCACTTGAGTGTTGCTTTAGCAGTATGCTTAGGGTCATTGTCCTGCTGGAAGGTGAACCTCCGTCCCAGTCTCAAATCTCTGGAAGACAAACAGGTTTCCCTCAAGGATTTCCCTGTATTTAGCACCATCCATCATTTCTTCAATTCTGACCAGTTTCCCAGTCCCTGCCGATGAAAAACATCCCCACATCATGATGCTGCCACCACCGTGCTTCACTGTGGGGATGGTGTTCTCGGGGTGATGAGAGGTGTTGGGTTTGTGCCAGACATAGCGTTTTCCTTGATGGCCAAAAAGTTCAATTTTAGTCTCATCTGACCAGGGTACCTTCTTCCATATGTTTGGGGGAGTCTCCCACATGCCTTTTGGCGAACACCAAATGTGTTTGCTTATTTTTTTCTTTAAGCAATGGCTTTTTTCTGGCCACTCTTCCGTAAAGTCCAGCCCTGTGGCGTGTACGGCTTAAAGTGGTCCTATGGACAGATACTCCAATCTCCACTGTGGAGCTTTGCAGCCCCTTCAAGGTTATCTTTGGTCTCTTTGTTGCCTCTCTGATTAATGCCCTCCTTGACTGGTCTGTGAGTTTTGGTGGGTGGACCTCTCTTGGCAGGTTTGTTGTGGTGCCATATTCTTTCAATTTTTTAAATAATGGATTTAATGGTGCTCCGTGGGATGTTCAAAGTTTCTGATATTTTTGTATAACCCAACCCTAATCTGTACTTCTCTACAACTTTGTCCCTGACCTGTTTGGTGAGCTCCTTGTTCTTCATGGTGCCCCTTGCTTAGTGGTGTTGCAGACTCTGGGGCCTTTCAGAACAGGTGTATATATACTGAGATCATGTGACAGATCATGTGACACTTAGATTGCACACAGGTGGACTTTATTTAACTAATTATGTGACTTCTGAATATAATTGGTTGCACCAGATCTTATTTAGGGGCTTCATAGCAAAGGGGGTGAATACATATGCACGCACCACTTTTCCGTTATTTATTTATTCACATTTTTTGAAACAAGTACCTTTTTTCATTCCACTTCACCAATTTGGACTATTTTGTGTATGTCTATTACATGAAATGCAAATAAAAATCCATTTAAATTACAGGTTGTAATGCAACAAAATAGGAAAAACGCCAAAGGGGGTGAATACTTTTGCATAGCACTGTAGATAAATAACTTATTATTTATTAAAAACCAAAGCAAAGCAGCACACTCTAGGAGATCAGATGCAATAATTGAATAACCTAATAACCACATGTGAATTAACCAATGCTATCAGGCCACACCCAGCCATGATTACAGACACCTGTGTGTGTGTCCTTTGACACTATATAAACTAGTGAACCCGCAGTGTTTGTCATTATACCCTGATGAAGACAGCTTGTGTGTCGAAACGTTGGTTATTAGGTTATTAAATTATTACATCTGAGCTCCTAGAGTGTGCTGCTCTCCTTTTCTTTTTCAAGTGTTCTACTCCGTTAGCCAGCACCTCGCCTAAACAGGTGTGCGTTTATTTCGCCTCTATAATACTCTTCAGTATAACCTGATGAACATAAAGCGGTCTAATAACGGAGATTAGGCTAAATGTGAGTTAACCCAGAACTGAAGTCTTGCGTAATTGGTCAGATGGTCGATTAAGTTTTGGGTCCATAATTGTTAAGAATAGCGATTGAACAAGGATCGGAATGAAGAGCTCCACACAGCTCCACCCGATCTCTTTGCAAGTTACAGGCAAGTCTGTGCCAAATGTCCCCTCCCATTCCTAAATTGGAAAGATGCTAAAGTGAAATCGTGATTTGTCCAAAGCACTGGAACTAATACTGCTCGTTATCGCATATTTCCCATTGAATCATGACAGATCTACGGTCCCATTTATGTTTACCTAGTCTGTCCACGAGAGATTATATTTTGCCCAAGGACATGTGGTTATCTATCTAATGAAAGGAAATAATTAAATCTGTTTTGACAGGAAATGTCTATGATTGATGAGGCACAGATTCTAAAATTAAAAGCATAAAGTTTATTTCATTTGTATCTCTCTATGCACACTCACGCTCCAACACACACACATAGCATGCACACACATTTAAACTGACTCTACACACACGCTCACACTCACATACAATCTTCATTTAAGCTGCTGCTATTCTTTTTATCATACATCCTGATGCCTATTCACCTTACCCCTATACATACAGTATCTACCTCTATCACTCCAGTATCCATGCACATTGTAAATATGGTATTGGAACTGATCCTGTATATAGCTTCTTAGTTTCTCGCATTCTTCTTATTTCTATTTCTTGTGTGTTTTTGATCTACCTTATGTTATATTTAGTACTACATTGATATTGATTACTGCATTGTTGGGTTTAGAGCTTGCAAGAAAGGCATTTCACTGTACTTGTGGTCATGACATTAAAACTTGAATTGGTAGGGTCAGCTCTGAATGAGAGTTTGAGAGTCTGTACAGTCTAGCTGGACAACTGGGGGTGTATTCATTCGTCAGATTTCGTTGCAAAACGTTTTGCAACAGAAACCGTTTACTATAGGAACCAAAGGTATTTGCAAACAGTCTAACCGTAAACCTTAGCCATTTTAAATTTCAACTTCAATAGGCTCGGGACATCCCAAGAATCCCGGATAGCACGGACCATTTGTGCAAACAGAAAGAAACGGAGAGGGACCTACCTAAATTTGTCCAATTTTTCGTTTGGAGTAAACCTACTAATGAATATACCCCAGAACATGTGCCACTGACTATCACTAAGAGTGGACACTGGACACCGTTTATGGGGGGCACGTGGCAGGGGCTGGGCTCATGTCCATGTGCATGATCACCAGTATTTTCCAGACAGGGTCATGCCTGTTTGATAATACCCAAGCCACAACTATTGCTTCCATGAATATATTTACTTTCTATCAAATAAAACCATTATTCTGATTTAAGATTTAGCTATATGCCACAGTGCACAGTAATGACCTAGTATGTAAAATGATACATGCGCGGACCAAGCAACTCTGTTTCCTGGCGGGTAATATTCTAGGAAAGATACCTATCTCTTTCAAGATATTCACTTACCATCTGTAACAGCCTTCAGTTGCCTCCAGTGTGAAGTTAATTCTAGTGCTTCGGGCAAGTGGTAATAAAACTTTGGGGATATTCAACTTTGAGGCACACGTGGTGTGAATTGAACTACATATCAATAACAAAAACACTGATAGTGAGCTCAGCGCAAAAACCGCCATTTCCGACAGCCAGATAGATTGCAGATATATTATAAAAATAAAAAAAGCTATTCAAATTGTTAGAGGTTATAGCCTATTACAGTGCAATAATTGTATCATTCTTTGATCCTCAATTAGCATTTCCGACTGTGAGTGATCACCAAGAGGTACGCGTTACATTAAACTAACATTGCTACTGTAACCATTTCCTTCAGCAAATATTATAACCATTGATAGGCTACTTAGTTTCAATTCCTTAGACTAACGGAGAGCCGCGACAGCATGACTATGATAATTTCGCTTGTTCCCCTAAATTTACGCTTTCAATTCAAGTTCCCTACAAAGCTCTTAGATAAAATATACAGTAGACTTTCCCCTAACGTCTAAATTAAGGATAACATTAATTTAGACAAAAAATATAGTTCACAGGACTTGTAGAAATACCCGCCATTACAAATAATTGGAGCTGCAGCGTGCATGCTGGGAGTCAGTTGACGTCATTTACAAAGTCGAAATGTGAGGCGATGATGACGCTTTGCCTTAAAGATGCAGAGGTCCGCTTTTTGCCGGAACCATTTATGCCTAAACGTTTTATTGTACATGAAGAGCTCTGCTTTAACTCACCAGCATTCCAGCAACATACAGTAGGCTGCCTATGCCTCACCACCACTTACTTACCACTCACATACTAACAACCTACTATGCAGTCACCTATTGTGAAAGACAACTCAGTCAGTGCATTTGCTCATTAGGTGAATTATGCATGCTCCTTATAACAGGGACAAATATGTCCAGGTGTGATCGGGACAGGTTACTATGTCCCTTGTATAGCCTATCTCAAGATATGAAACTACCGGTAGTCTGATACATAGTCCTACTGATAAAAGCATTTATAGTGTGGTTTCAAAACACTGATTGTACTCATGTCTGTGTTTCTCTGGGGAGAGGAAACATTGCCTTGATCTCTGCTTTGACCCCAGATTGCTGAGGATCACTGTAGTACTGCATCATTCCTCAATGTGATTGTTGTTCAGGAGGTCAGCAGGTTTAAACAACTCTCAGCAACCGATTTTCTTCCTTTAACTACCAGCCGCTCTGTCTGAAAGAGAGCGACCCAGCTCTACGTATTTTACTGGTTTGTGACCCACAGACAAAGCCCCCGGTTAGAGGGGAATAAAGTAGCCCAAGAGTTAACACACACACAGGGAACTTGAATTAAACACACTGAGGAAGATGAATATGGGATGTACATGGGGATGAACAGTGGGAAAGGTAGTGGAATGGTAGTGGTTCTGTAGAAGGAAATGAAAGGCAATGAAGATACAATATCACAAGAGCAGTAATAACAGTAATACATGACTGTATAAATGGCATATAATCCCTGAACATGTTTACAGGTTACAAGCTATACAGAGGCAGTATACATAATGTAACAACAAAACAACTAACTATTAAGACCAATATATACATGTCACACAACTCACTTTGGGTACCCACACCCTCCCACAAGTCCAGAGATATGAGTGAGTCCAGTTGTTGATGGGCAGAAACAGAGATGTTGCTCTCTGCCACAACTTGAGGGAGACTACATGTATTGTGTGACCTGTATAGTCAAGAGGATGGGCAGATATCCGGCCCCCTAGTAACCTCCCTAGCAACCTATCAGGGCACAGGTCACACAGGTTAGAGAGAGTTTGAGAGGCAGGTTTATGGTACCCCTAAACTCTCATGGTCCTGTTGTGGGGGATGTGAAGTGGAGTGTGCATCTCAGGGTTGTGATGTGAAAACAGTCACTGGCAAGGAATTCGTAACACTGTCACTCTGCTCACTAGTCACCACCAGCAGCCTCAGAGGACTGAGTGAAATAAGTGCATGTCCTATGGATTACTCATTTATATTCATTAGTGCCAATCTAAACCATGGAATTGGTTGACACTGAAATGAGAACACATATAGCTGGCCACTAACCTTTTTGACTCATCACATATGCTGCTGCTACTGTTTACTATCTGTCCCTTTATTCCTAGTTATATGTACATATCTACCTCAATTACCTCGTACCCCTGCACATCGACTCTGAACTGGTACCCCGTGTATATAGCCAAGTTATCATTACACATTATGTATCTATTATTACTTTTATTATTACGTGTTTTACTTTCTATTATTTATCTATTTTCTTTCTGCATTGTTGGGAAGGGCCCGTAAGTAAGCATTTCACTGTTAATCCACAGCTGTTGTTTACGAAGCATGTGACAAATAACATTTGATTTAGATTTTTAGATGTTTGGCCCCAACCATTTACAACTAGACGAGTTGAGTAAATCAACTGGGAGCAAGTACTTCAAGATCAAACACAGACCTTTTAGTGCTGCTGGGTTTAAAGCAAACCGCTACTCTGTCAGATGTACAGTATGGCATAGTATTTCTAAGGTGCACTGAGCACTGTCAAAATAGATATTCTTATCCTCAACTGAGATAATGTGGCCCAGTGCAGGCAGCCCATATCTGTTGAAGGCAGCCCTCACTTGAAATAAGCCCATCTTTTCCCAACAAACATGCATACATTGGCCCAATGTGGGCTAAAATATTGGCCCCACGTAGGCTGCCCACATTGGGCCGATGCGCTGTTGCTATTTAATAGGAATTTATTTATTCATGACAATTTTAATTAAATGCATAAATTGCATACTTTTCAAGCCCTTAAAGGTATTTAGGGAATGTGATACATTTTATCAGAAAGACAACCAAGTTGTTACAATCATACATATAATGTTTACAAGACAAACTGTTAAGTGTCTCATATGTCACATGCACTTATTTAAGTATTTTTAAAGACTTCATCATATTGGGCTGGCTGTGGCTAGTCTGTGTTGGGCTGTTGTAGGCTAGCGAGGGCCGGATTACTGAATGGGCATGCAATGGGTGGGGGGGATTAATTGCAGGAAATTAGCTTTAAAACTGCAACATTTTCTCATAGCCTCATGACAAAATGTGTAGATTGACATTATAAAACCGCAAAGTTATTCAACACAAACTGTCGGGGTCCCAAATGCAGTAGTCCGGCCCTGAGGCTAGCCCGTGTTGGGTTTAGTGTGGGCTAGCCTGTGTTGGGCTGGTGCAGGCCAGCCTGTGTTGGGGTGATATGGGCTGGCCATTGTTGGTCTGGTGTGGACTAGCCTGTGTTGGGCTGGTGTAGGCTAGACTATTTTGGGCTGGTTTTGGCTAGCCTGTGTTGGGCTGGTGTAAGCTAGCCTTTGTTGGGCTTGTGTGGGCTTGGTGTGGGCAAGCCCATGCCATCCTTGCCCACCGAATACACACATGGGGCCAATTGGGTAATGTTTGCTAGGTTCTTGTCATTTTGTACAATCACTGAGCTATCTGAATCAGCTTTTGGCTCTGCATAGTAATTGTTATATGATAAAGGTATAACAAAAAGTCGAATAATTTTCTGTTCATTACTTGGCAAAGGTGAAGCAAAAGATTAAAGTCATAAGTAAAGTACATTTTTACATTTTAGCAGACGATCTAAGAGCGACTTACAGTTAGTGAGTGCATACATTTTCATACTGGCCCCCCGTGGGAAACGAACCAAGCTCTACCAACTGAGCTACAGGGGACCTTGTGTATGATATTATACATTGTATATTTGACCAAGTGATGCATCTAACTGCATGCAGTGCACCTCTTTCCACCCCTAGATGTCACTAGCTAGATTTCCATCCAATTGGCGACAGATTTCCATGCGAATATTCTAAAATCCGCATAAAGAAAATATGCGCATATGCGCGTTTTCAGACCAGTGGTGTTTCCACCAAACTGACTTGTTGCAGATCAAAATCATTGCGTGATGAGGTATGAGAGAGACCCTCGACATTTATTGGATAGGAGCATCAAGCTCATACCATGCACATTCACCACCCTGTGAAGTTCATCATAATTTTTATTTATTTATCTGTAGCCTAATAAACTGCATGGTTTCCCGAGTCGTAATGGGAGGACCACACACCATGTCACCGCGTGACTCCCAAGTTTACTTCAATATGATGGTTATTATATCAATATTTGCGCATAAAGGCGTTTCCACCGTCATTTCTCGCATAATTCATTTTACCGAAAAAAAGATCCCACCATGTCGAACGAACAAATGATCTGTAGGAATTTATACAATTGTACCGAAATTTCCTGTTTTCATCACAGCTGTCTTGATTTTTCTTTTTTTAAATATGGTATGGCTTTACTCACATAAAAACTGTGGATGGAAACGTGGTTTGTGATAGCTGTTTTAACTGTGTTCTTCAGAGCCTTCAAATGTGCAGGAATGGGTCATTCAGCACTCTTTGGGAGTTCTATGTTTATGTTCAAATAGGCGTATAGAGATAGATATACCATCAAATTATATACTATTTGTTCTGAAATTGGGTGCTTTTGAAACGTTGTTCTTCTATTCTATTCCATTCTATTACATTATATTCTAGTCTATTCTATTCTACACTGAGAACAATAAGAACACCTGCTCTTTCCATGACATAGACTGATCAAGTGAATCCAGGTGTACGCTGAACTACATAACCAAAAGTATGTGGACACCTGCTCGTTGAACATCTCATTCCAAAATCATGGGCATTAATATGGAGTTGGTCCCCCCTTTGCTGCTATAATAGCCTCCGCTCTTCTGGGAAGGCTTTCCACTAAATGTTGGAACATTGCTGCAGAGATTTGCTTCCATTCAGCCACAAGAGCATTAGTGAGGTTGGGCACTGATGTTGAGCGATTAGGCCTGGCCTGCAGTCGGCGTTCCAATTCATCCCAAAGGTGTTCGATGGAATTGAGGTCAGCGCGCTGTGCAGGCCAGTCAAGTTCTTCCACACTGATCTCGCCAAGCCATTTCTGTATGGACCTCGCTTTGTGCATGGGGGCTTTGTCATGCTGAAACAGAAGAGGGCCTTCCCCAAACTGTTGCCACAAAGCACAGAATCGTGTAGAATGTCATTGTATGCTGTAGTGTTAAGATTTCCCTTCACTGGAACTAAGGGACCTAGCCCGAACCATGAAAAACAGCCCCAGACCATTATTCCTCCTCCACCAAACTTATCAGTTGGCACTATGCATTGGGGCAGGTAGCGTTGTCCTTGCATCCTCCAAACCCAGATTTGTCTGTCGGACTGCCAGATGGTGAAGCATAATTAATCACTCCAGAGAACGTGTTTCAACTGCTCCAGAGTCCAATGGTGGCGAGGTTTACATCACTCCAGCCGACACTTGGCATTGCACATGGTGACCTTAGGCTTGTGTGCGGCTGCTCAGCCATGGAAACCCATTTCATTACGCTCCCGACAAAGAGTTATTGTGCTGACATTGCTTTCAACCACATAAAATATGCAACCAAGAACAACTTTCTTATCAGAAACGTGTTTCATCGTTTTCTCAGCTTTTCATTTCCCTAAAACCGGTCAAATTTGGATATTTTGCAGAGGACCACCATTCTTTCCACTGTTTTGGAGTTATTGTATTTTCTGCCCTGTCCCAAACGAAACAGACAACTTTACCAGTGTTAACTAGATTACTAATGCATTCATTCTATAGATTTAAGATATTATTCTGGTGAGCACCAGACTATATTTAGTCTCATAGGGCAACAAGGTATGATAAAAGAGAAGCTGCATGTACAGTGGGGAAAAAAAGTATTTAGTCAGCCACCAATTATGCAAGTTCTCCCACTTAAAAAGATGAGAGAGGCCTGTAATTTTCATCATAGGTACACGTCAACTATGACAGACAAATTGAGAAAAAAAATGCCAGAAAATCACATTGTAGGATTTTTAATGAATTTATTTGCAAATTATGGTGGAAAATAAGTATTTGGTCACCTACAAACAAGCAAGATTTCTGGCTCTCACAGACCTGTAACTTCTTCTTTAAGAGGCTCCTCTGTCCTCCACTTGTTACCTGTATTAATGGCACCTGTTTGAACTTGTTATCAGTATAAAAGACACCTGTCCACAACCTCAAACAGTCACACTCCAAACTCCACTATGGCCAAGACCAAAGAGCTGTCAAAGGACACCAGAAACAAAATTGTAGACCTGCACCAGGCTGGGAAGACTGAATCTGCAATAGGTAAGCAGCTTGGTTTGAAGAAATCAACTGTGGGAGAAATTATTAGGAAATGGAAGACATATAAGACCACTGATAATCTCCCAAGATCTCACCCCGTGGGGTCAAAATGATCACAAGAACGGTGAGCAAAAATCCCAGAACCACACGGGGGGACCTAGTGAATGACCTGCAGAGAGCTGGGACCAAAGTAACAAAGCCTACCATCAGTAACACACTACGCTGCCAGGGACTCAAATACTGCAGTGCCAGACGTGTCCCCCTGCTTAAGCCAGTACATGTCCAGGCCCGTCTGAAGTTTGCTAGAGTGCATTTGGATGATCAATAAGAGGATTGGGAGAATGTCATATGGTCAGATGAAACCAAAATAGAACTTTTTGGTAAAAACTCAACTCGTCGTGTTTGGAGGACAAAGAATGCTGAGTTGCATCCAAAGAACACCATACCTACTGTGAAGCATGGGGGTGGAAACATCATGCTTTGGGGCTGTTTTTCTGCAAAGGGACCAGGACGACTGATCCGTGTAAAGGAAAGAATGAATGGGGCCATGTATCGTGAGATTTTGAGTGAAAACCTCCTTCCATCAGCAAGGGCATTGAAGATGAAACGTGGCTGGGTCTTTCAGCATGACAATGATCCCAAACACACCGCCCGGGCAACGAAGGAGTGGCTTCGTAAGAAGCATTTCAAGGTCCTGGAGTGGCCTAGCCAGTCTCCAGATCTCAACCCCATAGAAAATCATTGGAGGGAGTTGAAAGTCCGTGTTGCCCAGCGACAGCCCCAAAACATCACTGCTCTAGAGGAGATCTGCATGGAGGAATGGGCCAAAATACCAGCAACAGTGTGTGAAAACCTTGTGAAGACTTACAGAAAACGATTGACCTGTGTCATTGCCAACAAAGGGTATATAACAAAGTATTGAGAAACTTTTGTTATTGACCAAATACTTATTTTCCACCATAATTTGCAAATAAATTCATTAAAAATCCTACAATGTGATTTTCTGGAATTGTTTTTCTCATTTTGTCTGTCATAGTTGACGTGTACCTATGATGAAAATTACAGGCCTCTCTCATCTTTTTAAGTGGGAGAACTTGCACAATTGGTGGCTGACTAAATACTTTTTTCCCCCACTGTATCTAACTACAGTTGACAAATAAATGGCCTACCAAATTATGGAAATTATAATATGGCCTACCAAATGTCGGAAATTATAAGGAGAAACTTGTCTAAATTAGGGGTGAAAGTAGCCAGTAGGCTATACGGTCCAGTATGGAGTATCAGCAACATACATTATTATGGTGGATTGAACTGCGCAGGTAGCCTACTTTTTGAAGTGATTTGTTTAATAATCAGATGAAAACGTCATCACACAACATGATATGCGAAACTTAGCCTGCGCAGACCGCTAAAAACAACAGCAAACGGGATCAGATGTTTACATGCCACAGTATTGTGTCTAAGATCAGCATATCCCAGGCATCTTATCCGGGTTTCTCATAACCGGGATACAAGCTTTTTCGGGATATTGTAATCACGATATGATGTTTATATCAACTCAAAAACAGAATATTTGAGTATCCCGAATAAAAACGGGATATTAGTGCACTTGTAAATGTGGTCAGTGTAGATGAAGGGGTGGAGACAGTTTTAAAATGATTTTTAAGCCTTGAGACAATTGAGACATGGATTGTGAATGTGTGCCATTCAGAGGGTGAATGGGCAAGACAAAAGATTGAAGTGCCTTTGAACGGGGTATGGTAGTAGGTGCCAGGCGCACTGGTTTGTGTCAAGAACTGCAATGCTGCTGGGTTTTTCACACTCAACAGTTTCCCGTGTGTGTCAAAAATGGTCCACCACCCAAAGGACATCCAGACAACTTGACACAACTGTGGGAAGCATTAGAGTCAACATGGGCCAGCATCCCTGTGGAACGCCTTCCACACCGTGTAGAGTCCATGCCCCGACGAATTGAGGCTGTTCTGAGGGCAAAAAGTGGTGGTGGGGGAAGGTGTTCTTAATGTTTTGTACTCTGAGTATACCAAACATTAGGAACACCTTCCTAATATTGAGTTGCTGATTGAAGTGGATTTAACAAGTGACATCAATAAGGGATCATAGCTTTCACCTGGATTCACCTGCTCAGTCTATGTCATGGAAATAGTTCTTAATGTTTTGCCCACTCAGTGTATATCTCTAATAGACAGTTAATTTGCATACCCCCTAAGGCAGAAAATACTAATTATCAGAAAAAAACAGATTTACTAATCACGGGCAACATAATTATGGGTTTGTTAACTTATTTCTATTTTACTTGGGGGTCATAATTAAGAGATCCAATTTTGAATGCAAATCTGGCCATTGGAGAGGCAGGAGATTAGCAGTGCTAGGGATAAAAACAAGATTAATACAGACAGAGAATGTGCATAAAGTTAAATGTAGAAATGTTTAAGTGATTTAAGTCTTTAAATAGACAATAGCTAGATCATGGGAATGCAAAGAATCAAACTCATATCACGATAGACAGTGGCCATGGGAGTGCTTGAATCCTTTTCATTCTTCAAACGTGAAAAATGAAATGCTATAGAGTCGAAAACAGAGACATGATTACGGTGTCTAATTGCCACCTGTGCCAAAGAGAGAGACAAGAATTTGTAGTCAAGCAGTGAAAGCTATAATCAAGTCAGTTATTTTACAAGAAAGGTCTATCATGCATGCACAGCACCTGCTTTCTCCATGGAATATCAGTCGAATACAAGACACTGAAGGAGATGGTGGTACAGTTCACATAAATTAACCCTCAAGCACATCAGAGAAGATGAAAACTGGACAGAGCTGGTTTAGTAAAATGACATCACGTTAGGGAACGTCTTGACAGGGAATAAACAATAAACCAGATAGACGGACAAGTGATGTATCCTTCATCCCTTTGTGTATGTGAAATCATTTGTTGGCATTGCAGCTTATGAGCTCATGCAGGTTAATGAGTTAACACTCATGGACTGATATCAGATTGTTTATCCTACAGTCTGAATTAATCTCTCTATGTCTCCTCTGATTCCAAAGTGTACCCCCTTTCTCTTTGATCCTGTAACCACAACGTTCAGTCCAGATTGTGTTGCTGGTTTCCTGGACACTGGGAGATGCACAGCGTAATTCACAGCAACATTTGTTTTAATGTGTTTTAGATAATGTCGTGACGTTCGTGACATATTGTATTAGTCAGAGAGCATTACCAGTGAGACCAGTGAGATCGCTAACTGCTGGCCATAGTGGCGTCGCTGCATTCCAGTCAGAATAGTTGGTGAGATGTGTCACGACTTCCTCCGAAGCTGCTTCCCCTCCTTGTTCTGGCAGGCTTCGGCGTTCGTCGTCACCGGCCTTCTAGCCACTGCTGCTCCATATCTCATCATTCCATTTGTCTTGTCTTGTCAATTACACACACCTGGTTCATATTCCCCTCATTAGTACGTGTATAAGTGTTCCCTCTGCCCCCTTGTCCTTGTGGGTGATTGTTCATTGTGAGGATTAGTAGCTCGGTTGAGCTCAGTATTTTGTATTGCTGGGGTATTTTCCCTGTGTGCATGTTTGTTCCAGTGCGCCTGTTTTGCGCACTGGACTGGTTACGCTGGATTACGGAATAAACTCTGTATGCGGTGATTTACCCTCCTGCGCCTGACTCCTTCAAATCACGCATCAGAAGATGGTCATCTTTAAGTTCAATACATCCTTAAGTGTTAAGTCTACAGTATAAGGGGAGACCTTTACCAATCAAGCACAGCTTGGGTACTGTACCCTCTGGCACTTGACTAGACTCGAGTTCTAAATCTTTGTTCAACTGAAGAAAGAATATTGGTCTTGGTACGGCTTGGAATGGTCTCCAGACAGTATAGCAAGAGTTGATAGAGGTATGGTGACACCTGAGGATGGTAAAACATATTTATTTGTTTGCACTTGGCATCTTTGTGTAGATCTAATTTCGGGGGATGTGTGGGCAGTGTTGGTACAGATGTCTGGTACAGTGCTGCTGATGTAATGCCTTAGCAAGAGGAAAACAATACCTCATGCAGTGTGTCTGTAAGCAATTCCTCAGAGGGACTGCCCCTCACATCTAGACAACAAAAGGGTTGAGTACCAGAATGACCTCATGCAAAGAAGGCCTGTAATGTGGGGCTGGTTCCTTGCCTTGGAGAGATGGGCCTGTGATATCCTCAGTTCCAGTCTGCTAGGTAGTGTTCACAACTAAGCTGCCATGAACTATACTGAACAAAAATATAAACGTAAAGTGTTGGTCCCACTTTTTCGTGAGCTGAAATAAAAGATCCCAGAAATTTTCCATATGCACAAAAAGCTTATTTCTCTCAAATGTTGTGCACAAATTTGTTTACATCCCTGTTAGTGAGCATTTCTCCTTTGCCAATATATTCCATCCACCTGACAGGTGTGGCAAATGAAGAAGCTGATTAAACAGCACGATCATTACACAGGTGCACCTCATGCTGGGGACAGTAAAAGGCCACTCTAAAATGTGCAGTTTTGTCACACAACACAATGCCACAGATGTCTCAAGTTTTGAGGGAGTGTGCAATTGACATGCTGACTGCAGAAAGGTCCAACACCCATGGCTGCGCACCTGCCAAGTCATGTGAAGTCCATAGATTAGGGCCTAATGAATGTATTTAAATTGACTGATTTCCTTCTATGAAGTGTAACTCAGTAAAACCTTTAAAATTGTTGCATGTTGTGTATATATTTTTGTTCAGTATAGGTCCAAGGATTAAAAAAAAGGGGGAGGTCTCAAATGTCAGGAAAAAAACACTGAAACCTTTTTAGCAGTGAGTTCCCTGTGTTTTGCGGTCTAACTTCTACAAATGGCATGGTTCCTAGTTTCTGTAAAATGTATGTAGGCTGGTCTCGTAAACTCTGAGAGGTTGTCTCTCACAGAGGTGAAGGCGAGTTGGTTGGGAGGACTGGGATTGAAATTTTATATTTGATTTGTTTAAATAACATGCACTGCAGATATTCTCTAATACAGGCTCAGACCACAGGCCACCCACCTTGATATTGGTGGTGATTATTTTGCTCTTTCTGGCATTTCTAGCTGGAGTGCCTATAGGACTTTGGCAGTCCATGAGAGAAAACACCAACAGGGCACTGTGGAGAGTCTTAATCGAATCCAATTGTTTCCCATATCCCACTAGCACAACAGCTGCCCTGCACTTCTTCTCTCTGTAATCTAGAAGGACACTCCTGAGCTGCAAACCGATATTTAATGGCAAAATTGGTTAACATTAGGTTTAGGTTAGGGTTAGGGTTAAGGTAAGGTCAGTTTTAGACTTTGGTTAGTCATTTTGCAGGTCAGCAGTTTCCTTATAGTCTCTCCCCTCTGCAATGCCTTACTGGCCACTTCCTGGTGTTAACAGGGTATTGTCATTGGTCGCCATGCTTTGTTTACTTTGAGAAGGCATTCCCAAGACAGAAGGTTATGAGAGAGCAAAAACAGACACTTTAGGATCGCACACAATTATAGGTCAGAATCAACTGGAGCGCCGTGGGCCATATCCTTAGTGGGTCATAGGAACATTTTAAAGGCTTTAGATGGGTCGCAAAACCAAATTGTTTTGGAGTGTCCTCTAGCTGTGAGGCGCAGTAAAGAGTGTGCTGTATAGGTAGACATCATAAAAGGTGTTACAATACTGTGAAATCAGGCCTTGCCTCAGGGAGGCATTCTGTGTGTTCCAAGAAATACTAAAGAGGGGAAGGAGGTGGGACTACAGTAGCAGAGGTGATCAGCAACTAACCAATGGCAATGGTCAATGGAAGAGTTCTAAAATATGCCAGAATTTTGATCCTTTTTTTCTTTCTTTCTTCGCATCCTTCAAACTTGTTTTTTTTCTGTTTACATCTTAATTGTCACATACATGTTCAAATCACATACTGTAAGACTCAAAACCCTGAACGTGCTGTTGTAATGTGGAGCTGAATTCTCTGGGTCAGAAAGGTGGCTTTAGAGAGCTGCATTCAAGGTGTTAAATAGATTTAGAGAGCTGGATTCAAGGTGTTAAATCCCTTTACGTGTACTTAGTTCCAGGCTTTAAATTCCCTCGTTATTTCCATGGAGCAGGCATTAAGTGGAAAGAGATGAAAAGCGTTGTATTTTGCAGCTCCATGCACTCCTAATCATGGACAATAGCGGATAATCTCACTAAAACATTTCCATGTGTTCCCAGACTAATGTATTCTGACTTTTGTTTATTTAACATATTTAAAACCCAGGAGATGTATTTCTTCATCTGCATCAATATAGTAGTTCACATATGGGTATCAGAGGTAAATGCTTTACTGAAAAAATATGATGATTCATATTATATGGCATGTAGAATACAGGCCTATTCTGTATGTCAAACTTTTTTTTTTAAGGGGGTAGATCATCTCTCTATCTTACCCTATATGTTTTCATTCTGTTCATGACATACAGTCAAATATATTCATTATTACTATTAAGACTGGATGAAATACCTAAGTTCAAAGATTTCACTTTGGTAAAACTTTAACATCCCCGTAGGGCCTAGAAACTTTTTACAAGACGCAGGTGTGCTCTCACTTTCATTATATTCACCCTTAATTTCCCATTGTGTACCCCCCTGCAGTGCCACAATGCTCTGTCTTTACTGGGCTGCATTAAAGACTTCCTTCCCTCACTTCATCATTGACCTCTCACTGATAGAAAACACATTGGGCTGCACCTAGGGAGAATGGCTGGCTTTTAGAACAGAGGGACTCAAACATTTTATTGACCAATAGCCTACAGCTGAAGCCACATGTGGCGGCAGGTGGCCTAGCGGTTAGATCATTGAGCCATTAACTGAAAAGTTGCCAGTTCAAGTCTCTGAGCTGATAAGGTGAAAAATGTGTTGTTCTGCCCTTAAGCAACAACTCCCGGGCGCCCAATATGGCAGTACTCTGTACCTCTCTAATTCAGATGGTTAAAAATGGAAGTGAAGTTTCAGTTGGACCTTGAATGGGATTGTACACACCAAACATTAGGAACACCTTCCTAATATTGAGTTGCACCCCCCCCCCCTTTTTGCCCTCAGAACAGCTTCAATTCGTCAGGGCATGGACTGCGTTCCACAGGGATGCTGGCCCATGTTCACTCCAATGCTTCCCACAGGTGTGTTAAGTTGGCAGGATGTCCTTTGGGTGGTGGACCATTCTTGATACACATGTGAAACTGTTGCGTGAAAAACCCAGCAGCGTTGCAGTTTTTGACACAAACCGGTGCGCCTGGCACCTACTACCATACCCTGTTCAAAAGGACTTCAATCTTATGTCTTGCCAATTCACCCTCTGAATGGCACACATACACAATCCATGTCTCAGTTGTCACAAGATTTAAAAATCTTCCCCTTCATCTACACTGATTGAAGTGGATTTAACAAGTGACAGCAATAAGGGATCATAGCTTTCACCTGGATTCACCTGGTCAGTCTGTGTCATGGAAAGAGCAGGTGTTATTAATGGTTTGTACACTCAGTGTAAGTTGCCCATTAGTATTATGATTTATGTTTCTATCTCATTTACTTCTGTTAATGTTCATGATTTGTACTGTTTCATGGATGCTTTTCCAAAATAGTAGAGTGTAAACAGTTTGTATGCATGAGTCCAATTCTGCACACGCAATAGGGCCTACCCAGTAAGCAAATTACATTGAAAAGACGTTGAAGTTAGGTTCACTTTAAGTTCTGAATGGAAAGTGAAAATGTGTATTTTCCGGACATTGAAAATACGTATTTTCCGGATATTGAAATCAGGTTCATTTTCTGTTCTGAATGAAAGTTGAAAATACGTAATTTACAGACATTGAAAATACATTGTTATTATGAGCTAGGCCTCCTGTAGCTCAGTTGGTAGAGCATGGCGCTTGCAATGCCAGGGTTGTGGGTTCGATTCCCCTGGGGGGCCAGTATAAAAAATGTATGCACTCACTAACTGTAAGTCCCTCTGGATAAGAGTGTCTGCTAAAATGTAAATTATTAGTTCCATTTAATATAGGAAAGAGGAGCCAACTGAAAATTGCAACAGAATATGTATTATTGTTCCCATCTGTCACATGCACTTATATTAGCTTTTTCAAAAGCTTTAAAACTGTCAGCAATGACTGTGATACAGTGGCTTGCGAAAGTATTCACCCCCCTTGCCATTTTTCCTATTTTGTTGCCATACAACCTGGAATTAAAATTGATTTCTGGGGGGTTTGTATCAACTTGAGCGTGCATAACTATTCACCCCCCCCCCAAAGTCAATACTTTGTAGAGCCACCTTTTGCAGCAATTAGAGCTGCAAGTCTCTTGGGGTATGTCTCTATAAGCTTGGCACATCTAGCCACTGGTATTTTTGCCCATTCTTCAAGGCAAAACTGCTCCAGCTCCTTCAAGTTGGATGGGTTCCGCTGGTGTACAGCAATCTTTAAGTCATACTACAGATTCTCAGTTGGATTGAGGTCTGGGCTTTGACTAGGCCATTCCAAGACATTTAAATGTTTCCCCTTAAACCACTTGAGTGTTGCTTTAGCAGTATGCTTAGGGTCATTGTCCTGCTGGAAGGTGAACCTCCGTCCCAGTCTCAAATCTCTGGAAGACTGAAACAGGTTTCCCTCAAGAATTTTCCTGTATTTAGCGCCATCCATCATTCCTTCAATTCTGACCAGTTTCCCAGTCCCTGCCGATGAAAAACATCCCCACAGCATGATGCTGCAACCACCGTGCTTCACTGTGGGGATGGTGTTTTCGGGGTGATGAGAGGTGTTGGGTTTGTGCTAGACATAGCGTTTTCCTTGATGGCCAAAAAGTTCAATTTTAGTCTCATCTGACCAGAGTACCTTCTTCCATATGTTTGGGGAGTCTCCCACATGCCGTTTGGCGAACACCAAATGTGTTTGCTTATTTTTTTCTTTAAGCAATGGCTTTTTTCTGGCCACTCTTCCGTAAAGCCCAGCCCTGTGGAGTGTACGGCTTAAAGTGGTCCTATGGACAGATACTCCAATCTCCACTGTGGAGCTTTGCAGCCCCTTCAAGGTTATCTTTGGTCTCTTTGTTGCCTCTCTGATTAATGCCCTCCTTGCCTGGTCCGTGAGTTTTGGTGGGTGGACCTCTCTTGGCAGGTTTGTTGTGGTGCCATATTCTTTCAATTTTTTTATAATGGTTTTAATGGTGCTCCGTGGGATGTTCAAAGTGGGTTCAAAGTTTCTGATATTTTTTATAACCCAACCCTGATCTGTACTTCTCTACAACTTTGTCCCTGACCTGTTTGGAGAGCTCCTTGGTCTTCATGGTGCCGCTTGCTTGGTGGTGCCCCTTGCTTAGTGGTGTTGCAGACTCTGGGGCCTTTCAGAACAGGTGTATACTGTATCTACTGAGATCATGTGACAGATCATGTGACACTTAGATTTACATTTTTTATTTCACCTTTATTTAACCAGGTAAGCCAGTTGAGAACAAGTTCTAATTTACAACTGCGACCTGGCCAAGATAAAGCAAAGCAAAGCAGTTCGATAAAAACAACAACAACACAGAGTTACATATAGAATAAACAAAACGTACAGTCAATAACACAATAGAAAATCTATATACAGTGTGTGCAAATGTAGTAAGTTATGGAGGTAAGGAAATAAATAGGCCATAGTACAAAATAATTACAATTTAGTATTAACACTGGAATGATAGATGTGCAGAAGATGATGTGCAAATAGAGATACTGGGGTGCAAATGAGCAAAATAAATAACAATGTAAATAACAATATGGGGATGAGGTAGTTGGGTGGGCTAATTACAGATGGACTGTGTACAGGTGCAGTGATTGGTAAGCTGCTCTGACAACTGATGCTTAAAGATAGTGAGGGAGATAAGTCTCCAGCTTCCGAGATTTTTGCAGTTCGTTCCAGTCATTTGCAGCAGAGAACTGGAAGGAATGGCGGCCAAAGGAGGTGTTGGCTTTGGGGATGACCAGTGAGATATACCTGCTGGAACGCATACTACGGGTGGGTGTTGCTATGGTGACCAATGAGCTAAGATAAGGCAGGGATTTGCCTAGAAATTATTTATAGATGACCTGGAGCCAGTGGGTTTGGCAATGAATATGTAGTGAGGGCCAGCCAACGAGAGCGTACAGGTCACAATGGTGGGTAGTATATGGGGCTTTGGTGACAAAACGGATGGCACTGTGATAGACTACATCCAATTTGCTGAGTAGAGTGTTGGAAGCTATTTTGTAAATGACATCGTCGAAGTCAAGGATCGGTAGGATAGTCAGTTTTATGAGGGCATGTTTAGCAGCATGAGTGTAGGAGGCTTTGTTGCGAAATAGGAAGCCGATTCTAGATTTAATTTTGGATTGGAGATGCTTAATGTGAGTCTTGAAGGAGAGTTTACGGTCTAACCAGACACCTGGGTATTTGTAGTTGTCCACATATTCTAAGTCAGAACCGGTTGCAAGCAGCGTTCAATTGAAGAGCATGCATTTAGTTTTACTAGCGTTTAAGAGCAGTTGGAGGCCACGGAAGGAGTGTTGTATGGCATTGAAGCTCGTTTGGAGGTTTGTTAACACAGTGTCCAATGAAGGGCCAGATGTATACAAAATGGTGTCGTCTACGTAGAGGTGGATCTAAGAGTCACCAGCAGCAAGAGCGACATCATTGATATACACAGAGAATAGAGTCGGCCCGAGAATTGAACCCTCTGGCACCCCCATAGAGACTTCCAGAGGTCCAGACAACAGACCCTCCGATTTGACACATTGAACTCTATCTGAGAAGTAGTTGGTGAACCAGGCGAGGCAGTCATTTGAGAAACCAAGGCTATTTAGTCTGCCAATAAGAATGCGGTGATTGACAGAGTCAAAAGCCTTAGCCAGGTCGATAAAGACGGCTGCACAGTCATGTATTTTATCGATCGCGGTTATTATATCGTTTAGGACCTTGAGCGTGGCTGAGGTGCATCCATGACCAGCTCGGAAACCAGATTGCATAGCGGAGAAGGTACGGTGGGATTCGAAATGGTCGTGATCTGTTTGTCAACTTGGCTTTCAAATACTTTCGAAAGGCATGGCAGGATGGATATAGGTCTGTAACAGTTTGGATCTTGAGTGTCACACCCTTTGAAGAGGGGGATGACCGCGGCAGCTTTCCAATCTCTGGGGATCTCAGACGATACGAAAGAGAGGTTGAACAGGTTAGTAATAGGGGTTGTGACAATTTCGGTGGCGGGGGGGCATGGGCAAGTTGCAGCGGAGGGTGCAGAGCTGGTGGCCGGGGTAGGGGTAGCCAGTTGGAAAGCATGGCCAGCCGTAGCAAAATGCTCATTGAAATTCTCGATTATCGTAGATTTATCGGTGGTGACAGTGTTTCCTAGCCTCAGTGCAGTAGGTAGCTGGGAGGAGGTACTCTTATTCTCCATGGACTTTACAGTGTCCCAAAACTTTTTGGAGTTAGTGCTACAGGATGCAAATTTCTGTTTGAAAAAGCTAGTCTTTGCTTTCCTAACTGATTGTGTATATTTGTTCCTGACTTCCCTGAAAAGTTGCATATCGCGGGGAATGTTCGATGCTAATGCAGTATGCCACAGGATGTTTTTGTGCTGGTCAAGGGCAGTCAAGTCTGGGGTGAACCAGGGGCTATATCTGTTCTTAGTTCTGCATTTTTTGAATGGGGCATGCTTATTTAAGATGGAGAGGAAAGCACTTTTGAAGAACATCCAGGCATCCTCTACTGACGGAATGAGGTCAATATCCATCAAGGATACCCGGGCCAGGTCAATTAGAAAGGCCTGCTCGCTGAAGTGTTTTAGGGAGCGTTTGACAGCGATGAGGGGTGGTCGTTTGACCGCGGACCCATTACGGACGCAGGCAATGAGGCAGTGATCGTTGAGATCCTGGTTGAAGACAGCGGAGGTGTATTTAGAGGGTATATTAGTCAGGATGATATCTATGAGGGTGCCCATGTTTACGGATTTAGGGTTGTACCTGGTAGGTTCCTTGATAATTTGTGTGAGATTGAGGGCATCTAGTTCAGATTGTAGGACGGCCGGGGTGTTAAGCATATCCCAGTTTAGGTCACCAAGCAGTACAAACTCTGAGGATAGATGGGGGGCAAGCAATTCACATATGGTGTCCAGGGCACAACTGGGGGCTGAGGGGGGTCTGTAGCAAGCGGCAACAGTGAAATACTTATTTCTGGAAAGGTGGATTTTTAGAAGTAGAAGCTCAAACTGTTTGGGCACAGACCTGGATAGTATGATAGAGCTCTGCAGGCTATCTCTACAGTAGATTGCAACTCCGCCCGCTTTGGCAGTTCTATCTAGATGGAAAATGTTGTAATTCGGGATGGACATTTCTGAATTTTTGGTGGCCTTCCTAAGCCAGGATTCAGACACTGCTAGAACATCAGGGTTGGCAGAGTGTGCTAACGCAGTGAATAACTAAAACTTGGGGTGGAGGCTTCTGACGTTAACATGCAAGAAACCAAGGCTTTTACGGTTACAGAAGTCAACAAATGATAGCGCCTGGGGAGTAGGAGTGACACTGGGGGCTACAGGGCCTGGGTTAACCTCTACATCACCAGAGGAACAGAGGAGGAATAGAATAAGGATACGGCTAAAGGCTAAAGATTGCACACAGGTGGACTTTATTTAACTAATTATGTGACTTCTGCACCAGATCTTATTTAGGGGTTTCATAGCAAAGGGGGTGAGTACATATGCATGCACCACTTTCCATTATTTATTTTTTAGAATCTTTTGAAACAAGTTATTTTTTTCATTTCACTTCACCAATTTGGACTATTTTGTGTATGTCCATTACATGAAATCCAAATAAAAATCCATTGAAATTACAGGTTGTAATGCAACAAAATAGGAAAAACGCCAAGGGGGATGAATACTTTTGCAAGGCACTGTATGTTGTTGTTTACCTAATTTAGTTGAATGCACTGACTGTAAATCACTCTGGATTAGAACGTCTGCTGAATGACCTAAATGTAAATGTAAAACAAACACTTGCAAAGCTTACTGGTATTATTCTAATGAGCTCCGTCCCCAAACAAGTACAAATTTGGTCGGTCCGGACCAGACCAAATCTGAACGAATCATAGACGTTTAGGCTGTGTTTCACAAGTTTGAACAGCACAATAGAGTACAGCACAGTTCAGTACGGCACAGTACAGGACAGTAGAGTTTTATTCAGTAGAGTAGAGTACAGCAGAGTACAGCAGAGTAGAGTAGAGTTCAGTACAGTAGTTTAATTCAGTAGAGGACAGTACAATATAGTACAGTACAGTTTAGTTCAGTAGAGTAAAATACCTTAGAGTAAAGTAGGGTGCAATACAGTACATTATACTGTACTATACTCTACTGTGCTGTACTGTACTTTACTGTACTGAACTATACTTTACTTTTCCGGACCGGACCAAATCTGAACCAATCATAGACGTCTATGTTTGGACCAAATCAAGGCCGGTCTGGAGCGGACCAAAAATCTGACCAAGAATCTACGTCTGTGGACGTTGAAATCCAGGCTTGTGCCGACCGCACCAAGAAAAGAAAAAGAAAAGACTGCCGGTCAAAAAAAAGACTTACAAAAGACGTCGACGTCGGTTCATGCCTCGCGGGTAGTGGCATTAGACACACAATGAGGTGATAATGGACAACACTAAGGATGAGGCAATCTTACAACCCTACACTATATGTGACTATTGTAGACTTGCAGCTCGGGAATCCCTCTCCACCTGTTCAAACAGATGGGACGTCAGCACATTGTTTCACGCAACAGGAAGATAATGTTAATTAACACATGCTGCACTCAAGGGGTCCCTAGTAGTGCTAGACAATGATGTTTACTTCAATGAAAAGAATGTGGATGTACAGATATCTACAAGCCAGCTCTGCCCTGTCCATGGTGAGAATGAACCAACTCTGGTCAGAAGAAAGAGATGTTATTAACATTTACTAAACTACTCCCAAAGTTCTTTGCAAAATGTGTAATGGTGGAAATTGCTGGAGAGTTTCCGGAGGGACCCCTCATTAAATGGTCCCCATTAGGTGGATTATTAACAGGCGGGACTGCGGGCGGTAGGGTGGGTGAATTGATATTGGCAGAAGTCACCATTCAGACATGCATGACTGGGAAATAACAACAGGGTGGGGTGCAATTACCTTTCCCAAGTCATATCAGGTTACCCTGCGCTGAGAGGCATTACCGCAGTCAGGTCGCCAACTGGGAGCCTCAGACGAGCACTCATAGGTCAACTACTGTGGAGCAGCCTGCCTCTCTGGCCACTGCCTGCTACATGATGACGTCTTTCACAAGTCACGTGTCAAAGGTTGTAAACTTTCTTAGTAGAAAAACGGATACATCTGTATTATGAAGATGTTATTTTGAGGATTTGGTTAAGTCACACCCTGTTGATTTAGTAACTTCAAGTTTTGCTTTGTTTAAAGAATATGGAGAGGATTGCATATTTTCCCTAATGAAAGCATTATTAATCATGATTAATGAGTCTTTAAATTGTTAGGCTACACACAATTGGTTTAATAATAATAATAATAACATTAATAATAATAATAATAATAATATAATCAGGGGCGCAACTTTCACTGGGGACAGGGGGGATATTCTGAAATTGCATTTTTGTCCCCCCCAGTTTTATCATTGGAATGTGATACAAAACGATTCAACGGTGTGCTTTAGGACCATGTGGACGCCTTCGAGCAGTCGGGTAGGCTGTTTGGAGTGTTTATCCGACTGGATAAAAAAATACACTAATAATCATACAGTGAGGGAAAAAAGTATTTGATCCCCTGCTGATTTTGTATGTTTGCCCACTGACAAAGAAATTATCAGTCTATAATTTTAATGGTAGGTTTATTTGAACAGTGAGAGACAGAATAACAACAAAAAAATCCAGAAAAACGCATGTCAAAAATGTTATAAATTGATTTGCATTTTAATGAGGGAAATAAGTATTTGACCCCCTCTCAATCAGAAAGATTTCTGGCTCCCAGGTGTCTTTTATACAGGTAACGAGCTGAGATTAGGAGCACACTCTTAAAGGGAGTGCTCCTAATCTCAGTTTGTTACCTGTATAAAATACACCTGTCCACAGAAGCAATCAATCAATCAGATTCCAAACTCTCCACCATGGCCAAGACCAAAGAGCTCTCCAAGGATGTCAGGGACAAGATTGTAGACCTACACAAGGCTGGAATGGGCTACAAGACCATCGCCAAGCAGCTTGGTGAGAAGGTGACAACAGTTGGTGCGATTATTTGCAAATGGAAGAAACACAAAATAACTGTTAATCTCCCTCGGCCTGGGGCTCCATGCAAGATCTCACCTCGTGGAGTTGCAATGATCATGAGAACAGTGAGGAATCAGCCCAGAACTACACGGGAGGATCTTGTCAATGATCTCAAGGCAGCTGGGACCATAGTCACCAAGAAAACAATTGGTAACACACTACACCGTGAAGGACTGAAATCCTGCAGTGCCCGCAACGTCTTCCTGCTCAAGAAAGCACATATACATGCCCGTCTGAAGTTTGCCAATGAACATCTGAATGATTCAGAGGAGAACTGGGTGAAAGTGTTGTGGTCAGATGAGACCAAAATGGAGCTCTTTGGCATCAACTCAACTCGCCGTGTTTGGAGGAGGAGGAATGCTGCCTATGACCCCAAGAACACCATCCCCACCGTCAAACATGGAGATGGAAACATTATGCTTTGGGGGTGTTTTTCTGCTAAGGGGACAGGACAACT
Source organism: Coregonus lavaretus (assembly GCF_964263955.1). Lineage (NCBI taxonomy): Eukaryota > Metazoa > Chordata > Actinopteri > Salmoniformes > Salmonidae > Coregonus > Coregonus lavaretus. Next base: position 8,014,695 of record NC_140007.1, on the reverse strand, counting down.
TCACCGCATCAAAGGGACGATGGACGGGGCCATGTACCGTCAAATCTTGGGTGAGAACCTCCTTCCCTCAGCCAGGGCATTGAAAATGGGTCGTGGATGGGTATTCCAGCATGACAATGACCCAAAACACACGGCCAAGGCAACAAAGGAGTGGCTCAAGAAGAAGCACATTAAGGTCCTGGAGTGGCCTAGCCAGTCTCCAGACCTTAATCCCATAGAAAATCTGTGGAGGGAGCTGAAGGTTCGAGTTGCCAAACGTCAGCCTCGAAACCTTAATGACTTGGAGAAAATCTGCAAAGAGGAGTGGGACAAAATCCCTCCTGAGATGTGTGCAAACCTGGTGGCCAACTACAAGAAACGTCTGACCTCTGTGATTGCCAACAAGGGTTTTGCCACCAAGTACTAAGTCATGTTTTGCAGAGGGGGTCAAATACTTATTTCCCTCATAAAAATGCAAATCAATTTATAACATTTTTGACATGCGTTTTTCTGGATTTTTTTGTTGTTATTCTGTCTCTCACTGTTCAAATAAACCTACCATTAAAATTATAGACTGATCATGTCTTTGTCAGTCGGCAAACGTACAAAATCAGCAGGGGATCAAATACTTTTTTCCCTCACTGTAATAATTAAGTCCCCCCCACTTCTAAAGCCAAAGCTGATAATAATAATAGATTTACACTGGTGTCCTGGCAAAATGTCCAAACTGGCCCTCATACCATCATGGCCACCTAATCATCCACAGCTTCCAATTGGCTCATTCATCCCCTCTCCTTCCCCTTCTAACTATTTCCCAAGTTGTTGCTGTAAATGAGAATGTATTCTCAGGTTTATCTGGTAAAAGAAGGGTTAAATCTGTACGCACTACAAAAGTCCAGTTAGACTTCATTACAGAAATACTAAGGGGTCTTGTATTATATAATCTGTATCGAATGTACCATTGCTCCAGAGCAAAAGCAGACTTAAGACCAGGCAACACACCCTCATAAGGGTTCCCCCTCCCCCACTTAATCATAACACAATCAACTTTTACCAGCTGAATGTAGACACAAATATAATACTTTTTTTGTATTTTAAATGTTCTGAAATATTGTATTAAAATATGCAAAGGAGGCGATATCTCATTAAATATGCACATATGTATCACGACTCAGGATAAGACCCAGATGCAGACACAGGAGGCGGATGGTTCAGTTCTCAGATAATTTATTATAACACGGGTGGTAGGCAAAGGGCAGGTCGAGGACAGGCAGAGGTTCGTAACCAGGTCAGAGTCCGACAGGTACAGGACGGCAGACAGGCTCAGGGTAAGGGCAGGCAGAAAGGTCAGTACCGGGAGGACTAGAAAATAGAAACTAGCGCGACTGGAAACCGGGAAAACACGCTGGTAAGACTTGGCAAGACAAGACGAACTGGCAACAGACAAACAGAAAATTATACATACACAGGGGATAATGGGAGACACCTGGTGGGGGGTGGAGACAAGCACAAGGCAGGTGAAACAGATCAGGGTGTGACAATATTTGCATATCGCACAAATCCATTTTTTAGGACAATGGATGAAGTCAGCCTAAATATTTTGGTTTCATTTTGTTAAGATACTCCAGGACCGGACTTGTCCAGAGCAGATTGTGGATAAATACTTTTGAAATCTTTCTAACTGTAAAATACTAAAGATATTTTTCCAAAGAAAATGTTATCTAGAATACAAAATGTACAACATATCAACAATTCCCTCTGAGCAAGTCTGGAGAATATATCTAAGGATAACCACACAAAATCTGGTGAATGCTTCTGAAACTGAGAAAAATGTGTTGCCGTGTGGGAAGAGTTAAAGACAAGTACGCTGAATTTAGACTACCAAAGGCAAATGCCTTGTCGTGGAAATTACCACTAAGGACTCCAAATCAAAGTTAAATGAACAGATTTTTATTATCACGGCCGGAGAGGTTACAACAACGTAAGTATTCCCTGAATACTTACCTACTCCCACAGGACCCAACCCACGTAGTCCATTTTTTAAAAGAGAACCAATCCTGTGACCCAACAGGGATGCTGAAAAATGCATTGGCCAAATCTATAACCGAAAAACAACAGCTCCCTGGGGGAACTTGGGAAAGAATAGTAACTGTGTTCGGCACTAGGGGTGCTCTTGCGTGAACAGCATCATTAACTATTCTTGCACAAAACGATATTCACCAGATGGCTTCCTAACAGGTAAAATAGGGCCTGATGGATGGGAATAATACCCTTTTCTGCTTCTTTGCTAAGACGGTACTGAGCTTCACAGTTGAAGTCGGAAATTTACATACACCTTAGCCAAATACATTTAAACTCAGTTTTTCACAATTCCTGACATTTAATCCTAGTAAAAAAATATCTGTCTTAGGTCAGTTAGGATCACCACTTTATTTAAAGAATGTGAAATGTCAGAATAATAGTAGAGAGTGATCTATTTAAGCTTTTATTTCTTTCATCACATTCCCAGTGGGTCAGAAGTTTATATACACTCAATTAGTATTTGGTAGCATTGCCTTTAAATTGTTTAACTTGGGTCAAATGTTTCGGGTAGCCTTCCACAAGCTTCCCACAATAGGTTGGGTGAATTTTGGCCCATTCCTCCTGACAGAGCTGGTGTAACTGAGTCAGGTTTGTAGGCCTCCTTGCTCGCACACGCTTTTTCAGTTCTGCACATACATTTTCTATAGGATTGAGGTGAGGGCTTTGTGATGGCCACTCCAATACCTTGACTTTGTTGTCCTTAAGCCATTTTGCCACAACTTTGGAAGTATGCTTGGGGTTATTGACCATTTGGAAGACCCATTTGCGACCAAGCTTTAACTTCCTGACTGATGTCTTGAGATGTTTCTTCAATATATCCACGTAATTTTCCTTCCTTATGATGCCATCTATTTTGTGAAGTGCACCAGTCCCTCCTTCAGCAAAGCACCCCCACAGCATGATGCTGCCACCCCCGTGCTTCACGGTTGGGATGGTGTTCTTTGGCTTGCAAGTCCCCCCTTTTTCCTCCAAACATAACGATGGTCATTATGGCCAAACAGTTCTATTTTTGTTTCATCAGACCAGAGGACATTTCTCCAAAAACTACAATCTTTGTCCCCATGTGCAGTTGCAAACCGTAGTCTGGGTTTTTTATGGCGCTTTTGGAGCAGTGGCTTCTTCCTTGCTGAGCGGCCTTTCAGGTTATGTTGATACAGGACTCGTTTTACTGTGGATATAGATACTTTTGTACCTGTTTCCTCCAGCATCTTCACAAGGTCCTTTGCTGTTGTTCTGGGATTGATTTGCACTTTTCGCTCCAAAGTATGTTCATCTCTAGGAGACAGAACGCGTCTCCTTCCTGAGCAGTATGATGGCTGTGTGGTTCCATGGTGTTTATACTTGCATACTATTGTTTGTACAGATGAACGTGGTACCTTCAGGCGTTTGGAAATGTCTCCCAAGGATGAACCAGACTTGTGGAGGTCTACAAAAAAAATTCTGAGGTCTTGGCTGATTTGTTTTGATTTTCCCATGATGTCAAGCAAAGAGGCACTGAGTGTGAAGGTAGGCCTTGAAATACATCCACAGGTACACCTCCAATTGACTCAAATGATGTCAGTTAGCCTATCAGAAGCTTCTAAAGCCATGACATCATTCTCTGGAATTTTCCAAGCTGTTTAAAGGCACATTCAACTTAGTGTATGTAAACTTCTGACCCACTGGAATTGTGATACAGTGAATTATAAGTGAAATAATCTGTCTGTGCACAAAGTAGATGTCCTAACCGACTTGACAAAACTCTAATTTGTTAACAAGAAATTTGTGGAGTGGTTGAAAAACGAGTTTTAATGACAACCTAAGTGTATGTAAACTTCCGACTTCAACTGTATATGGTCTGTTATTATTCTTCGGGACAACTTTCACTGGGGTGGCACCTCTCATCTTCCCTAATATTGGTATTGGAGACAGCCCAGAGCTGTTCTGGCACTTCTTCCAGCCACGGTTTGTGGGAGTTATCTTGGGACACGACCATCATACTTTTGGTAGGATTGGTTCTTTCTTCGGTATTGTTCGAGTGGTAGCCCAGAAAGGGGACAAAAAGGTCGCTGTTGATGGTGACCACTTCCCATCCCCCTCCCAGGCCACCCAATCAGTGGCTGTCATCACAGTCTTCATCCAAGGTCCAACATCTTTCCATTCTCTATTTTTGTTGTTGTTGACCTCTACAGTGTGGGACAGCACCTGTTACTTCATACAGAGCTCTCTGTACATCAGACAGCAGAACTCCGGCCGCTGTAAATTCCTCACCGTAGTATATTCCATAAATTGTCACTTCCACTCTTCTTTTCTGCTTTGTCCATCTTTGTTGATATTCAGGGTCTTCTTCACACGGGGGGTCAGCTGCTGTGCAGTGAAGATGTTCCAGGACCTCCCATGCACAGTGGTGTGGGGAGGTAAGTGATCTCTCTCGTAGTTGACCTTCCACCTCAGGATCGTTCAAATGCCAGGCATAATAACACTGGGATATGCATGGGTATATCCCGTTTGTAGGGGAACGGAGGGACAAGCCATCAGCAGTGCATGCAACAGTCAGATTAATCTTGCACATCAGATCTCTTCCCAGGAGGTTTACAGGACAGGCGGAGGAGTACAGAAATGTTTCCAACTTCCAACTTCCCATTTAATTTGCAGGAGGTAAGTGAGGCATTCTTCTGAGGGAATTCCTAATGCTCCAACAGTGTGGATTTTTTTTTTTTAGAGGGGATTACTTTCAGGCCAGATTGTTTCAACACTGAGATAGCAGCCCCAGTGTCTACTAGGAATGGAATCTTCTGGCCAAGTATTTCAATTTCTATCAGGGAATTTTCAGTTGTAAAGGTAGTAAGTTTCAGCATCTGGCATACTTCTTGTGGGTCTTCATCATCTGAGTCTTCCTCTGTTTCCACCTCATCCTATGTTCTTTGCCCACCAAAGGGATTTCCAACCCTTACATCTTCAGGTGGTCCTGGCCATTCACGCTGGTCATCTCCATCACCAGGACAGTCCCTTGCAAAATGTCCTGGCTTGCCACAGTTGTAGCAGCTCCAGTCTCTCCCTCCAGAGGCGCCTTGCGCTCCTCACCCTCTGCCTCTTCCCCTTCCTTTACCTCCTCCTTGGCCTCGTCCTTGACCTCCACCTCCACAGTATCCTCTTCCTTCTCCTCCTCCAGCGAAAAACATCAACTGTGTAGCTTGTAGTTTAGCACCAGTCTTGGAGTTCTTCGACCTGATCGGTCTTTCTGCATGGGTGATGTGAGGTTTGACATCAGCAAGGGTCTTTATCTCCCACCCAATGCATGTAGTGGTCACAGCTGTCTTCAGGTCTTGTCACAGGTCAGTAATCATGGCATTGCACAGCAGGCTGCCATATGATTCTTGGTCAGGGGTCAGACCAGATTGCTGGAGGAAGATCTTCTCCATTCGTTCCTGATAGTCCTCAAAGCTCTCATCGGCCTTCATCATGGTGGAATGTATTTTCTGCCAGTCTGTGTGCTTTGGGTATGTTGCCTTTACATTATCAAACACAGCAGTGAGTTGGTCAGCACGGTTGGCTCTGGTTGCATCACTGTTCCAACATCCCTTACACTAGTTCCACTTGAACACCGACAGAGTATTTCCTCAATTTCACGGGTGCTGGGGTTATACATGGCAATGATTGCTTTCACCTCTTCTTCAAACTTCACTGCTTCTTTCGCGGGGTCAGTCATGTCATTTACAATGGCTTTTACCTCATCCACGTCCCAGAGTCAATCCACAGTCATAGCAGCTCCCCCCTGAGGGTTTGGATATGATATCAGGGGGAAAAGCTTATTGAGTGGGGGTGGCTCGTCTCCTTTGCAGTCTTTATCATCATCGTCATCATCATCAGAGCTGGATTCTGGAGGGCTTTGTCCCTTCGTCTTTGTCTAAGGTCGTAGTCAGTCTTTGGTTTTGGCCTTATCTTGGGTTTTTCATCTTTTTTGGGTTTCACCTCTTCTACTTCGGCTCCCGCCCCCTGCCAATAATAGGCTGGGGGTGGCTGTGGTGCGGGCAGGTTCCATGGTTGTGGCCTGGCTGTTGGTCACCCCCACCAAGAGGTCCTCCCAGAGGAACCGGAGGGGGTGGTGGCGGTGGCGGTGCTGTTGCCAAGATTGGATGCAGTCGTTCGAATTCTTCTCTCAGCCTTCTTCTACTTCTCTCGTCTTTCTCTTGCACTTGCTTTACCATCAGTCCTTTTACTGTTTTCTCCTTCAGAGAATCTGCTTCTCTCTCCCACTTTCTAAAATCATCCCACTTCACTTTAAACTTCTTATTACTTTTCTCTTTATTTTCCAGCTGCTTTCTTATTTCTCCAATTTGTCAAGGATCAGGGTTCCATCCTCAGGGAAACCTCCATCAGTCCATGCTGTCCAATCTTCTATCTGGCACAGTACCCCCTTACTAAACATTTTTGCCATCACTTTACTGGGTCTGGGTCTTCATATCTACTTTTACTGTTCCCTTTCCCCATTATTACTTTTAATTATGCCTTATCAATTTACTTGACTCTAACAATTATCACAATCATACCTCAATCATTCTGGAAACTAATTTCCCTTTTTCAGTAAATTAGTCAATCATACAAAAATCATTCCACTCAATCACTTAATCTTCTCTAAATCCTAAAATGGAGTTCCCAGAACTTCCATGTAGTTCCCAGAACTACGTAAATATTCCCTGAATACCTATAGACAACGTTGCCGACGGGGTCTCTCTACCCCCGCCTAGTCTCCTCTTGGGACTCTGGATCCTTTTCTAAGCTTCTCAAAGCAGTTCTTATTGTTCAAAATTCATTTACATTTACTTACTGAAATTCAGTTGTCAGTCCTTCCAGGTTTCGTAGATTATGTGTTTTCTCCCGGGCAGCCCACAGTGAGTGTCTGGTCTGGGCGGGTCCTTGTCGTCATTGGTCAGACAGGAATCTACCTTGCACGCCTTCACATGGAATGCGCCACCAGTGTTCCCTCACAGACCCTCACTGCCGAGCTCCACAGGTAGAATCAATCATCCTTATTCGTGACGCCAAATAGTAGAAGAAATGATCACTAAGGACTCCAAGTCAAAGTTAAATGAACAGATCTTTATTATCACGGCCAGAGAGGTTACAACAAACGTAATACTCAAAGTATAAGTCTTTCATAAGATCTGAAGGGATGCTCTCCCTTCAGCACTCTTTATAATCATGCACAAACTAGGCATCTCTGCTCTCAGGGTGCAACAGGCTGATCATGACCTTGCACACATAGTTTCTAGGCGTTGAGCCAAAGTAACAATGTGATCCCTTCTTTCTGTCATTCTATCAGTCCCGTCCCTGAGAGCAGTCACAGAACATGCTAACACAATAACAAGAAACAATACGCTACATGTAGTCATGCATTTGCAGAGACACAGAGGACACTAAACATTTCCACTACAGCCTATTTAGACCCAATCACCCTCTGAAAGTAAGTTACAACATATAGTCCTGTTTGTAACACTCGCTATGAAATGGCCTTTGAAATTATGTGTCATTGAATGTAGTGAGCTTTGAAATGATTGATGTATGTCCATTTTAAAGTGGTTAAAATTCATTAAAATGTTGATAACGGTAGTATGATAACCTAAAGAAAATATACATTTCCTGAAGTTTTATTTACATTTTTATGTTTACTTTTTGAAAATACTCATATTAATGGACCAAAATACCAACAAATCTCAAAATTGATAGGTAAATGCAGAAATGTCATATCAGCCTGTGGTGCATGGCCTTAATAGCAGGGTGTAGCAGGGTATTTGAGAGGCATTCTGGAGCAGGGAGCAGAGTGACACCATGCAGGCTCCCCTGGGCATTAGTGAGCTGAGCTGAGCTACACAAATCTATGTGTTTGTCTCCAGTGCGGTCACTATTATAGTATGTAGTCAGTCACGATACACATGGACACACAGTGGGGGGAAAGACTTGACCTACACTGGACAATATCCATAGATGCTGGTGGACAATGAGGGCAAATGTTTTATCCAGTTACAGAATAGCACTGAACCACACATGGACTACACTTGTATGGATTTGTACGGATTTGTCTATAACACAGTTTGTTCAACCAGTGAAGCCTGACTAAGGGGATTTCTGAAAAAGAAAAATCTTGCCATCTTCATTTAGTCTCTATACCCTTACAGAAAAAGCAAGCTTCTGGCAAATGTTGTGGCAAATGTTTGGCCAATTGCAAGAAGTTAGCCACAACAAATTATGCAGAGATTTTACATACTATATAAGATCAATAGTTTAGAGGAAGATGTATGATCTCCATCTTGTTTTCACTTTTCAACAATGTGCACACAAAAACAAATGCTGGAGCCATTGACTCATCCATGTAATCGATTTGTCGTGGGGGTGTCCCTAAAACAAAGCCACCAGTGGCACCATAACCCCTTGTGTCTGTCTCATTTAACCACGGCAAGGTGACTGGGAATATGGTTGAGTACAAACAGTCCAGTTACGCCCTCCGTAAGGCAATCAAACAGTCAAAACGTCAGTACAGAGACAAAGTGGAGTCGCAATTCAAAGGCTCAGACATGAGATGTATGTGGCACGGACTCCAGACAATCACGGATTACAAAGGGAAAACCAGCCACATCGCAGACAAGCTAAATACTTTCTTCTCCAGCTTCGAGGAAAACACAGTGCCGCCGATGCCAGCCACCTCCACTTCCAAGGACTGTGAGCTCTCGTTCTCCGTGGCTGAAGTGAATAAGACATTTAAGCGTGTTAAGCAAGGGGCCCTGGGTCTGAACCCTGCCCTGTGCAACTGGGTCCTAGACTTCCTGACAGGCCGCCCCCAGGTGGTGAAGGTAATCATCCAGAAGGCGAGGTCAGTACAGGTGCATCAAAGCTGGGACCGAGAGACTGAAAAACAGCTTCTATCTCAAGGCAATCAGACTGTTAAATAGTCACCACTAGCCGGCCCCCGCCTAGTACCCTGCCCTGAACTTTAGTCACTGTCACTAGCCAACTACCACCCGTTTACACAACCCTGCACCTTAGAGGCTGCTGCTTATGTACATAGACATGGAACACTGGTCACTTTAATAATGGAACACCGATCACTTTAATAATGTTGACATACTGTTTACCCACTTCAAATGTATATACTGTATTTTAGTCAAGGCCTATCCTATTTAACTATTGCTGCCCATATTCTATTCTATCCTACGTATTCTTCAGATATACTACATATTCTATCCATATAATGTCCATAATGTCTATCTGAGAGTGTGATTTGAAGGAGTCAGGCGCAGGAGGGTAAATCACAGAATACAGAGTTTATTCCGTAGTACAGGGTTACGCTGGATAGCGTCAACAGTCCAGTGCGCAAAACAGGCGCACTGGAACAAATACAGGCACACGGGGAAAATATACCCCGGCAATACAAAGTACAGGTAGCTCCACCGAGCTACACTCATCTCACATGCAACAATTACCCACAAGGACAAGGGGGCAGAGGGAACACTTAAACACATACTAATGAGGGGATAAGAACCAGGTGTGTGTAATTGACAAGACAAGACAAATGGAATGATGAGATATGGAGCAGCAGTGGCTAGAAGGCCGGTGACGACGAACGCCAAAGCCTGCCCGAACAAGGAGGGGAGGCAGCTTCGGAGGAAGTCGTGAAAGTCTATACATCCCATCATATATATACTGTATATATAGTGCATTCGGAAAGTATTCAGACCCCTTGACTTTTTCCACATTTTTTTTACGTTACAGTCTTATTCTAAAATGAATTAAAAAATAAAATCCTCACCAATCTACACAAAATACTCCATAATGACTAAGCGAAAACAGGTTTTTAGAAAATGTTGCACATTTATTAAATATCAAAAACAGAAATTCCTTATTTACTTAAGTTTTCAGACCCTTTGCTATGAGACTTGAAATTGAGCTCAGGTGCATCCTGTTTCCATTGATCATCCTTGAGATGTTTCTACAACTTGACTGGAGTCCACCTGTGGTAAATTAAATTGATTGGACATGTCAGAGCAAAAACCAAGCCATGAGGTTGAAGGCATTGTCTGTAGAGCTTGAGACAGGATTGTGTCGAGGCAAGGATCTGGGGAAGGGTACCAAAAAAAACATCTCTGCAGCACTCCACTAATCAGGCCTTTATGGTAGAGTGGCCAGACGGAAGCCACTCCTCAGTAAAAGGCACATGACAGCCTGCTTGGAGTTTGCCAAAAGGCACCTAAAGACTCTCAGATCATGTGAAACAAGATTCTCTGGTCTGATGAAACCAACATTGAACTCTTTGGCCTGAATGCCAAGCGTCACTTCTGGAGGAAACCTGGCACCATCCCTATGGTGAAACATGATGGTGGCAGCATCATGCTGTGGGGATGTTTTTCAGCAGAAGGGACTGGGAGACTAGTCAGAATCGAGGGAAAGATTAACAGAGCAAAGTACAGAGAGATCCTTGATGAAAACCTGCTCCAGAGCGCTCAGGACCTCAGACTGGGGTGAAGGTTCACCTTCCAACAGGACAATGACCCTAAGCACACAGCCAAGACAACGCAAGAGTGGCTTCGGGACAAGTCTCTGAATGTCTTTGAGTGGCCCAGCCAGAGCCCGGACTTGAACCCGATAGAACATCTCTGGAGAGACCTGAAAATAGCTGTGCAGCGACTTTCCCTTCCAACCTGACAGAGCTTGAGAGGATCTGCAGAGAAGAATGGGAGAAACTCCCCAAATACAGGTGTGCCAAGCTTGTAGTGCCATACCCAAGAAGACAAAAAGGCTGTAATCACTGCCAAAGGTGCTTCAACAAAGTACTGAGTAAAAGGTCTGAATACTTATGTAAATGTCTTCTTTTTTTATTCTTTATTTTATACATCTGCAAAAATTTCAAAAAAGCTGTTTTTGCTTTGTCATTATGGGGTTTTGTGTGTAGATTGATTAGGGGGGAAAAAAACACTTTTAATCAATTTTAGAGTAAGGCTGTAATGTTACAAAATGTGGAAAAAGTCAAGGGGTCTGAATACTCTCCGAATGCACTGTATACACATACTCCGGACTCTGACATTGCTCGTCCTAATATTTCTAAATTTCTTAATTCCATTCTTTATTTTTTTTAGATTTCTGTGTATTGTTAGATGTTACTGCACTGTTGGCGCTAGGAAGACAAGCATTTCGCTACACCCGCAATAACATCTGCTAAATATGTGTATGCGACCATTAACATTTGATTTGATTTGATTTGATCCATTTGCTGAGTGGGCTTTTGTCTCTAGGACCATTCTCACTGATGGCACCCATGACCCCTAACATAATAGGGATTGGACAACAGGACATATGTGAGTGTGTGTGCACGTGTGTGTCAGACAGTGATGGAGTTGATGGTTGCTGACCTATCCTTGGGGGTTATTTCAGCGGTTAGTCCACATCACAGGAGCTTACTCACAGATAGACTGAGATTGGACAAAATCTTATCACCACTCCAGACACCATGTTTGTCTATTTGAGGGAGAGCAGCGAACCAACTCCATTGAATTACAGTTACACACAGACATAGGCTATCTTAATCTCTGGGCCAAAAAAACCTGAAGAGCTGCAGGGATCATGTGATATTTTTTTATTGAGTGAGAAGATTTGCAGGAGAGTTTGATTATTGTGTGTGACTTGTAGGCTTTTTAGCCTATTCTTTATCCTTTTCAAGTTATGTACATTAGATGGGCATAACATGGGCATAATAGTTAAGAGTTATTCACCAGCACAACCTACTTTTGGGTGAATCATCTGGAATGACAATACACAACGTCACAATAATGACAATATAAATGGGGAAAATGACTGCATTCGTCAAATAAACCGAAGTGCAAAGGCTAATATTGGAAGGTGACACCAAGCAGCCTATTTCACTAAAGTAAAACAGCAGCGAGATGCACATATTGAAGCGATTGGAATTCGTTCAAATGTGAATCAGCAGCGTAATGAAATAGAGGCGCGAAATTATTCCTGACCTCTAACTAAATTGCCAAAGGCTTCGGAGGGCAAAGAAAGTTTTGGTCCCACCCCTATCCTCTCTCCTTTTGCGGAGAGCGCTTGCACATCCCCCTTCTCTTTAGAACGCGCTCAGCTAATTTTGGGCAGCATACATGATACCGGTCGCACACTGACATAACTGAGAAGTAAGGTAAAGAAAAACTTTTCAATCACTGCCTCACTGCCTTTGCACGCTTGTTTGTGAGTGTGTTTATGTGCTAACCTTATGAGATACTGCATGTAAGATGTAAAAATTATGGTTTTACTTTCCAACATTTCTACCCGTTAGTTGTGTGCATGGCTCGGCATGACAGGATGTCACATATAACTTTGGCAGGTTATAGTTTTGATTAATTCTCCACATAACTAAGAACATTTCGGCAGTTTATTTATCCTCTATTAAATGATGCCTGTTTCATTTTCACACTTAACGTTTATTGTTAAAACACAGAGAAAAATGTTGTTTAAGTCATGTTTCCAATATCAAATTATGGAGTATTCTCAGCCCTAAAGTATATTGCTTATGTCCATTTGTATGTAATGACAAAGCATAAACAGTAATATTTGTAAAAAGTGATTTGGCTCTATGTGAGTTTGTGCACCTTAGGCTACTCACGTAATTACATTCAAGTCATACTTCACAGCCTAGCAGATAGACTGACATTATCTTGTAGGCTATCTTTAAATCTTTACACCATTCAGCAAATATAGTATTTCAAAACGCTAAGACTCTAACACCCAAACATCACCATTGAGAACTGTTCCTGATGTTCATTATCATGTTAAAACACATGAAAACAATGATTTCTGTGTCCTGGCAAGAGCTGTGGTTGACAAAGATCAAACTCCTGGCTACTAGGAGAGATACATGAGCAAGCCATGTACACAAACGTTGTTTGGAAAACTTTGGACATTGTTTTAGCTGATAGAAAAAAAACTATGTAATTTGTTTCATTGAAATACATTTGTCTTATCTAGGTCAGAAAGATACAGATTCTGATAGTGGTTGTGAGTGACAGATGTTAATACAATTAGTTTGATTTTCCCAGACCAACTTTCTCTTTCTTTTTTGAATCTCACTGTCAGCTGTGGCAGACATAGGAACTCTGAGCCTCAGCCTTTGATGCAGTACATCATGCCATGTCTTCGCATGCCATGTGCTGAATTCAACATCATTAAAACACCAAACTAGTGGGGCACATGCCAGTCAAGACTGTGAGACCTGTTAAAATGATTCCTTACCCGCTGCATACAAAGCCATCATTGATTGTCTAAGTGGTGCATTCGTCTGTGCTGCAGTCCTTCTCATTCTGTGGTCTGGTATGATGACGTGAGAGAGACATAGCCCCAGATGTGAGAGAAGTAGCCAGAACCAATGTTTTACTTCCAATTGGATGTCTGATGGCTCTCAAAAGCTTAGAATTTGAAGAAACTTTGAATTCGGAAGGGGAGATTGTAATATTTCATTTTGAAAACCTCTGCACTTGGCTGTGACTGCCATAACCTGTGCTTGGTTGACTTTGACACTGAGGGGTTGTGTTAGTGATAGAATCCTCACTGAAGGGAAGCCAGTGCATGGTCCCCTACATAATCAGCACTGAAGGGGGAATTTGCACCTAGATAATAGGATGCCTCAACACAGAGCAGCACACCATAACTAGGTCAACTCAACATTCTTATTAAAATATATTTAAACATAGTCATGGAACCAGGACATAATATGTCAGGGGCATAGTATTTTAGAATATGTTGATATAGAAAACAGAGGGACTGTATGTAGATGCAGAGTTATGAGTTGCTGCTGAGAGTTTAAAGACGTGTCAGTGCAGGCTTCTTCATACAACCAATGTACACATGAGCGTGGAGGGTGTCTATTGAGGAAAATATACCATGTCAACACTGGGTGACTTTTTCCCTCCCAAACTGCTCCACCATATGTTGGAATCCATGCACCAGTATGCTGTTTCTAAGCACTATGGGGGCAATGAGTCTGTGCTGTTGTGCTATGTGTGTGTCTTTTGAGTCTAACTCTGTTCATATTCCTCAACTGAGTTAAGCTCAGCGTTAAAGATGAGTAAAATGTTAGGACTACATCAAATCTTTGTTTTATACACATAATGTTTCACTTAGAACAGGAATGTATTTTGAAAATAACTTGTAGAATCGTACAACAGATTTCTTTGCTTGAAACGTCGCAGTGTGTCTTAGGACTGGACCAAGCACATGAACAGTTGAGAAAAACAGGAAAAGTGAAATAGAAAACACCTGGTTTTCAATATGTTCTCTGATTTGTAGTCACATCACTGACTTGGTTCACACAAGAGTTTAGAATTGGCTGAATATGGATCACTGCAAAGATTGTTCAGTCTAAGTTGTCCAAATGTTCCCCTATCCCTAGCCGGCGTGACCTGTAGCTAAATTTCCATGCCAATGTAATGCAAACCACAGCATGCATGCCGAGCTGTCCTGTGACCAGAGAATGGGCATGGAAAAACATACATTAGCCCAATGGTCAATTTAGTCTACGCCTAATGACAGTAATGGTAGCTAGTTGAAACACTGGAGACTAGTGGGACCCAGTTCAATGACAAACGACATGGTGATGATCTTGTGGTTCTGTCACTACAGTAACATAACAGTAATGTCATGTTATTTCTCTTTCATTCTCAGAGGTTAAAGGAGGCCATTGGAAATCGGACCTTCAACATCATTCTCACTCCAGGTCGACTGCAGACTGTGGACAATAGTTATCATCAAATTCAATTTTCAACATTTGTTCTTGGGTTCAGGGACTTTTAAATAAAATGAACCAAGAGAAACTGCTGCTGTTTCAATGTGCGCTCCTGTTGTGCCTGGGCATCTGTCTAAGCCAAAGGGACTGTACAGGCGTGGATTGTCCAGTGTTGGACAACTGTATTGAGGAAGTTTTGGAGAAGGGCGCTTGCTGTGCCACCTGCGTTAAAATAGGATGCTCATGTGAAGGTTACCAGTACTATGACTGCATCCATGCAGGCTTCCGGAATGGGAAAGTTCCAGAGGGAGAATCTTACTTTGTGGATTTCGGAAGCACAGAATGTTCTTGTCCACAGGGAGGCGGGAGGATCGGGTGCCATTTCATCCCGTGTTCCGAGATCCCTCCCAACTGCATCGCTGTCGTGGAACCCGCAGATGGGTGTCCACAGTGTGAGAGCATCGGTTGTGTCCAAGGCAACCAGAAGTATGAAGCGGGCCACTCCTTCCAGATGGACCTGTGTCAGGTGTGTCACTGTCCTAACAATGGCGGGAGCCTGATGTGTTCTCCTATCCCTGACTGTGACCCTCGTAATGTTAAGAAGCCGATGTTAGCAATGACCACACAGAACAACAACCCTCTGAGAGACCTCAATAAACAGACAAGCCCACTAGACCCATTCGCCCCCAGTAACACCATACCTCTTTACAAAGAGGACCCACCTGTCCTGGATGAAGATGAAGATTATGACTACACACTGCCTGACCCCACATCTACTACTCCACAAGACCCGGTCCAGCCAACAGAATCTACCACGGTGTCACCATCCTATGCTGAGACAAGCTCTCCTACTTATGAGATCTTTAATGACCTGAGGCAGGAGCTGAGAACGAGACTAGGAACATATGATCAGGAGAAAAGAGAGGAGGCGACCATTACCGAGGATCCACATCTCATGGACCAGACCACCTTAAAGGTCCAGGGGGAGACAACAACATCAACAACAACTAAACAGGAAGTTACTTTAGAGAGCCACAGGCGTCAACAGGACGTTGTTGACCGGGACAGCAGGCATCACAGAGACGGTGACAGAGTGATGAAGAGTGACACTTCGAAGGACGTCACACAAACTGTCCGTAGTGACAAGGGAGTGAGACACACTGGCCGCCACGAACACAGAGACAGCCAAAGCAGTCACCACCATGATGGCAGTCGTTCATCCCAAAGCAATGGGCGGCACCATGAGAAGCACCTTGAGGAGCACCTTGAAGAGCAGCGTGAGGAGCCCAGAAAGCCCCAGAGTAAACTCGACCAGGAGTTCCCCGCAGTGAAGTTCAGCCCGACCAGCAGAGCTCCTGTCATGAGGGAGGAAGGAGACCAGCCAGCCAGGAGACAGTCCCAGATCCTCTTCAACTACCAGGGCCGGAACGAACAGTCTCGAAACACTGAGGGTAAGTCAGCATTACATGGCCACTCTACCAGTCCACAGTCTAAAATAATAGTGTGTTGC
The DNA here is from genome assembly GCF_964263955.1 of Coregonus lavaretus. Lineage (NCBI taxonomy): Eukaryota > Metazoa > Chordata > Actinopteri > Salmoniformes > Salmonidae > Coregonus > Coregonus lavaretus. The sequence goes on along the minus strand of NC_140007.1, from coordinate 7,998,379 downwards.
TGATATGTTTGTATACATTTTTTAAAATAATTACTGTACTTGTATTTAAGGTGAGTAAATCTCCTACAATGTCCTTTGAGACCTAGTTAAAGGCACGAGGCCTATACATAAAAGCAGTTATTTCATATGCATTTTTGGTGTTAATTAAATGATAGGAACCACATTCATCAAATGTAATGGTTTATAAATGTGTGCCTGTGACAACAGTAGCCCAGTGTTAGAACCTCAGATGATTTACTGTCCTCTTTCTCTTACATCCTATGTTAGGTCTAGGAATTCTTAATCAGTCTATAGTAGCTGCTAGCTGACACTGGTCCAGGAAAAACTAGGATTCATGGAAAGCATATGGCCCCTAGACAGTGACAGTGTAGCTTCTGTAGCAGTGTCCCTCATATAGAATCGTCAGTAGGTTCAGCGTTAGCAGCCTTTCCCCAAGGCATAAATACTGTACATCTAGAGGAGCTTCTGAGATGGAAAACAGATGATGAAGAGACTAGCTAAATGTCTGGAGGATGGGTTAAGAGAGTACAGTATTCATAGAGCAGGGATCATCAACAGGAGTGAGGCCGGTGGGCTGCCATTTGGGGACCCCTATTATAGAGAATACCTACTGTATCTCTGCTTTGAGATTGGGGTTGTCTGTGACACATATTCATAGGTAATACCTGTGATTGTGTATGACCACCAAATGACCACTTATGGGGCCTCCAATATGTTGGATTATCTTTTCATGAAAGCTAGGTTTCCCCCTGGGAGAAAAAATCCTCAATCAGATCACGAGACTCGAATAAGGTTTATGGGTTTACCTTTCATAATATCAGTACTACTATGGATTACACATAATAGGATTTCAGTGTACTGCACTAAAACTGCACTAAAACTTCTCCTTTTGATTTCATCACTGCCACAGCTACTGAATTACAGTACAAACTAGGTCAGAGCTATGGGAATTCAGACTCTTGCACTGTACTGTAAGTAGGTATCGTGTGACAAACAGTCAACTGTGGATTTTCCCAGCCTTGGCTAGCCACCCTTCTTTACTATACTATTACTGTTGAGACCTGTTGGGATTTTTCTCTGCTTTCAGCACTTGGTCTCCATAGGAATGTATAGTGTATGTATTAGCTGTATGGGGTGTTTCTTTGGGAGTTAGCATGAGAGGTACCTATCACGTACATTCCATGCAGCGAGGACTCACGAGAGCGAGAAGAAAGAAATATGCCAGGTCATCATTGCCGTTGGTGTTTACCATTCACGCGATTTGTTTATAAAGGCAAGGCCAAGGTCAACTTCTCCAGTATGCCTTGTGAGTGGCTCTGAGTTAATATCCCCCAGGCTGCCTTGGATGCAGTGCAACACAAAGATTTGTCTTGACAGATGCCCTCAGCTGTTTTCCAAGCTGCATATCCGAATATTAGGGTATCATCCAAGAATGAAATGGTAGATTACTGTTGCTTCACAGTAGGCTGACTGAGAGAGTCTAAGTTCATTCACATCCATGTCTGTCCAGCATACTCTGAGTATCTCTGTTCCATTTGGAGCAGCACATTCCAGTGGCAGTGGAGACAGAGATGACTGGCCTGGTTACTGTCCAGCCCCCTGGGTCAAACTGACATTGTCAAGGGTCAGAAGTCATGGTCACTGGGTGAAGGGAAAGAGGTTCCAGCATGGTGACATCCTTAAGGACAGGAAGAGACTCAGTCGATAAGATCCCTGAGTAATGCCTGTTATCAACCCCCATTAGGGCAGCATGCCAGAGTCGTTGGGAGAGGAAAGGAGAAAGCATGCACTGCAAAAACAAACAAATGTTCACTACACATAAACGGGCCTGGTTTCTATTGAAAAGCGGCCCAAGGTAAATGTTTTTTCTTTCTGTTAGAGTCGATAACTACCCTGCTCCGTCTAGAGTCTGGGCTACGTCCCTCCCTCTACCAACTACATGGTATTGGGGTTTCTAGGCACTCCGTGGTGGTCATGGTCGTGGTGGCGTAGGATGTCTTGGGGGTTGTACTTGAAAAGGGCATAATACGGAAGTGATGAATGAGACCTCTGTTGTAGCCTGATTGCCAGACGCTACTCGCTGCTCCCTCATGAGCCGCTTTGATTACTCTTCTCCCATGAGGCACTGGGCCTCCCAATCCAACCAGTAATCACTGCAGCTCAGCAAGACTACACCTTCACACTCACTCCTCCTGCTCATTAGGGAACCCACTTACCCTACTCAACCAAGCTGAAGCCATTTTGGGATCGATTTGTTAAACAAGCGTGGGAAAATGTCAGATGTGTACAAAAGTTCAAGTCCATTTTGGATCATTTTCAGTGGCCACTTTGCTGTAATTGTCACCCTCAGTATTTGTGTCAGAGATAGAGCAACACTGGCTCAGTATTCAGGTAGGCTATCCATACACAATCATGCAGCCTAGCCTATGGCTATGATGCTGCCCTCAGCATAAGACAATGATATGGACACCCCCTCAATTGGGTAAAAGGAACACTATTATTGTTGTTGTTATTATTATTATTATTATTATTATTATTATTACTGCACATTTGGACATTACTATTATTGTATCGTTTATGGTCCAGGACATTTAGCCAATGATGACACCACACCAATTATTGAGCAATGGACAATATATTGAAGTGTATAGAGACTGGGTCTGCTTCCTTGTAGGGCTTCAGCGCATTGCATTCTTAAGGGCTAAATATGGCAATATAAATTGGAAGCTGTTCCCCTACTATTTTCATTGTATTATTGGATAGATGGCCAGTCCCATATGGGCTACCATACAATTCACTTCATGTTAATGGCTGTCCCCCTCCGTTTACGCTACTAAATCTATCTCCCAGGGAGGACTTGGCCTACAGGCCACGATTAAGTATTGTGAGATCTAGATTATAGACTGCATTTCTTCCACATACCATCTTATTTTTTTGTACATACAGTGGCTTGCGAAAGTATTCACCCCCCTTGGCATTTTTCCTATTTTGTTGCCTGTCACGCCCTGACTCATGGGACTCTTGTATGTTGAGTCAGGGTGTGGATATTCTATGTTAGTATTTCTGTGTTGCATTCTAGGTGTTGTAGTTCTGTGTTTGGCCGGGTGTGATTCCCAATCAGAGACAGCTGTCGCTCGTTGTCTCTGATTGGGGATCATACATAGGCAGCCTATTGGCACTCATTAGTTGTGGGATCTTGTTCCGTGTGGAGGCTTGTTTTGTGTTTAGCATTAGGACTTCACGTGTCATTGGTTTGTTGTTTTGTTTGTGTGTTTATCGGTGAAATAAACATGTACGCATTTCACGCTGCGCCTTGGTCTGACCCGTCCTTAAACGAACGTGACATTGCCTTATAACCTGGAATGAAAATAGATTTTGGAGGGGTTTGTATCATTTGATTTACACAACATGCCTACCACTTTGAAGATGCAAAATATTTTTTGGGGTGAAACAAACAAGAAATAAGACAAAAAAACAGAAAACTTGAGTGTGCATAACTATTCACCCCCTCAAAGTCAATACTTTGTAGAGCCACCTTTTGCAGCAATTACAGCTGTCTCTATTTTACATTTTAGTCATTTAGCAGACGCTCTTATCCAGAGCGACTTACAGTTAGTGAGTGCATACATTTTCATACTCTATAAGATTGGCACATCTAGCCACTGGGATTTTTGCCCATTCTTCAAGGCAAAACTGCTCCAGCTCCTTCAAGTTGGATGGGTTCCGCTGGTGTACAGCAATCTTTAAGTCATACCACAGATTCTCAATTGGATTGAGGTCTGGGCTTTGACTAGGCCATTCCAAGACATTTAAATGTTTCCCCTTAAACCACTCAAGTGTTGCTTTAGCAGTATGCTGTCAAAAGAACTGATGTGGATGTGGTGGAGGAGTCAGGCGCATGACACAGAGGCTTCGTCCAACAGACTTTACTAGTCAAAAGTGCAAAATACAATACACGGCCTCGAAAACAAACAGAGGCGAGCGATTACGCAAACCATGCGTAAAAACACCAAACAGAGCGAAAACACGCAGCTCCTATCGACAGGCAGACAATAACACACAACACAAGACTAACCAAACGAGAAACTTATAGGAGACATAATTAACCAAACAGGAAACAGGTGTACACAATCAGACAAATCCAAACAGACATCGAAAACATCAAACGGTGATAGCTAATACTCCGGGGACGACGACCGCCGAAACCTGCCCAAACAAGGAGGAGGAGCAGCCTCGGCCGAAACCGTGACATATGCTTAGGGTCATTGTCCTGCTGGAAGGTGAACCTCAGGTGTCCCAGTCTCAAATCTCTGGAAGACTGAAAAATAATTTCCCTGTATTTAGCACCATCCATCATTCCTTCAATTCTGACCAGTTTCCCAGTCCCTGCTGATGAAAAACATCCCCACAGCATGATGCTGCCACCACCATGCTTCACGGTGGGGATGGTGTTCTCGGGGTGATGAGAGGTGTTGGGTTTGCGCCAGACATAGCGTTTTCCTTGATGGCCAAAAAGCTCAACTTTAGTCTCATCTGACCAGAGTAGCTGGGGAGTCACTCCCACGTGTTTGCTTATTTTTTCTTTAAGCAATGGCTTTTTTCTGGCCACTCTTCCGTAAAGCCCAGCTCTGTGGAGTGTACGGCTTAAAGTGGTCCTATGGACAGATACTCCAATCTCCGCTATGGAGCTTTGCAGCTCCTTCAGGGTTATCTTTGGTCTCTTTGCTGCCTCTCTGATTAATGCCCTCCTTACCTGGTCTGTGAGTTTTGGTGGGCGGCCTGGTCTGGGCTTTGACTAGGCCATTCCAAGACATTTGAATGTTTCCCCTTAAACCACTCAAGTGTTGCTTTAACAGTATGCTTAGGGTCATTGTCCTGCTGGAAGGTGAACCTCCGTCCCAGTCTCAAATCTCTGGAAGAATGAAACAGGTTTTCCTCAAGAATTTATCTGTATTTAGCGCCATCCATCATTCCTTCAATTCTGACCAGTTTCCCAGTCCCTGCCAATGAAAAATCAGGTAGATCAGCTTAATATTGCAGATAGATTGTAACTTCCATCCATGTAATTATCTGCATCACTTCCAATCCCCCATGTTTTATATATATATATATATATACTGTACATATACATACATACACATACACATATATATATACACATATATACACATATACACACATACACAGACACATACATACAGTGGGGGAAAAAAGTATTTAGTCAGCCACCAATTGTGCAAGTTCTCCCACTTAAAAAGATGAGAGAGGCCTGTAATTTTCATCATAGGTACACGTCAACTATGACAGACAAAATGAGAAAAAAAAATCCAGAAAATCACATTGTAGGATTTTTAATGAATTTATTTGCAAATTATGGTGGAAAATAAGTATTTGGTCAATAACAAAAGTTTCTCAATACTTTGTTATATACCCTTTGTTGGCAATGACACAGGTCAAACGTTTTCTGTAAGTCTTCACAAGGTTTTCACACACTGTTGCTGGTATTTTGGCCCATTCCTCCATGCAGATCTCCTCTAGAGCAGTGATGTTTTGGGGCTGTCGTTGGGCAACACGGACTTTCAACTCCCTCCAAAGATTTTCTATGGGGTTGAGATCTGGAGACTGGCTAGGCCACTCCAGGACCTTGAAATGCTTCTTACGAAGCCACTCCTTCGTTGCCCGGGCGGTGTGTTTGGGATCATTGTCATGCTGAAAGACCCAGCCACGTTTCATCTTCAATGCCCTTGCTGATGGAAGGAGGTTTTCACTCAAAATCTCACGATACATGGCCCCATTCATTCTTTCCTTTACACGGATCAGTCGTCCTGGTCCCTTTGCAGAAAAACAGCCCCAAAGCATGATGTTTCCACCCCCATGCTTCACAGTAGGTATGGTGTTCTTTGGATGCAACTCAGCATTCTTTGTCCTCCAAACACGACGAGTTGAGTTTTTACCAAAAAGTTCTATTTTGGTTTCATCTGACCATATGACATTCTCCCAATCCTCTTCTGGATCATCCAAATGCACTCTAGCAAACTTCAGACGGGCCTGGACATGTACTGGCTTAAGCAGGGGGACACGCCTCGCACTGCAGGATTTGAGTCCCTGGCGGCATAGTGTGTTACTGATGGTAGGCTTTGTTACTTTGGTCCCAGCTCTCTGCAGGTCATTCACTAGGTCCCCCCGTGTGGTTCTGGGATTTTTGCTCACCGTTCTTGTGATCATTTTGACCCCACGGGGTGAGATCTTGCGTGGAGCCCCAGATCGAGGGAGATTATCAGTGGTCTTGTATGTCTTCCATTTCCTAATAATTGCTCCCACAGTTGATTTCTTCAAACCAAGCTGCTTACCTATTGCAGATTCAGTCTTCCCAGCCTGGTGCAGGTCTACAATTTTGTTTCTGGTGTCCTTTGACAGCTCTTTGGTCTTGGCCATAGTGGAGTTTGGAGTGTGACTGTTTGAGGTTGTGGACAGGTGTCTTTTCTACTGATAACAAGTTCAAACAGGTGCCATTAATACAGGTAACGAGTGGAGGACAGAGGAGCCTCTTAAAGAAGAAGTTACAGGTCTGTGAGAGCCAGAAATGTTGCTTGTTTGTAGGTGACCAAATACTTATTTTCCACCATAATTTGCAAATAAATTCATTAAAAATCCTACAATGTGATTTTCTGGATTTTTCTTTCTCAATTTGTCTGTCATAGTTGACGTGTACCTATGATGAAAATTACAGGCCTCTCTCATCTTTTTAAGTGGGAGAACTTGCACAATTGGTGGCTGACTAAATACTTTTTTCCCCCACTGTACATACACATACAAATCCTTTAAAAATATATATATATTCCCCTTTATTACTTTCCAACCCCGCCACCCTTTCCCTACTTGGAGTAAACTAGTGAACAACAATGCTTAGGCCTATACTTCCAGCTTATATTTACTATCTACATTTTATGGACACAGTCAATTTTACAATAATTATATTTTGTTTGTTTTTTCTCCTGAACTTCTTCTACTCTCAACCTCTCCGATCATTTTCATGATGTCCATCCGGTTTGCTTCTTTATGCCATATCTTTCTAACTGTGCTCTTTCACAAGAGCTCCCAACCTACAACCTATATACTTATTATGGACACAGTATGCTTACATTATTAGTTATCTTGTTATTATTTGTTGTTAGTTGTTATTAGTCCCATCGTTCAATTCCATTCAACACCTCCCATCTATCTTTTAACACCATCCATATAGGATTTCTATTTGCCATATATATTTCAACTGTACTGTGATGTCTTACAAAAGTTCTGAACCTTTCTATTCTCATTGTTTCTACAGATTGTGAATTGAAAATAAACATTTTTGCTAAAAGTATTATTATGTTATTGATCGATTGACTATGACTTTTCAGATCACCCAGTAATGCTATCTGCAAGGTTAGCTCCAGGTAAATATTGCAATCCTTTAGCCATTCCTGGACCCGTGTCCAAAAACAAGCTACAAATGGACAGTACCAAAACAAATGATCTAATGATTCTGTCTCTTCGCAGCAAAACATGCGGAGCTGGGAAGATTGTATCCCCCATATAGATAACATTCTATTGGTAGCAAGAATTTTATATAATAATTTAAATTGAAAGATTCTAAGTTTTGAATCCGGTGTCGTTTTGCGTATCAGTTCATAAACACTATGCCATGGGATCGGTACGTCAAAAATCTCTTCCCAACTATTTTGTAATCTATATGGGACGGCTGTCAATCCTTTGGTCCTTAAATGAAACTGATATACTTTTTTATTTATCACAGTTTTCCTTAACCAATTATGTTATTTAATGCAAGGCCGACAGACAAGTTCCTTACTTTCTCCCCCTTCCACTTTCCTCTTCCATTTTGCAGTAAGGCTGCAATTATTTGGTTGTAATTTTGGGTAGAGCAGACATTTCCATATGTTTTTGTTAGCTGCATCACCATGCTTCATTGTGGGGATGGTGTTCTCGGGGTGATGAGAGGTGTTGGGTTTGCACCAGACATAGAGTTTTCCTTGATGGCCAAAAAGCTCAATTTTAGTCTCATCTGACCAGAGTACCTTCTTCCATATGTTTGGGGAGTCTCCCACATGCCTTTTGGCGAACACCAAACGTGTTTGCTTATTTTTTATTTTAGCAATGGCTTTTTTCTGGCCACTCTTCCGTAAAGCCCAGCTCTGTGGAGTGTATGGCTTAAAGTGGTCCTAAGGACCAGGTTTGTTGTGGTGCCATATTCTTTCCATTTTTTAAATAATGGATTTAATGGTGCTCCGTGGAATGTTCAAAGTTTCTGATATTTTTTTATAACCCAACCCTGATCTGTACTTCTCCACAACTTTGTCCCTGACCTGTTTGGAGAGCTCCTTGGTCTTCATGGTGCCGCTTGCTTGGTGGTGCCCCTTGCTTAGTGGTGTTGCAGACTCTGGGGCCTTTCAGAACAGGTGTATATATACTGAGATCATGTGACAGATCATGTGACACTTAGATTGCACACAGGTGGACTTTATTTAACTAATTATGTGACTTCTGAAGGTAATTGGTTGCACCAGATCTTATTTAGGGGCTTCATAGCAAAGGGGGTGAATTATTACTCTTTCCGAAGTCAAGACAGCATGTTGATAAGACAGAGAGCAGAATTTGCCATCCATCGAGTTAGATTCAACCATTACTTCCATGGTAATTTGTCCCAATCTTTTACTGGCCAACAAGCTACACAGTAATGATAAATTAGCTGATATAACAACTATTGAATCTGAAACAGGGGAATTACTATCAGAACCCAAATTAATCAATCAAAGATTCTCCCGCTTCTATAAAGAACTGTACACCTCTGATTGTAAATCCACACCAAGCCAGACAAAGTCATTTCTAAAAGAATTAAGAACTCCTCTTCTCTCAACAGAGGAAGCTGCCTCGCTGGGAGCCAAAATCTCTCTCAATGAACTCAAAAGGGCATTGGATAGCATGAATAAGGCAAATCACTTGGATGGGACAGTATTCCTCCTGAGGTCTATTTGAGGTCCACTATTGCTTGAAATAATTAACACAGCCATTCACAAAGGTTCATTTGGGAGAGATGTGAATACAGCAGTAATTTCACTTTTATTAAAAAAAGGTAAAGATGATGATAAACACAGATATTAATCTATTTTCCAAAATGTTGTTGTCCCGTCTCGAGACTTAGTTACCCAAATTGGTCCACACGGACCAAAGTTGGTTTGTTAATAAACTTTTATCCTCAGATAACCTCCATCGACTATTACATACAGTAGGGAAAAAAAGTATTTAGTCAGCCACCAATTGTGCAAGTTCTCCCACTTAAAAAGATGAGAGAGGCCTGTAATTTTCATCATAGGTACACGTCAACTATGACAGACAAAATGAGACAAAAAATTCCAGAAAATCACATTGTAGGATTTTTAATGAATTTATTTGCAAATTATGGTGGAAAATAAGTATTTGGTCAATAACAAAAGTTTCTCAATACTTTGTTATATACCCTTTTTTGGCAATGACACAGGTCAAACGTTTTCTGTAAGTCTTCACACACTGTTGCTGGTATTTTGGCCCATTCCTCCATGCAGATCTCCTCTAGAGCAGTGATGTTTTGGGGCTGTCGCTGGGCAACACAGACTTTCAACTCCCTCCAAAGATTTTCTATGGGGTTGAGATCTGGAGACTGGCTAGGCCACTCCAGGACCTTGAAATGCATCTTACGAAGTCACTCCTTCGTTGCCCGGGCGGTGTGTTTGGGATCATTGTCATGCTGAAAGACCCAGCCACGTTTAATCTTCAATGCCCTTGCTGATGGAAGGAGGTTTTCACTCAAAATCTCACGATACATGGCCCCATTCATTCTTTCCTTTACACGGATCAGTCGTCCTGGTCCCTTTGCAGAACAACAGCCCCAAAGCATGATGTTTCCACCCCCATGCTTCACAGTAGGTATGGTGTACTTTGGATGCAACTCAGCATTCTTTGTCCTCCAAACACGACGAGTTGTGTTTTTACCAAAAATTTATATTTTGGTTTCTTCTGACCATATGACATTCTCCCAATCCTCTTCTGGATCATCCAAATGCACTCTAGCAAACTTCAGACGGGCCTGGACATGTACTGGCTTAAGCAGGGGGACACGTCTGGCACTGCAGGATTTGTGTCCCTGGCGGCGTAGTGTGTTACTGATGGTAGGCTTTGTTACTTTGGTCCCAGCTCTCTGCAGGTCATTCACTAGGTCCCCCGTGTGGTTCTGGGATTTTTGCTCACCGTTCTTGTGATCATTTTGACCCCACGGGGTGAGATCTTGCGTGGAGCCCCAGATTGAGGGAGATTACCAGTGGTCTTGTATGTCTTCCATTTCCTAATAATTGCTCCCACAGTGGATTTCTTCAAACCAAGCTGCTTACCTATTGCAGATTCAGTCTTCCCAGCCTGGTGCAGGTCTACAATTTTGTTTCTGGTGTCCTTTGACAGCTCTTTGGTCTTGGCCATAGTGGAGTTTGGAGTGTGACTGTTTGAGGTTGTGGACAGGTGTCTTTTATACTGATAACAAGTTCAAACAGGTGCCATTAATACAGGTAACGAGTGGAGGACAGAGGAGCCTCTTAAAGAAGAAGTTACAGGTCTGTGAGAGCCAGACATCTTGCTTGTTGTAGGTGACCAAATACTTATTTTCCACCATAATTTGCAAATAAATTCATAAAAAATCCTACAATGTGATTTTCTGGATTTTTTTCTTTTCATTTTGTCTGTCATAGTTGACGTGTACTATGATGAAAATTACAGGCCTCTCTCATCTTTTTACATTTACATTTAAATCATTTAGCAGACGCTCTTATCCAGAGCGACTTACAGGAGCAATTAGGGTTAAGTGCCTTGCTCAAGGGCACATAGACAGATTTTTCACCTAGTTGGCTCGGGGATTAGAACCAGCGACCTTTCGGTTACTGGCACAACGCTCTTAACCACTAAGCTACCTGCCGCCCCTTTTTTTTAAGTGGGAGAACTTGCACAATTGTTGGCTGACTAAATACTTTTTTCCCCCACTGTATCTTACATGCTTCATCAGAAACAACAGCTCCTTGGGCTGATTTATCTCTCGATGTAGAAAAAGCTTTTGATAGACTAGAATGGTCATATCACTGGTCTGTCTTGGAACATATGGGAATTGGCTCCAATTGTATTAATACGATTAAAATACTATATGCCAATCCCTCAGCCATTGTTATAACAGGCAATATCTGCTCTGTTCAGATTCAAGCAGCAGATAAGGTGATCCAATTTAAGGTGATCTCCTTTGCTATTATTATTTTCCATGGAACCCCTGGCCCAGGGAATTCGTAAATCGAATGAAATAACACCAATTTCCCTAATATTATTATACGCAGACAATATTTTAATATATCTACACAATGTATCTCAATCGATCCCAAACGCATTGAAGATCATAGATAAATTCAGCTTCATCTCAAGTTATAAAATTAATCTAACCAAATCAGCCCTACTGCCTCTCAAGACCCCGAACGAGGACTCCATCTCTACTTATGGAATCCCAATTGTTTCCCCTTTTAAATATTTGGGAGTAGATATATTTCCTTCCTTAGATAAAACCATTGCCAGAAACTTTAACAGAATGCTCAAATCAATTCAATTTGACCTCAGTAGATGGACTAAAATCCCAGTTGCTTTAACTGGCAGAATATCTATTGTCAAAATGAATATATTGCAACGGCTGAATTTCTGTAGTTCAATGCTTCCCATATCTCCCCCTTCTGGCTATTGGGATAAAATTCATAGTGCGGTTTAAAATTGTATATGGCAAGGTAATCGATCCCGTATAAAATTAACAAACTTACTAAGAGGGAAAGACGTAGGAGGACTATCCATACCAATTGTATTTCTAGGAACTAGCATTTTGCCCCATCTTAAATTAGTTTAAACATGATTATTCCGCCCCCTGGCTGAGTATAGAGAGAAATATGGTGTCTCCTATTGCCCTGGAAGAGGTGGTCTTCATTGATATATCCCTTAAACAATGTAAACTACGCTTTGGTCCTATTATTGCTCACACAATTTCTATTTGACATAAAATTGAAAAACAATTTAACTGGAAATCAAAATGGCATACTCATACTCCATTACTTCACAATAACGCCTTGCGATCTGGAGGGCGGCCTTTTGCATCCCCCCAGTGATCCAAATGAGGAATCCGTACCCATGCCAATATCATGGACAGGCAACTCCTTTTAGGTCACCTATGCTGGCCTATGGAGTCCCTTGGGAAACCCAACTACCGAACCATCCAATTATGGGATTTATAAATACATTATCTGGGCGCCTGAAAGGACTGATCTCTATCATATATAAACAACTTTTGGAAAGCTCATATTCTGAGCTAGCCATTAAACAAGTATGGTCCACAGACCTAAGTGAATCTGAACAACCCTTTAACTGGAACACAATATGGAGAAATATGACCTTGGCATCACATAATGCGAACCATTAACCTACACATTTTAAGTTTGTTCACAGACTGTATTTAACACCAAGGAAAAGTTTTACAATGAAATTGGCCCCAACTCCCAACTGTTCACTGTGTCTCCTAAATCAGGTAGGCACATTCCTTCATAGGATGTGGGAGTGCCCTGCAGTTAAATGCTTAGATGCAGGGGGCTGGACTGAGACATGTTGGGCTGGGGGGAATGGGATGGGGAGTTGGAGATGTAGGCCTACCTTGTTTTGTTTCTTTTTCTTTACATAGCAGTTTTACTATTACAAAATCCTGCTTGTTCAATATGATAATTTCTCTATGTATTTCTTACTTTTGTTTTTCTTTTGCGTGGCAGCCCACGGTTACATGTTATATAAACCGAATATATGAATTGAAATTGATATTGTACCTGTAAACCCCCCAACAACAAAAAATGTGGTAAAAAAAAAGAGATAGAGCAACATGTACTGTCACAACACATACTGTAGCATCTGGGAGTGAACTAGGCAGATATGTAATTTAGGTGAGGATGAAAAGGAGTGTGAATTCCAGACCTGGCCACATCAGGGTTCATCTCTACCACTGCTGTCAGGATGGGCTTGGAGGTGGTTGACTCTCTAGCCAATCTAGGGGGGTTTCCAGGTCATTTCCAGGAATTAAGGCATATCTCATTATTGCAACATATCCTTGCCGTAAACCGGCAAACGGATCCGCAAAACCACTCATAATTAAAAATACTAAGCCGACATGCCCATATGCAGAAACCAAATCAACAAGACCTATAAGAAGCATGTGATTGGTGATAAATTACAACTGAATAACGGCTCTGCCACTTGTATCCATCTGCAGTACAGTCATTGCAATTATGGTTAAGACCAATGACTTGCAGCTATTTCCAACCAACCATAAATCTGTTCTCATGGCTAAAGATGAGACTATATACTTTATTATTCTTCATTGATGTGTTGTGATTTGGCAGTAAAACATTTGCATTGGGCCACATAAGATTAGAGGGTCACCGGCATAACCACAGATGGACAGCTCCCTGAAATGCAACCCTCTGGAGTGTGTGTGTGTGTGTGTGTGTGCGTTTTATATTTGGTAAAGTTATTGCAGTATAACTAATTGGGTTTGTAAACATATGAAATATACATGTAATCTTCAGTATATCATGAAAAATGGGGCCCTGTTAGCATAAAGGCAATAATGAAAAGGAAACTCTCTAATACTGTAGGAAATAAAAACTGTTATTTCTATACAGTAACATTCCAGTCTGCATGGCTGCATATAAATGAGACTGTTTTAACTGCAGCTTGCAAATCCAACCGTGAAGAATTGGACAAGTTTTGTCCCGTGGTATTTGGTGTTATGTTGTCCACAAAATGCAAAATCTGGATTTGGATGGATTTGCAAAGGCATGGAATTAGATAATGTCCTGCCTGTTGACTTGTGATGACTGGCTGTGATATATTACCCATAGAACACCAACAGGAAATGGCTCCTCAAGTTAGAGTAAATTAGAGGTCTGGTGAGGGTGTGCTGCATATCTTACCATTACTCTATATATAGGGAAATAATCACATTCAACAGCTCTATCTATTTTAGTCTGTTTCAACGTAAATCAAAATCAAATTAGTTGTATTTATTTACATTTTTCACATAAATATTTGACAGAATTCTGAGTAAAGCATCCACAACCAGACCCTAAACCAGACTCCTTATATAACATTGGTTGCAAACCTGTAAATTCTAACCTTATGGGGCTCATTCTGATCACCAGAGCCAATCAGGAACTGCAGAGCCCCAGGAGGCGGGACGAGGCGATGGCACACTTCAGTGTGTGTCTGTGCCGCATACTGGTCTGGTCGTCCATCCAACCACATGGAAATGCAATGGGATTGGAGGTTAGAGAGGGAAACCATCAAAGACAGTGTAGTCTGGATGGCCCTTAGGGCTCCTGTCCACAAACCACAGCCCAGTCAAGAGTTCAGACTCCAGAGAGACGGATGGATCACACATGTCCTGCTATCTGTCCGGCTATCACTATCAGTCACACTGTCAGGGAGATTAGGATAAATAGCTGTTGAAACACTGTCTTCTTCAATATGCTTCAGCTGGCCATGGAAATGAAGTCATACTGATAGGGGAAGCCCCTCTTCCCTGTTATGTCATCGACAGCTGCTGTTGGACAGGCCAAGCAGTGCAACTAGGACAGGGTGATGTGTTTTATTTACAAGATGGAGTCATCTCTGACTTGTAGATATGATGGCAGATGTCAAAGCTATAAACATCATGGCTTCAACATATCTGCTAAGCTTATGTAACGTGTTGGCTTATTCACTCACATGTGCATATGATCATCTCAATATAGCTTACCTGGATGGAGTCTGTCACGTGTACCAACCCTCACTCTCAGAGAGCATCCATTCATTCCTTTTGTGTGACTGTGGACACCCCACCTATACTGTAAATCAGTGGCATGCCTGGAAAGGGAAAGCGGGAATGAGCCATTCGTTTTCATTAACACACAAGGTGAACTGTACGACAGCGACGGCCACCGATTTATGGCACGAGGATGGAGACATGTCAGGACGGGAGCTGCTCTCCCCTTGTTTTTTGCTCCTCTCGGAGGATGATGTCATTGGTGTTGGATGTGGGCAACAGCGCCGTGTGTGCTTGATGTTACCGTAACTTAAAGGCTGACAGACAGATGTAATGACAGGCCAAGAAAAGAAAGACGTACCTCGAACCACCTATCAAGCCCACCTCCACAACTCTCCTCCTAACATGATAAATCAGCCATGGGGGTGATTACACACCTGAATGGAACACATTTGCTTTAGTTCCCTGATTAGAAGGCTTGTCAGAGGGATGCAGGATATTCACAGGCTGAGCTTAGACATGGTTCAGTTACTCCAGGTAATTGTTTCAAAACCATCACTGTAAAGTGTCTGTTTCAGTATTCATGTTTGACCTTTATCTGCAGTGTCCCTTTTCAGAGCCTTTTTGATGTTACTCAAAGGGCTCAATTCAATCAAACCCGCATTGTGGTATTTTCACAGTAGCTCTTTTCCCCATGGTCAAATAAAACCGCACTGGTAGATGCTTCCAGATATCAGAATAAGAAGTATGTGTTTCTGGACAGAAGTTTATAAACAAAGACAGTGCACAAACATTGCTTTGGCAGGTTTAACTGAATTCCAGTCAAACTGCTGATAATATCTTACCTTCTTGAAGAGCACATGGGACCATTCTGTACTGTGTTTCATGATGACTGAACTGATCCCACCTGGAGAGAAAATGATAGGATGCAAATGAAACGGATGACTGATGAAGTTCTCTGTCTTCTAATAATAACAAATTCATGCAGGTTCAAAGAAGCTTGTCATATGGTGCGACTGGGGACAGATATTTATGCATCAAAGAGGCCTTGCATCCTCTAAGGTTTCATCTCTTCTCATTTCTAAACCTATAAATTATGCACTGCTGTGCAGCACATTCTCTGCTGGAAATGAACGGCTTAGTGCTCACATGAAAAGGCATGTCAAGGAGAGTGGACCATTAGGACTAAAACAAAGGAAAATAAATCACTAAGAAAAGTTATGGTGAATAAAAAGAGATAATTAATGACGAGTTAGTATAAGCTCCTTCCACCAATGAATATTTTTGTTGATAAATGTTTGTTTTTTCTTGCTTATGTGTTATACTATACAAACGTGTCATTATTTCTCCTGTCTGGCTGTTTCTTTAATTGGACTCATGCTTTAGTTGATTGTGTAGACTTGTGAAGTTTTCACAAATCTGTGTGGAGTTTAATCATGTGGAATTGGAGAAAGATCTCCACTTGGCACCTTTTTCCCTACTTCCTCCAGCTGTTCATTCTGTTAAATCAAATGCTACATTTGAATCAGCCTACATAATCATTCACAAATTAGTTTAAAAGGTATAGAAATGAGTTTTTTCCAGTCTGCTGGTTTAGAAACAGGGCAGCTGGAAGGTCCATTAACATAAAACTGTTTTAGAACAATGTCCCAGTTTTGTGTTTCACAAGGGTAAACCACTTCATGCCGATTGCCTTCAATGATATCGTGACGGTTTTAAGATTTTAGGGGTGGCAGGGTTGGACCGTTTTTAGAAATCAGTTACTGATTACAGATTACATGTCAATAAAAGCAATTACTAACACACTCCATTGGATAACTCGAAATGAATAATGTAATCTGATTACTTCCTTGGTTAGAAAGTATCTTCCTCCTCAATTTATGCTGCAGACCAATCTCAGTTCGCTCTCTAATTCTGCCCACCCATCCCCCGGCATCCTTGGGCAATTGCTGTCTCAATTTCCTGCTGCATCTTCCCGATGTTACACCCAGCCACCAAGCTGATTGTGGCCAGTAAAAGAGGAAATGGTCATTTGAGTGTCTTACCCACCCCTACAAAAACAGGGAAGCACAGAGCAAAGTTATATTTCTAAGATAGCTGCTGGGATGGTGTAAATACAACTAGGCTGCATTATACACTGCAATGGATATTCCAAACCTGATTCCAGCCTGCTCTTCTCTTGCTGATCAAAACGTTTTTGTGTGCTGCCTAACCAATGGCTGTGCTGTGTAGGCCTATGGTGGCAGTTCAGGAGGAGAGTCAAAGGCTTCGTCTGATTTGTTGTTTTGATTAGGCCTAGTCAAAAACATTTTGGGGGATTAGGCCTTGTCAAAAAGAAATGGCGTGCCGACTACCCTATAGCCTATGTTCTGTTCAGTTTGAGAAGGAGAGCGCGAAAAGGATGACCGGAGGTCAACTTTGATAGCTTGCTACTACTA
This sequence comes from Coregonus lavaretus, assembly GCF_964263955.1. Classification (NCBI taxonomy): domain Eukaryota; kingdom Metazoa; phylum Chordata; class Actinopteri; order Salmoniformes; family Salmonidae; genus Coregonus; species Coregonus lavaretus. Next base: position 7,981,054 of record NC_140007.1, on the reverse strand, counting down.
GAATTTATTTGATTAAAAACAATATGTTTCTTGTCCATTATGTATTTATCAGAGTTATTGACCTCACAATAAACCAGATTCAAGTAATTTACATTGTGGTGCTGAAACTGGAACCGCAGCTGCTGTGCAATCAATCGGAAATAGATAACTTGTGGTGCTGAAAGTAGGTAAATTCGAGTAGGCTTAATTTACTTGTGTTGGAGCCTAACTCTTCCTATTGAAGAAATAAGAGGTAGGCCTACCTGTTTGACAGACGAAATTAGGCTATAGGCTGGTATATCCATAGATTTGTTGGTCAATTCCTCCACCCACCATGCACTCTTTAAATAGCCTACCTCCGTGTCAGTGAAAAACTGTTAAGTTAAAACCAATACTCGAATTGAGGGGCTGTGAGAGGGTAAGAGAGGGTATGCCATAGGCCTACCTTTTATTAAAGAAAATGGCAAAAAGCAAAGGCCTACCTACCCATTGTTATCTTAAGATTTTGAAGAAAATAAAACAGATCTGATTATATAAAGTGATCTATGACAGCGCTTTGGTCCGCAATGCTTTACGCTAGAAACAAGCTGTAAAATACCTGGGAAAGACGTGACTCTGATGTACAGTGCTATGAAAAATGTTGGCCCACTCTTCCATGCAGAACTGCTTTAACTCAGTGACGTGTGGGTTTTCAAGCATGAACTGCTCGTTTCAAGTCCTGCCACAACATCTCAATTGGGATTAGGTCTGGACTTTGACTAGGCCATTCCAAAACTTCCAATTTGTTGCTTTTTAGCAATTTTCATGTAGACTTGATTGTGTGTTTTGGATCATTGTCTTGCTGCATGACCCAGCTGCGCTTCAGCTTCAGCTCACAGACGGATGGTCTGACATTCTCCTGTAGAATTCTCTGATACAGAGCAGAATTAATGGTTCCTTCTATTAAGGCAAGTCGTCCAGGTCCTGAGGCAGCAATGCATCCCCAAACCATCACACCACCACCACCATGCTTGACCTTTGGTATGATGTTCTTACTGTGGAATGCAGTGTTTGGTTTTCGTCAGGCATAATGGGACCCATCTCGTCCAAAAAGTTGACTCAAGTTTGCCAAAAAGCACCTGGATGATCATCAAGACTCTTGGAAGAACGTTCTATGGACAGATGATTCAAAAGTATAACTTTTTGGACGACATGGTTCCAGTAATGCCTGGCAAAAACCAAACAAAATTTGGTTGGAGTCATTGCAGCTAAAGGTGGCACAACCAGTTATTGAGTGTAAGGGGGCAAATATTTTTCACACAGGGGAATTGGGTGTTGCATAACTTTATGAAATAAATGTGTAATTGTTGTGTTATTTGTTCACTTATGTTCCCTTAATATTAGGTTTTGGTTGAAGATCTGATAACATTCAGTATCACAAATATGCAAAAGTAGAGAAAATTAGAAAGGGGGCAAATACTTTTTCATAGTACTGTATATGGGAATATCATTGTTTAGTTTCTTTGACATTCAGAGGCTAAGCTACAACCTTCTATAGCCCAGGAGACAAAACATTGTCTTTGCTTGGGAAGTCATCTCATTGTGTCACTATCAATTGATTAAGCTGTTCCCTTTCTGTACAATAGAAGATGTTTAAACCCAGACAGCTTTTAGAGAAACACTTGTGACCTTCTCTTGTTAGGTTAAACCACAGAAGAAGAGTAGCAGGCAGTTAAATCTTACATATTTCTGTGTCGGTAGGCCTACCTTGTCTGGGGTGGAAAGTTAGGCCTAACTTTTGAAAGTACCATGCTCAGATTCCTAATGATGTCTCAGATGTAATTATTTTCATTGCAAATAAGACACTGATTTGGCATTGGAGAAATATAAGATTTAACACATAGGCCTATCTCTCTGTCCATTCTAAGCCTGTAATTTGGGTAATTTGTGTGTTATTAAAAAAGATTAAGCTAATAAGTAAAATGACGTAGAATTTTCTCAGACCTGCAAATACGATGCTAGATTAATTTACATTTACATTTACATCATTTAGCAGACTTACAAATTGGTGCATTCAACTTATGATAGCCAGTGGGACAACCACTTCTTTTTTTTCTTTTCTTTTTAATGGGGGGGGGGGGGGGTAGAAGGATTACTTTATACTATTCCAGGTATTCCTTAAAGAGGTAGGGTTTCAAGTGTCTCCGGAAGGTGGTCAGTGACTCCACTGTCCTGGCGTCATGGGGGAGCTTGTTCCACCATTGGGGTGCAAGAGCAGCAAATAGCTTTGACTGGGCTGAGCGGGAACTGTGCTTCCGTAGAGGTAGGGGAGCTAGCAGGCCAGAGGTGGATGAACGCAGTGCCCTCGTTTGGGTGTAGGGTCTGATCAGAGCCTGAAGGTAAGGAGGTGCCATTCCCCTCACAGCTCCGTAGGCAAGCACCATGGTCTTGTAGTAGATGCGAGCCTCAACTGGAAGCCAGTGGAGTGTGTGGAGGAGCGGGGTGACATGAGAGAACTTGGGAAGATCGAACACCAGACAGGCTGCAGCATTCTGTATAAGTTGTAGGGGTTTAATGGCACAGGCAGGGAGCCCAGCTAACAGCGAGTTGCAGTAATCCAGACGGGAGATGAAAAGTGCCTGGATTAGGACCTGTGCCGCTTTCTGTGTAAGGTAGGGTCGTACTCTGCGAATGTTGTAGAGCATGAACCTGCAGGATCGGGTCACCGCTTTGATATTAGCGGAGAACGACAAGGTGTTGTCCAGGGTCACGCCAAGGTTCTTTGCACTTTGGGAGGAGGACACAATGGAGTTGTCAACCATGATGGCGAGATCATGGAGCGGGCAGTCCTTCCCCGGGAGGAAGAGCAGCTCCGTCTTGCCGAGATTCAGCTTGAGGTGGTGATCCGACATCCACACTGATATGTCTGCCAGAAAGGCCGAGATGCGATTCGCCACCTGGTTATCAGAAGGGGGAAAGGAGAAAATGAATTGTGTGTCGTCTGCGTAGCAATGATAGGAGAGACCATGTGAGGATATGACAGAGCCAAGTGACTTGGTGTATAGAGAGAATAGGAGAGGGCCTAGAACTGAGCCCTGGGGGACACCAGTGGTGAGAGCACGCCACCTGGTAGGAGCGACCTGTCAGGTAGGACGCAATCCAAGAGTGAGCAGCGCTGGAGATGCCCAACTCGGAGAGGGTGGAGAGGAGGATCTGATGGTTCACAGTATCAAAGGCAGCGGATAGGTCTAGAAGGATAAGAGCAAAGGAGAGAGAGTTAGCTTTAGCAGTGCGGAGAGCCTCCGTGACACAGAGAAGAGCAGTCTCAGTTGAATGACCAGTCTTGAAACCTGACTGGTTTGGATCAAGAAGGTCATTCTGAGAGAGATAGCAGGAGAGTTGGCTAGAGACGGCACGCTCAAGAGTTTTGGAGAGAAAAGAAAGAAGGGATACTGGTCTGTAGTTGTTGACATCGGAGGGATCGAGTGTAGGTTTTTTGAGGAGGGGTGCAACTCTCGCTCTCTTGAAGACGGAAGGGACATGGCCAGCGGTCAAGGATGAGTTGATGAGCGAGGTGAGGTAAGGGAGAAGGTCTCCGGAAATGGTCTGGAGAAGAGAGGAGGGGATAGGGTCAAGCGGGCAGGTTGTTGGGCGGCCGGCTGTCACAAGTCACAAGATTTCATCTGGAGAGAGAGGGGAGAAAGAAGTCAAAGCATAGGGTAGGGCAGTGTGAGCAGGACCAGCAGTGTCATTTGACTTAATAAATGAGGATCGGATGTCATCAACCTTCTTTTCAAAATGGTTGATGAAGTCATCCACAGAGAGGGAGGAGGGAGGGGGAGGAGGAGGAGGATTCAGCAGGGAGGAGAAGATGGCAAAGAGCTTCCTAGGGTTAGAGGCAGAGGCTTGAAATTTAGAGTGGTAGAAAGTGTCTTTGGCAGCGGAAACAGAGGAAGAGAATGTAGAGAGGAGGGAGTGAAAAGATGACAGGTCCGCAGGGAGTCTAGTTTTCCTCCATTTCCGCTCGGCTGCCCGGAGCCCTCTTCTGTGAGCTCGCAATGAGTCGTCAAGCCACGGAGCAGGAGGGGAGGACCGAGCCGGCCGGGAGGATAGGGGACATAGAGAGTCAGAAGATGCAGAAAGGGAGGAGAGGAGGGTTGAGGAGGCAGAATCAGGAGATCGGAGGGAGAAGGATTTAGCAGAGGGAAGAGATGATAGGATGGAAGAGGAGAGAGTAGCCGGTGAGAGAGAGCAAAGGTTGCGACGGCACATTACCATCTGAGTAGGGGCAGAGTGAGTAGTGTTGGAGGAGAGCGAGAGAGAAAAGGATACAAAGTAGTGGTCGGAGACTTGGAGGGGAGTTGCAGTGAGATTAGTAGAAGAACAGCATCTAGTAAAGATGAGGTCAAGCGTATTGCCTGCCTTGTGAGTAGGGGGGGGACGGTGAGAGGGTGAGGTCAAAAGAGGAAAGGAGTGGAAAGAAGGAGGCAGAGAGAAATGAGTCAAAGGCAGACGTAGGGAGGTTAAAGTCACCCAGAACTGTAAGGGGTGAGCCATCCTCAGGAAATGAACTTGTCAAGCTCATTTATGAACTCTCCAAGGGAACCTGGAGGGCGATAATTGACAAGGATGTTAAGCTTGAATGGGCTAGTGACTGTGACAGCATGGAATTCAAATGAGGAGATAGACAGATGGGTCAGGGGAAAAATAGAGAATGTCCACTTGGGAGAGATGAAGATTCCTGTACCACCGCCGCGCTGACCAGATGCTCTCGGGGTATGCGAGAACACATGGTTAGACTAGGAAAGAGCAGTAGGAGTAGCTGTGTTTTCTGTGGTAATCCATGTTTCCGTCAGCGCCAAGAAGTCGAGGGACTGGAGGGTAGCATAGGCTGAGATGAACTCTGCCTTGTTGGCCGCAGAACGGCAGTTCCAGAGGCTCCCAGAGACCTGGAACTCCACGTGGGTCGTGCGCGCAGGGACCACCAGATTAGAGTGGCAACAGCCACGTGGTGTGAAGCGTTTGTATGGCCTGTGCAGAGAGGAGAGAACAGGGATAGACAGACACATACTTGACAGGCTACAGAAAAAGGCTACAATAATGCAAAGGAGATCGGAATGAAATGAACTAAACATCTGGGAAAGCAAGAGAGCGGGCCTCCCTCACTTACGTTTCACTGAACACTCAAATATAACTCTCCCAACTTCCACTTTAGAAATTATAATTGCTGTAACTACAGCGGTTCAATGTTTTCTATGAATAGACTCTAACTTAGTTTATTCAGCTAGCTAACTTGGTACAGATTCATGCAATGTTTTAACTATAAAGGAGATCTTTCCACCCCTACTCTTGTCCACGGTGGTCTGAAAACTGACAACCTTCTGGCTCGCAGCCCTGTGCGCTATCAAAGTTCCTGCGTTGCCATGTAATGCTTACAGGACGACGAACAGTTTCTAAAAGTCTGCTATCCACTTTGTTTTAATTATTATTTTGGGTATAGAGGAGGGTCACTTGTTTTTTTTTTCAAGCATTCAGGGAGGGTTTAGATAAAATATATTTTTCTGAAGGGAGGGCCATCCATTTTCATTTCAGAGAGGTCGATTTTCTCCATGTAACCCTTATTATAAATAACGTTTACTCCCTAATGAGTGCGTCGTTGCCTGACTATATTGTTGAAGCATGCCAGATCTGGATAGGTATTTTACATATAAGCTAACCGTATGATATGTTATAGCAATATGGTGCCCGAAGGCACAGCCCACTGGGCACAAACTGGTTCTATCAACATTGTTTCAACATAATTTGTCAACGTATTGTGATGTGGAATCTATGTGGAAAATACATTGGATTTGAAAAAAGTAATCAAGGTAAACTGTTGTTTTGAGGGTGAGATTTCAACCAAAGGATTATGTCATCATGATAACCAAATTTCTACATAGACAAACCTTGTATAAAATATGTTGAATTTGTACCTTTAAAACAACATCAGATCTTCAATGTAATATCAACTATCAGAAAAAAAACTGCAGGCTGGGCAGCACCTCCTACTGAATAATTGATTTATCTACAGCTACCCTTTGATTTCCCATCCAGGGTTTTAACCAAGCCCTGCTTAGCTATGATATTTGTCACTTACTATTACCAAAGTGGTATCATGAGAATGATACTTGTGAAATCTCCACTTAAAAACTAAATAGATTCACTGTTGCTATCAAAGTCATTCCAAAGGGTTGGTTTAACATAGCAAATGAAATTTGACCATACTTTGTTTCTTATTTTTCTTTTTACATTTCTTTTTTTTCTGCATCACTTCCAATCCCCCTGTGATGAGTGTGATAGAAGGAGTCAGGCGCAGGAGGGTAAATCACCGAATACAGAGTTTATTCCGTCGTACACAAATGCGGTGGATAGCGACACACGAAAACAGGCACAGGGGAAACTATCTACCCTGGCAATACATGGTATGGGATACTCCAACAATATACAGGCGCAGGGGAAATATCTACCCCGGCAATACAAAGGGAGAGTAGCTCCACCGAGCTACACTACTCTCACAAATAACAATCACCCACAAGGACAAGGGGGCAGAGGGAACACTTATACACAGACTAATGAGGGGATAAGAATCAGGTGTGTATAATTGACAAGACAAGACAAATGGAATGATGAGATATGGAGCAGCAGTGGCTAGTAAGCCGATGTTGACAAACGCTGAAGCCTGCCCGAACAAGGAGGAGAGGCAGCCTCGGCAGAAGTCATGACACCCCAATATGTTTTTTTTCTTTCTCGCATATATATATATATATATATATATATATATACATATACATACATACACATACATATACACATACATACATATAAATACATACAGTGGCTTGCGAAAGTATTCACCCCCCTTGGCATTTTTCCTATTTTGTTGCCTTACAACCTGGAATTCAAATTGATTTTTTGGGGGTTTGTATCATTTGATTTACACAACATGCCTACCACTTTGAAGATGCAAAATAACAAAAATTGTGAAAGAAACAAGAAATAAGACAAAAAAACAGAAAACTTGAGCGTGCATAACTATTCACCAGCCCAAAGTCAATACTTTGTAGAGCCACCTTTTGCAGCAATTACAGCTGCAAGTCTCTTGGGGTATGTCTCTATAAGCTTGGCACATCTAGTCACTGCTCCAGCTCCTTCAAGTTGGATGGGTTCCGCTGGTGTACAGCAATCTTTAAGTCATACCACAGATTCTCAGTTGGATTGAGGTCTGGGCTTTGACTAGGCCATTCCAAGACATTTAAATGTTTCCCCTTAAACCACTCGAGTGTTGCTTTAGCAGTATGCTTAGGGTCATTGTCCTGCTGGAAGGTGAACATCCGTCCCAGTCTCAAATCTCTGGAAGACTGAAACAGGTTTCCCTCAAGAATTTCCCTGTATTTAGTGCCATCATTCCTTCAATTCTGACCAGTTTCCCAGTCCCTGACGATGAAAAACATCCCCACAGCATGATGCTGCCACCACCATGCTTCACTGTGGGGATGGTGTTCTCGGGGTGATGAGAGGTGTTGGGTTTGCGCCAGACATAGCGTTTTCCTTGATGGCCAAAAAGCTCAATTTTAGTCTCATCTGACCAGAGTACCTTCTTCCATATGTTTGGGGAGTCCCACCCACACGTTCGCTTATTTTTTTCTTTAAGCAATGGCTTTCTTCTGGCCACTCTTCTGTAAAGCCCAGCTCTGTGGAGTGTACAGCTTAAAGTGGTCCTATGGACAGCTACTCCGATCTCTGCTGTGGAGCTTTGCAGCTCCTTCAGGGTTATCTTTTGTCTCTTTGTTGCCTCTGATTAATGCCCTCCTCGCCTGGTCCGTGAGTTTTGGTGGGCAGCCCTCTCTTGTCAGGTTTTTTCCGGTGCCATATTCTTTCAACCCTGATCTGTACTTCTCCACAACTTTGTCCCTGATCTGTTTGGAGAGCTCCTTGGTCTTCATGGTGCCACTTGCTTGGTGGTGCCCCTTGCTTAGTGGTGTTGCAGACTCTGGGGCCTTTCAGAACAGGTGTATATATACTGAGATCATGTGACAGATCATGTGGCACTTAGATTGCACACAGGTGGACTTTATTTAACTAATTATGTGACTTCTGAAGGTAATTGGTTGTACCAGATCTTATTTAGGGGCTTCATAGCAAAGGGGGTGAATACATATGCATGCACCACTTTTCCGTTATTTATTTTTTATAATTTTTTGAAACAAGTAATTTTTTTCATTTCACTTCACCAATTTGGACTATTTTGTGTATGTCCATTACATGAAATCCAAATAAATATCCATTTAAATTAGAGGTTGTAATGCAACAAAATAGGAAGAATACGGCAGGTAGCTTAGTGGTTAAGAGCGTTGTGCCAGTAACAGAAAGGTCGTTGGTTCTAATCCCCGAGCCGACTAGGTGAAAAATCTGTTGTTGTGCCCTTGAGCAAGGCACTTAACCTTAATTGCTCCTGTAAGTCACTCTGGATAAGAGCGTCTGCTAAATGACTAATTATTTTTATTTTTTATGTACATTTCATAGTTCGTGGTCCTCTATAGCTCAATTGGTAGATCATGGCGCTTGTAATGCCAGGGTAGTGGGTTTGATCCCTGGGACCACCCATAAGTAAAAATGTATGCACGCATGACTTTAAGTCGCTTTGGATAAAAGCGTCTGCTAAATGGCATATTATATTATTACTTTTGCAAGGCACTGTATGGGGGATACAACCATCCCAGCTCTGCAGATTTAGCTGCAAATAGACAGAATAATTTGATAGTTTGTTTTGCTACTGTCTATATGTAGCTTGTTTTTGGTTGTAGGTTCAGGAATGGCTGAAGAATTGCAACATTTACCTGGAGCTAACTCTGCAAACAGCACTGCTGGGTGATTTAAAAAGTAATAGTCAATCGATCAATAATATAATAATACTCTTAGCAAAAATGTTTATCTTTAATTCACAATCTGTAGAAACAATGAGAATAGAAAGGTTCAGAACTTTTGTGAAACATCACAGCAAAATATATTGCAAATAGAAATCTAAACTGGAGGATCTTCAGAGATAGATGGGAGGGGTTGAGGGTAGCTGAAGGGTGGGACTAAAAACAAACAAAAGATAACTATTGTAAAATATACTGTGTCCGTAAAATGTATATAGTATGTATAAGATGGAAAAAGAAGCCTAAGTGTTGTTGCCCATTAGTTTACTCCAATTTGGGGATCGGTGGTAGGGTAAAAAAAACCAAAAAAACAATTATTGATATGTTGGATTCACGTCTCTATCTCAACCAAAAATCTAAATAAAAAATTTGAATAAATCAAATCAAACTTTAAATGCACTTTAAATAAAGTTTAAGTTGATTTAGGTCTATTCTTCAACTTAGATTTTTGGTTGAAATGGATACGTGAATCCAACATATCAATTATTAATTTGTAGACAAACTGGAATTAAAGCCAGACTAAGTCAGTGGCACTGATGGAACTATCCAAGCAGAAGATACACCTCCTTCAAATGTTGATATTTGGTTGCGTTGACAACTAAACACAATTCAATATCACTTTTGCAATGCATTAAATAACCTATTAACTTGTCGACAAATTAACAAATTATATGTTGGATTCACGTCTCCAACTAAACCAAAAATAAAAGTTAAAGAATAGGATTAAGCCAGTGCCTCAGATGAAACTATCCAAGCATTGGATACATCTCCTTTAAGTTTTAAAATTTGGTTGCATTGTCAATTCGATAATACTTTTGTAATACAGTAAATAGCCTAAAGGTAAGGCTATCTTACAAATGTAACAGTTTTTATTCAACCTTAAAATTAGTAACCGATCCATGGCCACATGGAGCTTACTGTAACTATAAAAGTATTATTATGTAATCATAGAAAGTGTGTATGTTCAAGATAGCATGCAAAGGTCGCTGGTCTGTGGGTTTTTCAGGATATAAATATCTGTGCAGAATCTCGAACATCATTGATCACTTGCACTATGTACTGTGAATGTAATCTCAACTGCAATCCAGGTAATTTTGGTATGCTATTAGATGAAGCACATTAAGTTATTGTATAAATACAAAATATCTCCCATTTGAACTTTGTTGTGCTTTTAAATGGTTTAAAGTGCATTGATAACACATTTAGATGACAACAAAACCAAAAATCTGATATTGTTTTTCCATTGGAATTTGGTTGTGCTAACACATTGGGAATTCAACAAACTTCAGGCTGTCTTTTTGAGTGGGTGAATAAAGGTTGAAATCTCATCGGTCAACATCTCAACCAAAGATTACCCACATTTCCACTGTGAAATGACATGGTGTGCCCAGTGGGAGGCCTTGGTTAGCAAACATGTTACATTAGCAGCAAACTTTGTATCAAACGATGAGTTTGTCTGGGAGAAATGGCCGGAAAGAGGCACATCATAGATTCACCTAATTATACCAACCAGAGAGATACAGTATTGTAGGCTACAGGCCTACCTTTTCAGCAGGCATGGCTACACTAGGAAACATATCTTTATCCTAGAGGGTTAGGTTCAGTCTGTCCAAAGAACTACAGCACAGGAGGCACCAATCAAAGTTGGAATCGATGATCTGGAGTCATCATAGCCAAGCATATTTGAACTCTAAATGAGATGCTATGTTTTCTCGTCTGTCTGTTCCTAGTGATGAATGGGGGTGAAAATGTGTTGCCTGAACACTGATTAGTCTTCATGCTAAAATGTTGGCTGCATTGGCTCTGAAGTATACTTTATAGAGTCTAAGGTTTCACAGTGCTCCCTGCCAGGGAAACACAGAGAGAGGGAGACAGAGGTGGAAAAGAATAACTTAATTTGTTCCTCATGCTGCTGAATGTGTATTCAGTCTATTCACCAAAAGCACATTCAGACCAAAGTCAACAACTCTTAAAATACATTGTGGAACAGTAACAGTCAAGCTGGGATGCAGACACACTCTCAATAAACTTCCTAGGATTTATTTCTCTTTTGATATTGCATAGACTACAATCGTACACATTAAAACCTGACTTCCATGAAGGACTGAGTAAGATCTATAGCATGAATGATACAGTCTGAGAGTCTGAGATTGCCCTGTCCAATGGTGATCTCTTCTTCATGATCTTCTATGACTTTTTTTTCATTTCACGTTCCCTCTGAAACACTGACTACAACCCCATCTGTGTGTCTGTCTGTCTGTGTTTCTGTAGTTTCTTCCAAGGAGTTGGTGGAGATCTGCTGTGAGACTGGGGAGAAGTGGGCCTCAGCGAACGGCCACTGCAGCAACATGGAGCTCCCCAGAGAGGATAGACACTCCATCTGTCGGTAAGCCCATGGAGACACACTGGACACAAGTACTAGGATGCCCAATTCCTGTGTAGTAATTCCTCATTGGTAGGGACCTGAGTTTTTCCTGGTCATGCTCAGGGTCCTACTTAGCTACAGAACGTCTTATAAATGTCAGCTTTACTGCTTTCACTATGCCAATGAGGGATGGCCTGTCTGCCAAGTTTGTTTCTGCTTCAGCCAACTTGTCGTTGATGGCAATGCAACTATGCATTAATTTAGTTCATTCTAATTTGTGTACTTTTTTAGCGTACTTAAAATATGATCATCTAATAAATGTATTCTTAGGTGGGCCCATGTCATTATTGTATAGCATGATTCAATGAAAGTTAGTAGTATTTGTCGTTGATGTTTTGAATATGAAGGGAATGATATGACTTTCTATCTTCAATTTGATTACCAGTGCCAATATCAAAACCAAATATTTTACAGGCCCTCTCATAATCTTTCGAAAATGACATTATATTGCACAGCATACTAGTGTGAATGTTTGCCTTAATAGACTTCCAATTTGGTTCCATAACAATTCCAGACAATGCTGGTTTTGGCCAGAGGTAGGCACAGCTAGCCAACCCACCATTAGTCTAGGACCACAGTTAGGCCTAGGTACAGTCAAAACACTGCCTCACATTCTAACATCTCTCCTGTGTTTCTCTCTTTCTCTGCCAGGACGGCTCAGAAACAGTGCTGTCTGGGCTCTCTGAAGGAGAGTCGCTGTTTCTCTGGTATGACTGCAGCCAGAGAAGGAACTGTGTGTGAGGTGGACAACAATGACGAGTGTGGAGCCGATTCCTACAAGGTAAAGGTGCTTCCCATGGTTCAGTTGGTTGTTTGCTGGTGCTACATCAGAGTTGTGGGTTTGATTCCCACATAGGCCACATTACATACAGTGCCTTGCAAAAGTAGTCATCCCCCTTGGCGTTTTTCCTATTTTGTTGCATTACAACCTGTAATTTAAATGGATTTTTATTTGAATTTCATATAATGGACATACACTAAATAGTCCAAATTGGTGAAGTGAAATGAAAAAAAATAACTTGTTTCATAAAATTATAAAAAATGAATAACGGAAAAGTGGTGTGTGCATATGTATTCACCCCCTTTGCTATGAAGCCCCTAAATAAGATCTGGTACAACCAATTACCTTCAGAAGTCACATAATTAGTTAAATAAAGTCCACCTGTGTGCAATCTAAGTGTCACATGATCTGTCACATGATCTCCGAATATATACCTGTTCTGAAAGGCCCCAGAGCCTGCAACACCACTAAGCAAGGGGCACCACCAAGCAAGCGGCACCATGAAGACCAAGGAGCTCTCCAAACAGGTCAGGGACAAAGTTGTGGAGAAGTACAGATCAGGGTTGGGTTATAAAAAAATATCAGAAACTTTGAACATGCAACGGAGCACCATTAAATCCATTATTTAAAAAATTGAAAGAATATGGCACCACAACAAACCTGCCAAGAGAGGGCCGCCCACCAAAACTCACAGACCAGGCAAGGAGGGCATTAATCAGAGAGGCAACAAAAAGACCAAAGATAACCCTGAAGGAGCTGCAAAGCTCCACAGCGGAGATTGGAGTATATGTCCATAGGACCACTTTAAGCCGTACACTCCACAGAGCTGGGCTTTACGGTAGAGTGGGCAGAAAAAAGCCATTGCTTAAAGAAAAAATAAGCAAACACGTGGGAGAGACTCCCCAAACATATGGAAGAAGGTACTCTGGTCAGATGAGACTAAAATTGAGCTATTTGGCCATCAAGGAAGACGCTATGTCTGGCGCAAACCCAACACCTCTCATCACCCCGAGAACACCATCCCCACAGTGAAGCATGGTGGTGGCAGCATCATGCTGTGGGGATGTTTTTCATCGGCAGGGACTGGGAAACTGGTCAGAATTGAAGGAATGATGGATGGCGCTAAATATAGGGAAATTCTTTTTCAGTCTTCCAGAGATTTGAGACTGGGACAGAGGTTCACCTTCCAGCAGGACAATGACCCTAAGCATACTGCTAAAGCAACACTTGAGTGGTTTAAGGGGAAACATTTAAATGTCTTGGAATGGCCTAGTCAAAGCCCAGACCTCAATCCAACTGATAATCTGTGGTATGACTTAAAGATTGCTGTACACCAGCAGAACCCATCCAACTTGAAGGAGCTGGAGCAGTTTTGCCTTGAAGAATGGGCAAAAATCCCAGTGGCTAGATGTGCCAAGCTTATAGAGACATACCCCAAGAGACTTGCAGCTGTAATTGCTGCAAAAGGTGGCTCTACAAAGTTTTGACTTTGGGGTGTGGGGGGAGGGTGTGGGTTGTCTTATCTCTCGTTTGTTTCACACATTTTTTTATTTTGCATCTTCAAAATGGTAGGCATGTTGTGTAAATCAAATGATACAAACCCTCAAAAAATCAATTTTAATTCCAGGTTGTAAGGCAACAAAATAGGAAAAATGCCAAGGGGGGTGAATACTTTCGCAAGCCACTGTATAGTGAGTAATGTTCTGTTGTTCTTGCCACAACCAACTCCTTGAAAAAGATGCAATGCTGTGCACATGACTCCTACTTCTGTTTTAACACTGGATATATGTGCTTGGATTTGGATGAAATAATTTGTTAAATGTCCAGATATTCTAATGTGACCCTGTTTCCTGAACTGTTCAACGAGCTGACCGAATGTACACTGTCAGTCCCCAGAATGATTTAAGGTTAAACATAGCCTACCTGGATTGAATTTAAATCAAACCAAATATCTCTACAAGACATGAATAGCCACAGTTTCAATGTATAGTACAGAGACAACTTTAAAAGTAGTTAAAAGATAACCTCCCTGCAGATTTCGACTGGCCCTAGTTATTGCCAGTGAAGACCACACCAATCAGGAGGACCATTTAGAATCCCTCTGTGATTCAATTACCTCTCATTCAATTTAGACAATTTAGAGAGGAAGGACCATGTTTGTGGCCAAGGTTCCCACAGCTTTATGGTTCACAGTCATGAAACGAGGTTGCAGTACTGCAGGAGATGTCTCATACCTTTTTCACCATCCTCTCTAAATCAATAGCTTGTACTCGCTGGTATTTTGGAAACAGCAATGATACTGTATTTAATATTTCTGGGAAATGTATAGCTATGTAGGCCAAGGTCTGTTATGGTTATCAGTGAGAGTAAAATCGTTGTGATGTAGTTTGGAGTAGAAGCGTATTAGCCCATATTTCCTGAACCATTAATCTGCCATCATACCTGTGTTCCAGGAAGTACCCAGAGCGCCCAAAAGAAGGGGCCATTATATAATCAAGGCCTTGGTGTAATGTTAAATATTGTTTTTTACCACCCCACCATGGGCTCTACATAACTCAAGTCGTATAACACTTCTGCACAGCCACACTATATCCTGATGGTCACTATTTCAGTTTTATGTTTCACTCTCCCCCATGTAGCCTGAACGATATCCTGCTGAGGGCTGAGAGGGAGGGAAGATAGAGGGTTGAAATGAGGGAGAGAGGTGGGGATAGATGTGAAAGAGGAACTCTGAGTTCTGAGTTTTATATGAAACTCCTTAAACATAGCATACAGTATATTGTTTGACCGTACAGTCTTCTTCCAGTCAGGCACACTTGATATGGTACACACGGTAGTCTGATGTTGAATCTGTCCACCATATAGGAGTGTTGTAGCTGCTGCTCTCTGGGGCTGAGGTTCCGTAGCGAGGGCCACCGCTGTGAGGCTCACAAGTACCTGGGTTACCCCTGCAGCCACGTCTTCCTCACCTGCTGTGAGGGAGAGGAGGGGAGGGCAGGGGAGGAGGGACAGGGAGGAGAGGGAGACGGCTGGGACACGCTCAAAGAGAGACCCGCACTGGACCCCACTGCAGTGGCAAAAAGAGGTAGAGTCTTGCAGACACGCACGCACACACTACACACACCACTGCACTCTCAAGGGGTAGTGTAACACACCAGTGTACTGCCAAAGAAAGGCACAAACGAGAGCCTCTTTACCTCTCCTTACTAAAGAGAGGCTTTGTAGAGGACTCTTCCCACTTTGTGCACCACACTGCCCTACCAGAGTGAAGGTAGGTTATTACTATACTGTACAATATTTTACAAGTGATAGAGTTCCTGTTCTGTATTCTCTTGTATCCAACTGCCTTGGTTCATCTGCTTTACTTGACTCTATTATACTGTACAACATAGAGGTAAGGCTATTAGTGACAGTCCTCTCTCCTTGCTCTGTAGTGTCAGACAGCCCGTTCCCTAAAGAGGCCTTCTCCATCGGGGAGGAGGAGGAGCAGGAGAGGGAGAACACGGTGGAGGGCCCTCCGGAGGTGGAGGATGTAGATGAGTGCCAGGTGTACCAGAGGACACTGTGCCACCACAGGTGTATCAACACCCCTGGCTCCTTCAGGTGTGCCTGTTACCCTGGCTATGTGCTGCAGCAGGACACGGCCAGCTGTGTACCAGGTAAAGGAAAACTGCTCGTAGGTTGTTAGAATATGTCAGACCATGCACCTTACAGTACTCCACTATACTGTATGTGAAAGATCACTTCGCTAATAGCCTGGGTGTCTGACTGTTTCGGCATTCAATAACGGCACACAGTTGCCTTAATTGGCAAGACGACGGCAAGTTGGAGAAAGTGGAAACAGATTGGCACCCCTAAAGTATATAACAGTTATGTAAATGTAAGTCCATAAAACCACTGAGAGAGGGCTGATTCTGGAGTGTAGTACCTTTGTGACAGGTACGTTGTGCCAAATAGATAGATGCTGTACCTGTATATCGTTAACGTCTCATACTGTTTTGATAAAGCCTCTTGTCACAGTTATTATAACAGTAGCCTACATGCATTTAGATAAGTAAAGAAAGTATTTCCAGGTATTTCCAACCTGCTGTACTGTAGGCTACTGTAAGTGTGCCATACCTTTAATGGGGCTTTCACCAGCACAAGCCTGTCTCAACAGGAATCTGATGTGAGACCTACTTTACAGAAAATGACAGTTAGTCCCAATAATAAAAACAGGTTTGTCTGCAGACCATGCCTTTTCCTGTCGTACCCCAACTCTCTCGCTTTCTGAGGGAACTTTCATCTGTGCTCTGTTGCTGTCTAGCCTCATATCTGTGGATGAATTGAAGGCATTTCACAGATTTCTCCTTATCCGCAAAGATAGGATGACTCTGGGTGGTTTGTTGGTTATACTGTTTAATTAGTATTTTCCGTGATGAGAATAGTCCTGTTTTCACAGAGACGGTGGATGAAGAGAACAGACTGAGAGAGGATGACAGGCCAGAGGTTGAGTCTACCTCCACCGTACCCCCCACCACTCCAACCCCTGTAAACCCATGTGAGGGTGAGTAGAACCTGACTGTAGGCCAGGGTGGTGCCTATCTACTGTAAACCTGGCAGACCCCAATGTCTACTGTGTTTTCATATGTTCAAATCAGTGATTAGTTTTGATAGGAGAACCCAAATGCATGTCTGGAACCATTAGGGAACAGCCTATTAGGTAGGAAACAGTCATTAGACAGCCATCCGGTCCCTTAAGAGACCCCAAGGCCCGTAAGGTTTTCAGTTATGCACCCTTCTATTGTGATTCATGTCACATTCCTTCACATTACCGTTTTTTCCTCAATACCATTCGATACCATTCCATTAATTCCGTTCCAGCTATTACCATGAGCCCGTCCTTCCCAATTAAGGTTCCACCAACCTCCTGTGGTTTAAATGTCACATACAAGTATACAGATTGCATCGAAGGCCATGAAGCTCCTGTGTGTATTGAGAAGTCTCCAGCTATCCCTGTGTAGTCCAGCATATTATATCTAGTGGGGAGGTCTCCTCAGGGTGTTTGTTTGCCTCCATAACTCAAGGGTGGGGTCCGGTCCCAGCGGGCCACAGGAGGAAATACAATACGAACAGGTCAGGGGTCAAAGTGGAAACAGGAAATGAGTGAATAGGGATACAGAAAATCACACCAAGGTTATCTAACACACACACGCAAGGCCAGGGACTTGCCCACTCTGACTTATGTCACCCTGACTACTGTTGTGTTTTGGTGTGATGTTGTGCCCCTCTGAGCAGGAAATAGTCCCTGTATGCAACAGTGCTCCCCAGTGGCCAGAAGGCCTCACTGCTCCTGTTTCCCAGGGTTCTCTCTGATGGCTGACAGGCAATCCTGTGACGGTAAGGGACACACACACACACACACACACACGCACACACACACACACACACTAATCCCCTTTTTTTCACAATGACACTGGAGGAGGAGACGCTCGGCTGCAGACAAACAGAACCTTATATTCAGAGGCAGGCTCCACTATGGGATTAAATGAGTTTCTATCTATGCGATCTCATACTGTACCTACACTACTACACGTCACACACGTCTACTGGTTGAGATCTCCCTGAGCAAATCAAATCAACACACAATATGGGATTGTGTGGTTGTATGGTTCAGTGGCGGTCGGTGCCGTTTAAGATGAGGGAGGACGATTTTTCTATTTTTATGAGCATGGCCTTATTTCTATTGCAGCATATTGGATGACTGTCATTCATATTCCATTCACCCAGTTCAATGTAACAGCGGTTTAGGCTACTACATGATACTCAAATTTTCCCTATACCCATCATGAGGTTGCTACAACCTTGCCATGGAATGAAAGTTTACAACGTAGGTGCACACAGGTCGAGAGAAAAAGTTGAGGTGACAGACAGTGACACATTCAATACCGCCTTGCACACTCTTGCCTGCATCTAGCTGATCTAGGGTGTAATCATTAGTCCAACAGTTGCAAATTAGAGTTTCTATTGGACAAATTCAGGTATGTTTATCCCAGTTTCGTTCCGTTTAAGAAACGTTTTTCAACAGAATCGGCAGAATGAATACACCCTTGATCACGCGTAAACACAGTTCACTGTCATAGCAGCCACGTTGTGTTCCTTCTCGAATCTATGCGCTTTCCTCCTCTCACCGTTTCCCTTCGCTTGTGGACTTCAATGCACAACACATCAGCTGTATGTGACAAGGCAAAAAAAACTTTACAAACCATATCATAACCGCTACACACATCCCACATCGTTGTTACCATATTAGGTAAAGTAACGTCATAGTCAACATAGCTAATATAACTAATGCATTAGTAAACCCACTACAATCATGCATTAACGTTACACTGTACAGTCAGTAAGCAGTTTAGCACTTACACCGTCGGGCCCCGGTGGCAATACATTAGTAAAATCAAAGCTTACTTTGACTTGGAAGAGTTCCAGTGTTGTGTTGGATAGTCATAGCCAGCTAGCTAACATAGCATCTCTCTGTTTGAGCAGGGTAATTGAGTAGGCTAAACTAGCTAGCTGCATTTGCTAGCTCAATAAGTGAAACTGTAAAAAAATGACTATCTCTCTTTCTTGCTTCTTCTTCATTTTGGAAGAAATGTATTTGTTCAAAACTGTTCAACTATTGTCTTTCTCTCTCTTTGAGTCAACTACTCACAACATTTTATGCACTGCAGTGCTAGCTAGTTGTAGCTTATGCTTTCAGTACTAAATTCATTCTCTGATCCTTTGATTGGGTGGACAACATGTCAGTTCATGCTGCAAGAGTTCTGATAGGTTGGAGGACGTCCTCCGAAAGTTGTCATAATTACTGTGTAAGTCTATGGAAGGGGGTGAGAACCATGAGCCTCCTAGGTTTTGTATTGAAGTCAATGTACGCAGAGGAGGATGGAAGCTAGCTGTCCTCCAGCTACACCATGGTGCTACCCTACAGAGTGCTGTTGAGGCTACTGTAGAACTTCATTGCAAAAAAGAAAGTGAGTTTTAGTCAATTATTTGGGGATGTAAATGTATTTAGTATAGTTTCATCTAAAAAGGATAACTTTTTTAATGTTTTACCATTTTTATTTTTATGAAATTCACTGAGGAAGATGGTTGTCGTGACGTGCCTTTCATTATTGTGATGACTATTATTTACTGAATAATTACCTACTATGTTTAATTGTTACTAGATTAAATTAATCATGTAACAATTAACTCATTAGAAATGTGGGGCACCACGGGAAAAGTTGTTTAACGAGTTACCGTTTCCCGAATTAACTCTAAAGGTATCTTGATATCTCTTATCATTTAACAGTAATTTATTAATCATTTACCTCATATCAGTCTCATTGTGAAAGTCGTAGACTTTTTAATTCTGCACGAACCCGGGTCTTACTGATCATTCCGTACCACACAAATTTAATTATTTATTTACTAACTAATTAAAAATGATAACACAAGATACAAACACATACACGGTATAGGTAAGGATTAGAAACTAACTAACACAATATGACACTTGTTACAAAAGATAACGATTTAAAGAGAGAGAGAGTGAGCGAGAGAAAACACTTGGATACACATGGACCTATACTCCTAGTAATCCTAATAATTTGCCATGTACTGCCGCCCGTTTGGTAAGAAGTAATGCATGTATTTACGTGTTTGTCTTCGTTGTCTCTGTTGGACCCAGGCCTTCGTGGGAAGGGTCGATTGGGCCTTCTCTTTTCGGATGGCCTTTTAGATGTAAGGTTCAGATGTAAGGCTCAGATTGTCCACAAGAGGTCACAATGTCCTTCTTCTTAGTCGTCTGTTTACTTTCACTCGTTCTGGAAGTGGTCTTCTGAGGACGGCTAATCAGCTGTGTCGATGATCCCCTGTGTGGTGATGAGAGCAGTGCAGTAGACGATGGTTTGAAGAGAGTAACATGATGGTCCCACTTAAATTCACCTTCTTAGATACAGTACTTAGAACAGCTACTCAGCCGTAACATTGATTGTTAGTGGAGGCAACTTTGTCGTCTTCACTTCGTGTTGATTTTCAGGGTCGGGACCAATATGGACAACAGCTGCAGCTTGAGGTCCGTCTAGTCTGATCTGATAATTCTTATCGCAGTCTTTTATGCACTCTGGTAAAGAGGGGCGTTTCCGTCATACTGACACGCTCTCTGAGCTCCCTCGGGCGTGGCTAGTTACGAGGCAAAAGTATTATCATCACTATGATCTTGTTAGAAAGCTAAAATCACATTCCTATATTCACGAAAACATTGTCTTCCTCCTTGATATTTTCTACCCAATGTAAAGGATGTATACCTGATGTACACAGTGTAAAAGCTCTTCAAGTCACAATGTTTTCATATAATGCCTTTATACCATTTTTAATGACATTACAAAATAGACATACATTTTACATATTCCATTTCTCATCATTCCCAACATTTGGAGGTTGAAATATATTGTCCCAATGTTCATTGTTGGATGTTGAGGTTTTTGGGCGGCGAAAGTCTCTGAAACAAAGGACATTCCTTTCACCGTACTACAGGGCCAGAGATAGATGATGTGTCAAGACCGGCACAGCCCCCCCCCCCCCGTGGGTAAGAGGGTCTGGTTGTTGTCGACCATTGTCTTGGCTGATATGAGGCCTTTGATCCTCACCCAGGGGGAGTCATGACATGGTCCTCCACTGGTATGGTTGTGTGGTTGTATGGTCGTGTGGTTGTATGGTTCTTATGATGAAGCTGATTAGTGAGCTACAGTATCTGTTTAAGTCGTCTCGTAGAATGCATACGTTATGTCACACTGTGTTAGAGATTGCTCTGATTCCACATTAAAGGGATAAGCCATCTCTTCTTGCAGACTAAGACTTCCTGCTTGATGGCGGTGGACTGTTCTGTTGTGACATGGTGAATGGTGGTGCAGTGTGTTATCGATCTCTCCCCAATCCCTTCTCTCTGTGGAGGCCAAGGCCAGGGCCATGCAGACTGCTTAATCTAGCTGGGACTGGCACTGTGTTGCACTGAGAATTACACATGACTAGAGGTGACTATAGGGGTTATTCCAATGTGCTTACTTTCTCTCTGTTCTCTCTCACTCTCTCGTTCTCTCTCTCTCCCTCTTCCTCTTTCCCCCCCTCACTCTCTTTCCACACAGATATCAATGAGTGTATGATGTCCACCCGTACCTGTCAGATGAACGAGCGCTGTGTGAACACGGCTGGGAGTTTTGAGTGTCAGCGTCAGATCACCTGTCCTCTGGGTTACCAGATCAGCAACGATGTCTGTGAAGGTACTGTAGCTGCAATTTGTAGCAGCGCCCAAAGCATTCACTCTCCGGTAGGCCCATGTATAGTTGTAACTTGTAGCAACACAACAACTGTGCATTACCTTGACCTTTCACAATGTGATAGGCAGCTCCCAACCTTTCACAATTGTTTAGTTTTACAGTCATAGTTGCCAGCCTTGGGAGTGACTATGAGTCAAAGGTTTGGAGCTGCCTATCAGATCTGGAACCATTCATCATGTAAGCTACAATGCAGTTATAACACAATTTCGCAACTGACCACCAAACAAGTGTTTTTGATACTGAACGTGATTACAGACTAGATAATAGCATTATGTTGTAGTTTCGTTTTTTTTGCCTGCATACCCTCTGTCTCTGTACGAAGAACTCACTTGACTTGTGTTTATGTTGGTTGAGGCCACTGCTCCATTGTCAAAGGAAACCTCAGAGCGTTCTTCATTATTTCCATAACCCACACATGGAAGGGGATGCTAACGCCGGGCTCTTACACACAGCCGGTGTGCTCTGAGATAGATCTGTGAGATGAGCAGGTTGTTAAAGTCCTGTTGGTGAGCACTGAAGGATGAGTCTCAATGGGCTCTGGTGGCGGCTTCAACGTAAATTAAACTCATACAGCGGTGAACCAAATGAGCATTAAACTTCCCAATGGAACTTTCCAATGGGCTCATAACAGCTGCCACTTCAGACGGCTGGTTGGAGTTTGGTGTGTTTCTACTCCCCTTTGAATTCCCTGCCCATTACTTCCTACACATCGACCAAACTCCACTCTGGACTGAAGTCCCCTCCCCTCCAGCATCTTACAAAGAGAGCAACTTCCTCAAACCAGGAGCAAAATTCTCTCCTCATTGCTTACTCCAGGAGTTGATTGCCTTCCCCAATTTCTTAGCCAATAATTGCAGTCCCTGCTTGGGGAGAATGAACTCCCTGGCCTCTGTGAGCTCATCGAGCCAGCTCCCTTCTTGATTTGTTGTGAGCCAAATACCTTCCTACAGTATTGCTTTGACTGGGATTGAACACCCTGCCAATCTCTCACATGTTTATCCCTAGCCACTGTCTCTCTCTGTCTCAGTGTGTCTGGGTCTGTCAGACCTGTTCTAGCCTTATCAGGCATGTGTCAGGGCCGGGATGGTCTTAATAAGCTAGTTAAGCCCTGCCCTACCCAGGGGACATGCTGGGGCTTTAGCGTGGCACATACTGTATCATTTCCCTACAGGGATCATGGAGCCTCACGCACGCATACAGTACATGTGGTTTCACGCACAGAGTAGGACACACACTTGGTTGCTTGCTGCATGCACACACACACACATACACACACACACACACACACACACACACACACACACATATATATATACACACACACACACACACACATGCACACACACAGTCTTGTATAACTAACCTTGTTGGACACAATTCAGTCCCATTCAAAATCCTATTTTCCCTAACCCCTAAACCTAACCCTAACCCTTACCCTAACCTTAACCCTAACCCAATAACCTAACCTTAACCCTAAACCTAACCCTAGCTCCTAACCCTAACCCTAAAACTAACCCTAGCTCCTAACCCTAACCCTAAACCTAATTCTAACCCTAACACTAATTCTAACCTTAACCCTAAACCCCCTAGAAATAGCTTTTGACCTTGTGGGGACTAAAAAAAGGTCCCCCAGTTGGTCAAATTTTTGTTTGTTTACTATTCTTGTGGGGACTTCTGGTAAAGTTAAATACATCCACACACACACACACACACACACACACACACACACACACACACACACACACACACACACACACACACACACACACACACACAAAGTTGGCTCTTTAAGTCCTGTTTATGACAGATGTGATTTCCCTACAGTGATGAGGCTCTGTACAGCAGCAGATATGTCAGGATGATTGACAGCTGGGGAATCCCAGTGTAGACAGGTGGAGGAGCTGCAGCACAGAGCTGGGTCGTTCCACGAAATGGGTGGTCCCTTTTATATTTTAAGTAGAAATTGTGCACCAATATTGCACCAATATTGAATTTTAAAAGCCTATTATATTAAATGAAGTGCCCTTTATTATAGACCCCATGGATAATTGAATAAAGACTTGCTAAAGGGCCAAAATGCAGCATGTCCCGCCGTTTCACCTCTAGGAAGATTTTAACCCACTTAACCCCAACATCATTCACCATCATTGTAAAGCCCTAGTTATTTTGTTGCTTTGACAATCATTTCTGAAGATTATTATTTATTTCATGTTGTTAGTGATTCATTTACATCTGTCCCTCATTTTAAGGTCAACCCTGCTACGTGAACTGAATTTTTTTCTTCAAAAGAAACATTGAACGTCTAATAGTCAAATCATAGTGTAAAAGCAGGTGAGCTGGTTATACTCTTCTTGGCCATTTCTGGTGTTTTGTGGTGGAAAACTGAGCGGATCGAGCATAACACGTCAACCCTGTTACCCATAGATAGACATGCTAGAAATGTTTTAACAATTTCATTTGTTTTGTGAAGCTTGCATTTAATTGCCACTCCCTGTTGCACACAACAAGCTTCCATTTCCTCTGTCACAAGGGAATATGTCTGATTAAGATGAAGTCGTCAACCCTGAGAACACTAGAGAACAGGAAGACTAATGCACATCACTATTGTCTGCCGGGCTGATTTAATAGAGATAGTCGCTCTGGATAAGAGCGTCTGCTAAATGACGTAAATGTAAATGTAATAATTCCTCATGTAGAAATAAAAAGCTCTACCTGCTGTGGAACTACTGCAATGAGGATGATTGGTGGTGGGAACCTTCCTAGGATCCTCTCCGAAGTTGGAAAATGAACCATTTTATTGTTGATGGTTTCCTTAAAGGGGAGGAAGAGTGTTTGAATAAATCTATGTGAAATTATTTATCTGGCACTCTATCTCAAAGCCACTCGATCTCAAAGCCACAGTGACACAGTGACACCCAGTGGTTACAGTAGACATAACAATAACAGGCTTGCAACGTATAAGTCGTTTTGTTTCTCTTCTAAGCAACTCAATGGATTACAAACTGACAATAGTTCACCAACCAAAAAATGTGTCATATATTAGGTTTTATTTCTAGCCTACATCCTGTTTATAATGACTGTCTCTGTCCACAGATATTGACGAGTGTGTTCAGGGGACTCATAACTGTGGGCCAGGCTTTGAATGTGTGAACACTGAGGGCTCGTTCAGGTGTAACGCCAAACCTCACTGCTCCATGGGCTTCACACAGGACACACATGGGAATTGCATCGGTAAGAAGGGCTGTCCGGACCGACTGGGTGGGCTAGGCCTGGGCAGACCTGGGCCACTGTTAACAAGTGTAATAGTATGCACAAAACAATATGAACATAACGATAGTAGTGTGTCAATATGAATGTAATGGTTTACCCAGTCCAGATCAGGTACAGAGGGGTTAAATGCCACACAGATAGTGAGGTTTAATCCAACATCCAGCAGTTCAGATCAGGTAAAGAGGGGTTAAATGCCACACAGGTAGTGAGGTTTAAACCAACACCCAGCAGACCAGACCAGGTACAGAGGGGTTAAATGCCACACAGGCAGGGGATTAGAGGGGAGCACAGCAGGCTGCAGTGGGGCGGATGAAAGCCAACCCTCCTCCTCCAGTCAGTACATTCTGATGCTGAGGAATGAGCCTGAGGGACAGGAACTGGGGCATGTCTAGGCAGTTCTGAACCACTGTAAAACAGTGTAAAATGCACAGTTAGAAGATTAGAAAATAGAGTTACACACACACGCACCAAAATGATCCCAGGGAATGGAAGTGTCTGCTGTGTGTCTGCCTCTGAGTAACACAGTGTGACTAAATGGCTGACAATCTCTCTCACTCTCTTTGTCCCCTCTTTCTCCCTGTCCTCCGGTGTTCCTCTGTTCTTCCTTTTCTATCCTCCCTTCTCAAACTGCCCCTCCACACACCCACATCCCCTGTTCCCCCCTCCCCCTATGTGACCGATCCTCCCTCTTTCCTTCCTCCATCACCCCCCTCTCCATCCATCAGACATAGATGAATGTGGTGTAGTGGGCCAACCCTGCAGTCCTGGCTTTAACTGTATCAACACAGTGGGATCCTACAGCTGCCAGAGGAAGATCATCATGTGTAACCGTGGTTACCACGCAAGCCCTGATGGAGCCAGGTGCATAGGTAGGAGTAGTAAACAGATCTGTGGTTTTCATTTTCATGGTCACCATCAACAAGATCTCTCCTCTCTTCCTCTCGCCTCGCTTCCTCTCTCCCTCACTTCCTGTGTCCAGATTTGGATGAGTGTCAGAGCGCTCTGCATCGCTGTGGGGAGGGACAGATCTGCCACAACCTGCCCGGCTCCTACCGCTGTGACTGCCAGACGGGCTACCAGTACGACATGTTCAGGAAGATGTGTGTGGGTAGGTACTTTATGGCCTACTGACCTCAAGCAAAAAGAAGTTCCCGCTTTTCACTTGCTCATTGAAATGAAATCTTCGTCAGAATAGTCCTGGATGGTTTTGGTAGGATGCTTGCAATATGGATTAACATGTTCAGATGTTCTTCTGTCTCTATCTCTCTATCTTAATTTGAGAAGTAGAATATAGTCCTCTCTCTCTCTCCGAGCACCCCCACCCCACCTTCATACTGTTCCTGTAACATACCGGGGTATATGGTATTACCAGCAGTGCACACAAGGGCCACTATTTCTTTGCAAATGTAAAAAATAACACAAAAATACAATCCAGGAGGGGATTGATTGTCTCTGCTGTATATGGTATACTGCCCATGCCTGTTTTGTTCCTCTCCTGGTCTTCTCTGTATTGTGTGAGAGTTGCTGCAGTTAGTCTCCCAGGCAGCTCACTTCTGCTGCAGTCTTATCTCCTGCTGCTCTGCTCTTTTCCTCTGGGCTGCAGTCAGCCAGCCAGTCAGTCAGCCAGCCAGCCAGCCAGCCAGTCAGCCAGCCAACCAGCCAGCCAGCCAGCCAGCCAGCCAGCCAACCAGTCAGCCAACCAGCCAGCCAACCAGCCAGTCAGCCAACCAGTCAGCCAGCCAGCCAGCCAGCCAGCCAGCCAGTCAGCCAACCAGCCAGCCAGCCAGTCAGCCAACCAGTCAGCCAGCCAGCCAGCCAGCCAGCCAGCCAGCCAGCCAGCCAGCCAGTCAGCCAGCCAGTCAGCCAGCCAGCCAGCCAGTCAGCCAGCCAGCCAGCCAGCCAGTCAGCCAGTCAGCCAGCCAGCCAGTCAGCCAGCCAGCCAGTCAGCCAGCCAGCCAGCCAGCCAGTCAGCCAGCCAGTCAGCCAGCCAGTCAGGCAGCCAGCCAGCCAGCCAGCCAGTCAGCCAACCAGTCAGTCAGCCAGCCAGCCAGCCAGCCTCTGCAGAGAACAGTGTGCTGATTCACTGGGTTGTGACTTCAATAATAATGGACTCCAGTGGAATGTTTAGACTATCAGCAGGCAGCATTTCACACCCCTATTCACACACACTAAGGAGGTGTACGAACACATACATACATTTTGTATACACACTTTCTCTCTCTCACACACACATTCTCTCTCTCTCTCTCTCTCTCTCTCTCACACACACACACACACACACACACACACACACACACACACACATACACACACACTCACAATCTCCCTCCACTCTCGTCAGATGTGAATGAGTGTTGGCGCTTCCCCGGCCGCCTGTGTGCCCAGACCTGTGAGAACACCCCGGGATCCTATCAGTGCTCCTGCACCGCCGGCTTCAGCTTATCCGGCGATGGCAAGAACTGTGAAGGTGAGTGTGTGTGTGTCCTGTTACATTCCCAGTAGGACAGAGAAGGCTTTTGTTCCCCCTGTCACACCTCTAGAGGACTGTGTGATTGGACTGATAGTCTAAAGCCAGTAGTGGCTGTTGGTGGAGAGATATAGAGACATAAACATATTGCATTCTGTGACGTCATGGACATCATGACATTGTTTCAAGAGTTACTTTGAAATGGTACAGCAACGGTCTTCTTCCATCTTTGAATGTCTTACAGATGTGAATGAGTGTCTAACCAACCCCTGCAGTCAGGAGTGTGCCAACATCTACGGCTCCTACCAGTGTTACTGCAGACAAGGCTACTACCTGAGGGAAGATGGACAAACCTGTGAGGACATTGATGAGTGTGCCCAGAGCATTGGCCACCTGTGTTCCTTTAAGTGTGTGAACGTCCCAGGGAGCTACCAGTGTGCCTGTCCTGACTATGGCTACACAATGTCTCCCAACGGACGCTCCTGCAGAGGTGAGGAAACACTGATACACACATGACATACACCTAATACATACACACATTACCGCTGAGCTGACTATGGTTTGGGTTACAGACATAGATGAGTGTGCCATCGGGGCCCATAACTGCTCATTGGCTGAGACCTGCTACAACATCCAGGGAGGCTTCCGCTGTCTGTCCTTCGACTGTCCACAGAACTACCGCAAATCCTCTGATACGTAAGTTACTGTATCTCAACTCATCGGTTATCCCAGGACTCCTTGGAACAGAGTTGAACTACAGTTGAATTGAAGACTTTTAAGCTTCTGTGTTGTTGGAAAAGCAAAAAAAATGGCATTTTCAACTGCGTTTTCATGTTGCCCTCTGGGGCTGGTCAACTGTGTTCTCTTGATTTCCTCAAAGTTCAAAGATCTTTTGAGGTCTTTCTCCAATCTAGTGGAGTGTATGCGGGAAGGAACAATGTTTCCCTTGAGGGTAATGTGTCAGGCTGGGTAATCTGATCAAAGCTGTGAAACAGAAAGGCCACAGTGGACGGAGGCCATGATACATCAGCTAGGAGTCGGAAGATCTGTCTGGAATCACACTATTGAGTTTATGGCTTCATCTCTCTTCTATTTCTCTTTGGTCCTATTTTGAAATGACCTGGACAAACAGTCATGTTTTGCCTATGAGATTCTGACCCTTTGACCGCTATTATTTGATGTGTTGATTTCATGACTCTGACTCTCTGACTCGTGGTTTTACTATACGCATTCCTTCTTTTTTAATATTGTTTTTCATTATAGTGATTATGTGTGATTCTGACTCTCATTGGCTGGTCCTCTAGGCGCTGTGAACGACTGAGCTGCCCCAACTTCCTGGACTGTCAAAACTCTCCTCTGAGGATCACCTACTACCACCTGAGCTTCCAGACCAACATTGTCATCCCCGCACAGATCTTCCGCATTGGCCCCTCCCCTGCCTACTCCGGGGACAACGTCATCATCAGCGTCACCCAGGGCAACGAGGAGAACTACTTTAGCACGCAGAAGCTGAACGCCTACACAGGCGCAGTGTACCTGCACAGGCAGGTACGTGAGCCCCGGGACTTCCTGATCGACGTGGAGATGAAGCTGTGGAGACAGGGCACCTTCACTACGTTCCTGGCCAGGCTCTACGTCTTCATCACGGCTAACTCACTCTAACAGACTGGCCCCCAGCCTCCCCCTACTCCTACCCATCCTTGTCCCCCCCCCCCACTCTCCCCCTAATGGACAGCCAGTTCCCATCTGACCTCCTAGCCCTACCCCTCAATGGACAGTATGAGTTTTGACAATAAGTCAGTCAACTTCAATAATCATACCAGTTGCCCAATTTTATAACACACTGATGATTAGGTTTGCAAAATCCCTGGAATTTTCTATAAATTCCCTGGTGTTCCCGAAATCCCAGTTGGAGGATTCCCGGAATCAGGAGGGAATAAGATGGAAATCTGGAATTTCGGAAATCCGAATTCAAACCAGGATTTCTGGAAAACCAGGGAATTTATAGAAAGTTCCAGGGATTTTAGAACCCTACTGGTAATAGCAAAAGTAGTTTTGCACTGTAAAAATAAATATGTTTCAACTTTTAAAAAAGAAGTGACCTGGCTGCCTTAGAATTGGTAATGTCAACTCAGTAGTTGAAGATGAGTTGACAAAATGTAATATGAGTGACATTAGTTGATTTAACTTGATTTTAAGTCAGTGGGCTAGAGGTAACACTCGTTTTTACATCCTAAAGCAGGGGTAGGCAACTAGATTCAGCCGCAGGCCGATTTTTGTCGGAGCGGATGGTCGGGGGGCCGTAACATAATTATAACAATTTGTACACTGCAAATTGACCACAACTAAGCCCAAAAAGAGATTGTATTTGAAAAGAACAATAATTTCCATACCTTGATTACATTGAGACATGATCACATATGTCTCTTTTCTTTCGTGGAAATACTTGGGAATAGATTTCCTAAATGTATTTTTTTTACTAAATCACTTGTGGGCCTGTTGCTAAAACAGGTTGTGTTGTCAGTCAAAAAGTTACTGTATCAGTGCCTCACCCCAAATTATCATTTTGTCTTTATTTTCTATCTCCCTTAAGCTGCTGTTCCCTTCTATCCTCTTGAATAATTTTGTACCACTATGCTAATTTAATATCACAGTATATTATGACATGTATTTGTACCTCTGTATTATTCAGACACATTATGCCTGGATGTATCATATTTCTGCTGGTTTCGTAAGCTGCAAATATTTTTGGGTAAAAACTAAAACTACACAAACTGTTTGATGTTCCGTGTCTATATAACCAATAACAGTATCCATATCCGGCGAAAAGATTCAAATGAAATACCAGGCACATTTTTTTACACTTAAAATCCAATTTATGAAAAGTAATCAATTCAATGTACTTAAAAGTAAACCAAATTACTGCTACTCCTATCAATGTTCACACAGTACAAGTGAATCCAGACATGAATTTTCAACTTGTGTTAGACTTGCAGGGTGAAGTGGTTACACTATGTCAGAACATGTCATACTGCAAATATACATGTATATTTACATACCTTTTCACACCTCCCTAGTGAGATCACCACCGTGAGAGAGCCCTTCATTTATACAATCCACCCACAATATAAAGACACGTTTTACAATGACTAATACAAACAACCTAATATTATAGTGTGAAATGCCTGTAATAAAAACATATAATGATCTTAACGTATAATAATATAATGAATATATGACGCAGATTATGTTAAAACTTGTTTCTTCTCCCACTGCCACTTTTTGACAGAGCAACATCTCCATCTACAGGATATAGTGTGCTTTACACAGTCTATAGTCATACACCAGTGACGCATGGCTGGAATTCAATCAAACTCACAATGGCAATGTTTAGTGTCTGTTGACAAACTGCTGCCCACATACACTACGTGGGACAGTAGTAGGTTTTCATAGAATCCAAATTCATTCTGTGAATTAGTTTGAACATGGCACAGAGCTACTGTGTTAATACCACAATGCAGGTTTGATTCGATTGAGCCCATAGCTACTGAAATGTTTCCCAACCACGTTACTTGCCAGTGGGATCTTGTTTTTTTACATTTTGGTTTTATCTGAAGGTCAGAAAGAATGCAGAACTTCACATCAATTCTACGGAATGTGGGACTAATATCATTAGAATCTCTGAATGTCAACTTTTTTTAAATGGAGTGTATAAAAAATATTAGATGCCCTCCCTGTTTTCATATGAGCTTCAGTTTGCACTGAGGTCATCTGCTCCTCTAGCCCTGGGCTCTGAGGACCTCCCTTACCATTGTAAACACGGAAAGGGTGTGAGTGGCTCCTTGACAACTCTATTAATGTATATTACACATCCAAACAGAGACGTTTGCCAGTTATCTGCTCACTAGAATGAGTTATATTTCCAAAGGTCATTTCAACAAAATAATCTAAATTACATTTTGTTTTCCACTCTCCCTAGTCTAATTTTAGTCATGAGGCCTTCTCTTGGCTCTGAGAGCAAATGGGATAGCAATTATGAGGCATATGCTTCATAGCTAAACTGTGTATTCCACACAGGGGAGATACTGAGCTATAGTGAGGTAAGATAACTAGCACTGTGTGTACCTGTGTCGTTTTGTAGCCTAGTACACAGAACAAAACACTAACAAATGTCAACATAGACAAATAGTAATGTACATACAGTGGGGAAAATAAGTATTTAGTCAGCCACCAATTGTGCAAGTTCTCCCACTTAAAAAGATGAGAGAGGCCTGTAATTTTCATCATAGGTACACGTCAACTATGACAGACAAAATGAGAAAAAAATTTCCAGAAAATCACATTGTAGGATTTTTAATGAATTTATTTGCAAATTATGGTGGAAAATAAGTATTTGGTCACCTACAAACAAGCAAGATTTCTGGCTGTCACAGACCTGTAACTTCTTCTTTACGAGGCTCCTCTGTCCTCCACTCGTTACCTGTATTAATGGCACCTGTTTGAACTTGTTATCAGTATAAAAGACACCTGCCCACAACCTCAAACAGTCACACTCCAAACTCCACTATGGCCAAGACCAAAGAGCTGTCAAAGGACACCAGAAACAAAATTGTAGACCTGCACCAGGCTGGGAAGACTGAATCTGCAATAGGTAAGCAGCTTGGTTTGAAGAAATCAACTGTGGGAGCAATTATTAGGAAATGGAAGACATACAAGACCACTGATAATCTCCCTCGATCTGGGGCTCCACGCAAGATCTCACCCCGTGGGGTCAAAATGATCACAAGAACGGTGAGCAAAAATCCCAGAACCACACGGGGGGACCTAGTGAATGACCTGCAGAGAGCTGGGACCAAAGTAACAAAGACTACCATCAGTAACACACTACGCCGCCAGGGACTCAAATCCTGCAGTGCCAGACGTGTCCCCCTGCTTAAGCCAGTACATGTCCAGGCCCGTCTGAAGTTTGCTAGAGTGCATTTGGATGATCCAGAAGAGGATTGGGAGAATGTCATATGGTCAGATGAAACCAAAATAGAACTTTTTGGTAAAAACTCAACTTGTCGTGTTTGGAGGACAAAGAATGCTGAGTTGCATCCAAAGAACACCATACCTACTGTGAAGCATGGGGGTGGAAACATCATGCTTTGGGGCTGTTTTTCTGCAAAGGGACCAGGACGACTGATCCGTGTAAAGGAAAGAATGAATGGGGCCATGTATCGTGAGATTTTGAGTGAAAACCTCCTTCCATCAGCAAGGGCATTGAAGATGAAACGTGGCTGGGTCTTTCAGCATGACAATGATCCCAAACACACCGCCCGGGCAACGAAGGAGTGGCTTCGTAAGAAGCATTTCAAGGTCCTGGAGTGGCCTAGCCATTCTC
This sequence comes from Coregonus lavaretus, assembly GCF_964263955.1. Lineage (NCBI taxonomy): Eukaryota > Metazoa > Chordata > Actinopteri > Salmoniformes > Salmonidae > Coregonus > Coregonus lavaretus. The sequence goes on along the minus strand of NC_140007.1, from coordinate 7,948,454 downwards.
CAGATCTCAACCCCATAGAAAATCTTTGGAGGGAGTTGAAAGTCCGTGTTGCCCAGCGACAGCCCCAAAACATCACTGCTCTAGAGGAGATCTGCATGGAGGAATGGGCCAAAATACCAGCAACAGTGTGTGAAAACCTTGTGAAGACTTACAGAAAACGTTTGAACTGTGTCATTGCCAACAAAGGGTATATAACAAAGTATTGAGAAACTTTTGATATTGACCAAATACTTATTTTCCACCATAATTTGCAAATAAATTCATTAAAAATCCTACAATGTGATTTTCTGGATTTTTTTTTCTCATTTTGTCTTTCATAGTTGACGTGTACCTATGATGAAAATTACAGGCCTCTCTCATCTTCTTAAGTGGGAGAACTTGCACAATTGGTGGCTGACTAAATACTTTTTTTCCCCACTGTACATGATGACTATGCTATCATACTGACATTCTTTCTCGTATAAAATTGTTTAACACAAGATAAGAAGTGGCCAAGCAGTTTTAGCTATAGTGACCAACCCTACAGTACACTACATGGGTGTGTTGGGCAGCTCTTCCCTCCACATTTATTAGAGTCAATGGCAAGCACTTCCTGCCATTGAGGTGCCATCCGACACGTACTTATGAGTGCACTGGCCTTGATCGATGGTCCTTTTCCACAATTAGCTTTATCTGCTGCTCTAGATTGGCTTGTGTTGTGTTTCAGGGACTCAGTGAATCACACATCCCAGAGAGGGGAAGTTAGGAGACATGCGGATATAATGGTTTCAAAGGACCGTCACAGGAAGTTATGAGACGAAGGGAGAGGAACAAGAGAAAGTTCTAGGATAGATCATGTGGAGACATTAAGCCAATGAAAATGATACCAGGTCAGAAGGCCAGTAGTGTTTTGGCATTTGTGTTTCAGGGGAGGCCTTGACAGTGTTTATAATCAAACAAGGCAGCATCAAATTAATGTTAATGAGACAGTTTGAAATTCCATTCGTTTGGAACGAACCTGATGGAATCTTTAGCCTTATATACTGTAATCCCAATTGGCTCACCCCCCCTCCTCTCCCCTGTAACTATTCCCCAGGTGGTTGCTGTAAATGAGAATGTGTTCTCAGTCAACTCACCTGGTCAAATAAGGGTTAAATATATATTTTTTAAACTAAACACATTCCTTACACTATTCAGACGCCACCTCAGCATCCTTGTCCTAACATTACGATGAGCAGAAATATGATGACCAAAATCGAATGTGATTCTTTCAGAAGCTTAGGCCTACCTCCCAAGTGTAGAGAGATCTCTCTTGGGTGAATTGGATCAAGTAAATGCAGATAGTTTGTTTTCTCAGACTGTACATAAGCACTGTGTCAAGCTGTAGGTACAAGTGAAGATTGAGGGTGTTTATTAGTTTATACTGTACTTTACATTAATATCACTATCTATGGTCTGTGAGGAGGGGATGTGTGTATGTGTGTGTGTGTGGGGGGGGGGGGGGGGGGGTTGTTGCAGACACGGTTGTCTTTGATAGCTCAGGTGGTCACCACCTGAGGGGGAAAGAGTGTTAATGGGCATTCTCAGCTCCAGACAAGCACAGGCTAGTGCACCCTCTCCTCTGGCTGCCTTACACTGAGGGTAGTATGCATCATTAGAGACACTGGAGTTACTGACTACACAGAGTTCTGGTGCTCAGGCCGACCCCGTCACTAGCGCAGTTGTCACACACACACACACACACACACACACACACACAGAGAGAGAGAGAGAGAGAGAGAGAGAGAGAGAGAGAGAGAGAGAGAAGAGAGAGAGAGAGAGAGAGAGAGAGAGAGAGAGAGAGAGAGAGAGAGAGAGAGAGAGGAATTTGCATGAGGTAAGGTATGTGAGAGTACCTGTCACACCGGGACTCCTGTGTGTGTGCTGTTATCTCTACCCCTCTCTCTGATCACAAAGAACTGGACTGTATCAAATAACAAATAGGGTAATAGCTCCACTTACCCTTCTGGTGGGCCAAATACTATTCATTGTCGTAGTTCTTACATCTCTATCCAAACTGGGGTGATTTGGGACAAGGGGTAGAAGTGCTGAGCGATTAGTGCTTTTTCAGGACAGTTATAAAAAAAACAAATTAAACATTAAATTCATTATGAAATAATGACATTAAAATGGTTTTGAGCTTTTTAATGGAAATTCCAAAGCCCAAAATAGCGATCAATAAATTGCCAAAACATTTAAAACATCCCATTGTCTCTGTCAGGTCCACATCAACAGAAAGAGGAAATTACTATGAAATAATACAATATTTTAGTTGTGTATATTACTTCGTTTTTATTTGATGACGTAATTATTTTTCATTCCTTAAAATCATCATCTCATCTCTGCTCAGGCAGTAGCAGCCAGCCAGCCAGACAACCATCTAACATTATCTCTGTGCTCCGCCATACTGTACTGTCTTTGAGTCATCCTATTTAGCTAGGCTAGTAGCCTAAGTATGCTGCAGAGCTCTCTGCCTAAATCATTTTACTAGTTCTTTAAAGTACGTAAGGCATACTTTCAAGACTGCTTATTACCAACTACTACATCTATCAATTGGGTAGCGCTACCTCACAAACTGTCTCTATCCCTCTGGTCATTGGGTTGTGTACATTCCTCTCGTACGTCTGTGTATAGGCTATACTGCTCTGTCCAAGCTGGGAAGAACAGGCGTAATGAATTATGGTCATTGTAGTTAATTAGCACATTTCTGCGCTAAACTAGGTTGAATATTTGACTAATGAAAACGACAACTCCCTTCAGCCCAGTGTCCCACAAAGTTCTTGACTTATGCCACTTTCAGGTGCTATCGGAAACGCGTAACCTCCGAGTTCAAATTAATGTAAGTTATTTGCGTAGAGCTTCCTATTTGTTGATTCTGATACCTCCTAAGTGGGAACCTCAGGATCCAACTCTTCTGCCTAAGTTAGCAAGTCGGAAATTTCGGCGTTTCCTAGTTCCGACTAGCACATTAATTTATTTTGTGAATGATTTGTTTTCTCACTAAAGAAACGGCGCGTTGAGCTCACAAAAAAACTAAATGGAATTGAAGTAATTGAACCGCCGTTAGTCAATTAGTTGTTTAATAACGAAAGAAGAAAATAAGATGTTTCATCACTCAGCACTAGGGGGTAGTGGACAAGGGCAGAGGGAAGGGAACAAGAGAGCAAGTGAATGAGCAAGGGAGCATATTGGAATCCACCCCAGGGCTTTAATTAGACATGAAAAGGTGTGTTCATCACTGGAGAGGCCTGACCTGCAGGAATTTCAGCCCAATGCTCCCTGGGTGGGGAGATTTACTGCAGTCCTAATCACAGGTCTACACCTTTGCAGGCCCTCTGTTCAATACGAGGCAAGCTGGAGATGAAGAGTTTCTTTGTTAACTGCCATTTTGACAGTGTGCAATGCCAGACATCTGTGGCATGTGTGACTTTTGAATCTTCACCATTGACAAATTTCATGCAGAGTAGATTGTTTAGTTTAATTAGTAATGGCAATATTTCATGAAATGTGTTTCATTATTGATTTACAGTAAATAGCTAATTACATTTTATTCTCTTGCATTGAGATAGAAATTACAACTCCATACACAGTATATACATAAATCAAATAAAACTACTTATTAAATGCTTACTTTGAGGCATACATTTAGAATGTAATTCATGTTGTGTTATCTAACACTTGATAAATGACAGATATTACTCAATTTACCCACTTATTCAAACTGCACCATACTAGTTCAAACCAAGAGTAAACTGTTTTTGGGGGTTAGTAAGTGTTGAGACAACAGTGTGAACTGCTATCACTTACTTGTGTTTGCTATTTTCTTTTGTATATAATATATAAAACATGTAATTGAGCATCTAGTGATAGCAATACATCTGATTTAACATGCAGTCCCACAGTAAATGGGTAAAAACAGGCCTCCTTTGGATAGTTGGTAAAATGGTACATTTCAGAATCTGAATTTTACAAGATGCAGCAGGTACTGTAATGCTTTCAAGGCTGTCTGCATACCAGGGTGACCGCAGAGCAGTCTAACTATTACTCTCTTCATCTCTCCCCCCTCCGGCTCTCCCTCTGCGTCTTCCTTCAACAACACAAAAACATCTTCGGGATGTGTAGATTTGTTTGTGTTTAAGCCCAAAGCAACGTCTGTTTATGGCAGTTAACAGTCTTCCAATTAGAGAGTGTTCAGAGAGAATGAACATTGAGTTCTGAAAGAAGCGTCTTTTACATCTCTAGCGTCAAGAAGCAGTGGTTCCCAACTTCGGTCCTCGAGTACACCCGACAGTACACATTTTGATTGTAGCCCCGTACAAGCACACCTGATTCAGCTTGTCAACTAATCATCAAGCCCTCAATGAGTTGAATCAAGTATGTTTGTCCAGGGCTGCAACAAAAATGTGTGCTGTTGGGGTTACTTGGGCTGGAGTTGGGAACCATTGGTCTAGAGCAGAGTTTCCCAAACTTGGTTCTGGGGCCCTCCCTGGGTGCACATTTTGGACACCAGGATGGACATAACCTACAGATCTCATACATTACCTGAGCAGCTGTAGGGTTGGATTCATTTGCAGGCATTACAAACAAATGTAAACATTCCCACTTGCTGTTGTTCTTGTCTCTGTCATAAGTTTACTGGTCTGTTAGAGAGATTGATGCCTGTGTGTTTATCTATCCTCTCTCTGAGTGACTGGCGTATTCATAAACACAAACAGCAATCAGCATAAATCTTTTACACAATACGCTTGAAGAAATATTATTCTAAAGACGAGCCTGATTCCTTGTTATTTCTATCTAATTATATAACTTGTCACTGATGCACGCTCTTATGACTCAAACCAAACACGCCCAGATAATGGTCTTGTTTGAGGGGGAAATTTCCCTAACTCTTCACATTAACTTATCTACCCAATAGCCTGTGGAGATGTATGGACGCCCGTCTACAGCCTAGAGGATCCACAACCTCTGTTTTGGAAAAGAAGATCTCATCAGACTGGTACAGTGTCACTGTGTAGGCATGATGGAGGATATGTTCTGAGGCCTGTCAGTACCTCAGCAGTCTGGCATGGGTCAGCAACGTCACATGGATGTCTCGAGACTTTGAATTTAGGTCATGGATTGTGTTAAGTATTGTCAAATATTATGTTTATGCCATAATGCCCACATAACCGATAATCTGATTTAAGGCAATAGACAGCACTCATTCACAGTAATTTAACTGTAGTGTACATGTCCTTTATGTTTCCTCTGTTACAGTTTAACTGTTGCTTAATTTAACTATGTGGCCTTGTGGTTAGGGTGTCTGCCCTGAGATTGGAAGGTTGTGAGTTCAATCCCAGGCCAAGTCATACCAAAGACTAAAAATGGAACCTGGAAATCAGCATTAAGGAGATAGATTGGGGGTAAGGCCCTGTGATAGACTAGCGGCCTGTCCAGGGGGTGTACTTGTATATCAAGCTACTACTTACTAACTAATTGAACTATACAAAAAGTAAGGCATGTCAAACAGGTACAGCGACCTGGGAATAGAGAGTGAGACATTAGTTACTTGGCAACACACTATACTCTCTTTATCTTCCTTAAAATCCCTTTACAGGTGCACATATCCTTTTTCCTCTTTCGTAACGTCTGAGATCCCCAGAGATTGGAAAGCTGCCGCGGTCATCCCCCTCTTCAAAAGGGTGACACTCTTGATCCAAACTGTTACAGACCTATATCCATCCTGCCCTGCCTTTCGAAAGTATTTGAAAGCCAAGTCAACAAACAGATCACCGACCATTTCGAATCCCACCGTACCTTCTCCGCTATGCAATCCGGTTTCCGAGCTGGTCATGGGTGCACCTCAGCCATGCTCAAGGTCCTAAACTATATTATAACCGCGATCGATAATAGACAGCACTGTGCAGCCGTCTTCATCGACCTGGCCAAGGCTTTCAACTCTGTCAACCACCGCATTCTTATTGGCAGACTAAATAGCCTTGGTTTCTCAAATGACTGCCTCGCCTGGTTCACCAACTACTTCTCAGATAGAGTTCAATGTGTCAAATCGGAGGGCCTGTTGTCTGGGCCTATGGCAGTCTCTATGGGGGTGCCACAGTGATCAATTCTTGGGCCGACTCTTTTCTCTGTGTATATCAATGATGTCGCTCTTACTGCTGGTGTCTCTCAGATCCACCTCTACGCAGACGACACCATTTTGTATACATCTGGCCCTACATTGGACACTGTGTTAAAAAACCTCCAAACGAGCTTCAATGCCATACAACACTACTTCCGTAACCTCCAACTGCTCTTAAACACTAGTAAAACTAAATGCATGCTCTTCAATCGAACGCTGCTGGCACCCGCCCACCCGACTAGAATCACTACTCTCGACGGGTCTAACCTAGAGTATGTGGACAACTACAAATACCTAGCTGTCTGGTTAGACTGTAAACTCTCCTTCCAGACTCACATTAAGCATCTCCAATCCAAAGTTAAATCTAGAATCGGCTACCTATTTCGCAACAAAGCCTCCTTCACTCATGCTGCCAAACATGCCCTCGTAAAACTGACTATCCTACCGATCCTTGACTTCGGCGATGTCATTTACAAAATAGCCTCCAACACTCTACTCAGCAAATTGGATGTAGTCTATCACAGTGCCATCCGTTTTGTCACCAAAGACCCATATACTACCCACCACTGTGACCTGTACGCTCTTGTTGGCTGGTCCTCACTACATATTCGTCGCCAAACCCACTGGCTCCAGGCCATCTATAAATCACTGCTATGCAAATCACCGCCTTATCTTAGCTCATTGGTCACCATAGCAACATCCACCCGTTGTATGCGCTCCAGCAGGTATATCTCACTGGTCATCCCCAAAGCCAACACCTCCTTTGGCCGCCATTCCTTCCAGTTCTCTGCTGCTAATGACTGGAACGAACTGCAAAAATCTCTGAAGCTGGAGACTCTTATCTCCCTCACTAACTTTAAGCATCAGTTGTCAAAGCATCTTACCGATCACTGCACCTGTACACAGCCCTTCTGAAATTAGCCCACTCAACTACCTCATCCCCATATTGTTATTTATTTTGCTAATTTGCACCCCAGTATCTCTATTTGCACATCATCTCTTGCACATCTATCATTCCAGTGTTAATACTAATTGTAATTATTTTGCACTATGGCCTATTTATTGCCTTACCTCCATAACTTGCTACATTTGCACACACTGTATATAAATTTTCTGTGGTATTTTTGACTTTATGTTTTGTTTTACCCCATATGTAACTCTGTGTTGTTGTTTTTATCGCACTGCTTTGCTTTATCTTGGCCAGGTCGCAGTTGTAAATGAGAACTTGTTCTCAACTGGCTTACCTGGTTAAATAAAGGTTAAATAAATAAAAAAAATATAAAAAAATATCCCATAACCTTAGTATAAAAGCTGTTTTTACCACTCTAAAACTGACCAAGCCTGGACCTGCCAGTTAAAATATGAAGACTATGTCAGTTCTGTTGGTGTCTCTGGGTCGCATGTTCAGAATGATAGCCATGAAGAGTGAAAGACATCATTCCCCAGGTGTCCTACTTTATGTAGACAGCCAGAGTAGGGTGGATGAAGAGCAGATTGACAGGCTGGGAACTGAAGCTGAGGGTGACCCTGGTTCTGAGCTGACGGGACAGACTGCGATCTGGGCTGAGCTGAGGGCATCGGAGAGACATGATTGTGGAGCAGGGAGTGGAGCTGAGGTTCACGGAGACCAGAGTGACAGCTGCTGAGAGCCACGTGAACCAAGTTAAGAGAGAGATTGAAGGTGAGCTGAGAAAAGAGACATGTTTATGTAGTATATACAGTATGTACACTGAGTGGACAAAACATTAAGTACACCTTCCTAATATTGAATTGCACCCCCCCTTTAGCCCTCAGAACTTCCTCAATTCGTCAGGGCATGGACTCTACAAGGTGTCGAAAGTGTTCCACAGGGATGCTGGCCCATGTTAACTCCAATGCTTCCCACAGTTGTGTCAAGTTGGCTGGATGTCCTTTGGGTGGAGGGCCATTCTTGATACACACAGGAAAGTGTTGAGCGTGAAAAACCCAGCAGTGTTGCTGTTCTTGACACACTCAAACCGGTGCGCCTGGCACCTACTACCATATCACGTTCAAAGGCACTTCAATATTTTGTCTTGCCCATTCACCCTCTGAATGGCACAAATACACAATCCATGTCTCAATTGTCTCAAGGCTTAAACATCCTACTTTAACCTGTCTCCTCCCCTTCATCTACATTGATTGAAGTGGATTTAACAAAATACATCAATTAGGGATTATAGCTTTCACCTGGATTCACCTGGTCATGGAAAGAGCAGGTGCTCCTAAAGTTTTGTACAGTCAATGTATATGCACTTTAGCAGTTGCTTTTATCCAAAGCGACTTACAATAGTGTGCTCATACATTTTTGTATGGGTGAATTTAGATTAGTTTAGATTTATCCATCTCTTGTGGACCGACTACGTAACATATTCAAGCATCTGACGCAATTGCGTAATATTTTGGTTCTGGGTGTCCGAGATTAGAATAACAGTAACAACAATATCTTGTTCTTGTCATTTCAGCTCAAGCAGACAAGCTGATGGACATAGAGGCCAAGATGGCAGCTGCTGAGAACCACGTGGAAAAACTGCAGACAGAGAATGAAGGTAATTCATGATACATTAGATTAGATAATCAGGCAACAGTAGAATGAGCATTTATTTGTAATCTTATATTAACCATATTTTAATACATTTGTCATTTTAGCACGAGCTGACAGACATGGGAGCCAGAATGAAAGCTGCTGAAAGTTGGGTGGAGGAACTGCAGAGGGTGAATGAGGTAAACAATGTCAATCAAATACAAAACAGATACAACTAACCACAAGAAACATGTACATTTCTAATTAGATTTTTTGCAAAAGCACAAATGATGTTTGGCCATCTCAATGCTGGCTGTGATACATTAAGAGGACCACAATGGAAATAAGCCTACGGCCTTTATTGTGTTTTTATCTTCAAACATTTTAATGAATGTATTGTTGTCTCCTCCTGGAGAAACCAAATACTTTTAATTATCAAATAAATCAAACATTTAAGCAGACAGTCTTATCCAGATCGACTTACAGGAGCAATTAGGGTTACGTGACATGCTCAAGGGCACATTGACAGATTTTTCATCTAGTCGGCTCTGGGATTTGAAGCAGCGCCCTTTCAATTACCTCTCGGTTACCTGCTGTTGACAATAAATGAATTCCTGTTTTCTTTAGTCCAAGCAGCGGAGCTGCGTTCAATGAGAGAAAATGTGAATACCACAGAGAGCCAGGTAGAGGAACTCAAAGTAACTGTCCAGTGAAAATCTCACTTTTAAAAGTTCATACTCTGTTAACACATACCCAAATAATTTTGTTGACTCGTCTTATACTCATATTTGTGGCCAAAGCATAAATTGGAGAAAAAACACTTCTAAAACCCCACCTCAAACTTGTATCTCAAACAGACTGTTTGAATGCTTGCTGTTTCCTCATAGTGGATGATGTCATCCTCCTGAGGAAGATGAGCTGGCCAATCAGTGGTCTACTCTCATGAATATTTTTAATGACCGGTATAAACCCACACCATTGTGTTGTTGGGGTACACCCACACCATTCCAACACAGAAAAGCTGCTTTATAACATACTTAATTACCATTTTTGGGAAGGAAAATGATTTCACTCATATTGTAATTAATTATAGGTCATATTTCATAGAAATCTGGAAACACTGTACAGTTACTTGAAGACAGACAGTGACAGTAAGTAAACTCACATGGATATAACATGTTTTCTTCTCTCTTAGTTTTGGGAGATTATAACTTGACTAATTGCTCTGCTATAAATGTAATTTCAGCTCAAACTGCAGAGCTGGGTGTCACTAAGGTCAAGCTAAACTCTGTGGAGGCCAGATTTACAGCCTGTGAGAGCCAAGTGGATGAACTTGAGAGAGAGAAGGAAGGTAAAATGCAGACTGGGGAGTAAGCCATGTGCAGTGCAGTGATTAAGCAATCATGGGAGTTCAGGGCTAAAAAACAGTTTATTACTTGGTTTTAGCACAAGCTGAGAGGTCTGTCTGTCAGGTCAAACATCAAATAGAATCAGGTGGCTGAACAGAAGACTGTGGTGGTGAGGCTGGAATCATCAGTAGAGGCTTAATGTCTGATGGTAAATTATGATTGCGCTGGAAAGTGTGTGAATGGTGAGTGTGTGAGCATAAAAAGTGTAAGAGTGATAGGGGGGGCTGTGTTTTTGCATATGTGTGTGTATGTGTGTACATGTGTGTTGATTCGAATTTCTTTGAAAACCAACTTGTGTTGCAGGAGGGAAGGTGGCATTCTCTGCTTCACTTTTGGTATCTGGTCACAGAAACACAGGACCTCATGACTATGAAACCAAACTGATCTACAGAAACGCCTTCACAAACATTGGCAATCATTACAACTCAGGCACAGGTACGGTATTTATGTTTTATTTGTGGGTGGGGGTTCTAATTCAATCTTGTTCTGTTCCCATTATACTCTACATAATTGTCTAGTTTTCTGCTAACACTTGGTAACAACAATGCCCACAGAAAAATGCCAATTGCCTAAACTGCATTTAATGTCAATTTAATGCTTTTGTGTGAATTCTTATTTCCCCAACATCCAATGACAGCCACTGATACTCCTTGGTTTAATGGACTGACTTTTCTCTTTCGAAAACACTTGACTTCACAGCACCAGTGAGAGGGGTTTACTATTTCAGATTTATCGGCCATTTTGTGACTGAAAGAATGATGGCATTAAGGTTGTTTAAGAATGACCAACCCATTGTGATTAAAGGTGATCGTGCCTTCCTAAAGATGTTGAGGATAGTGCGTCCAATGGTGTTGTTCTGCATTTAGGAGTGGGATATGTGGTGTCAATGAGGCTTATGCTTGGAACCCACATATGGGATGACCAATATCAAAGAACCACCTTCAGTAGCTTCCAATTGGAGAAGATTGTAGTACAGAGAAGAAAATTGCACAGTGTCACACTATAAAGTTGATGATACAAAAGCACAGCATGAAAACTTTGATTCAATCAAATCAAAGAGCCACATAATTTGTTTTATTGAATTAGAGTTCTGTTACTTGGATTGGGTGTGTTATGTGAATCAATAGTTTGAGCAGAACCACAATATTTCTGTAATAAATCTGGTATTTCAATCTGCAAAAGTTGTTGTCTCCTTAGTAGCGTACTGTTCTGTTACAGTCATGGTATTCTACATCTTACATTTTTATTCTGACATTCAATGGGAACATCATTATTGCTTTATTGCTATTAGGTTGAGAAAAATGGCAATGAACAAAATGGCCAGCCTAGCATTGTGCAGGTAGGCTACTATTTACCTACTCACTCTGTACCTGTTTCAGTGAGCATAAGGTCAAGTCTCAAACACTGCCCTTTAACAAAGGGACACTTTGGTTGAGGCGGGCATATTACGTTATGAAAAAACCCCAACAAATTCCTCAGATAAAAGAGGAGGAAAAATGACATCTCATGAATGTGATCATTGTTTCCTTCCCTTTGGTGTTTCACATCATAAATCTCTCGGAATGCAGCTGCATCACCGTTTGAGCTTTGACTCAAATCCATTCAGACGCTTTGTTGTGCAGTATGGACACACACACACTCTGCACACTGCCTTCTTTATCAGTCATCTACTACGGCCCCGATAACCATGGTGAACACCAAAAAGAGACGTGCAAGTATTCCAGGTCCCTCCATTCACTGCCAGTGGCCGTGGTTACAACAGGTTAAGTTGAGAAGTAGCATTTAGTCTCTCCCCCCCTCTCTGCTATCTCCCATAGCGAAGACTGCTTTGTGCATGTCTGTATCTCGGTGACGATGAATGATGTGAGCTAAGATCTCCACAGAGATTTCAACATGGTGTCAAAGCATGCACTCACTGTATTTGTGTCACATGCCAAGTTATCATACTGACAGATTGGTTAAGGACATAGTAGCATATCTACAGTGGGTTGCGAAAGTATTCACCCCCCTTGGCGTTTTTCCTATTTTGTTGCATTACAACCTGTAATTTAAATGGATTTTTATTTGGATTTCATGTAATGGACATACACAAAATAGTCCAAATTGGTGAAGTGAAATGAAAAATATAACTTGTTTCAAAAAATTCCAAAAAATAAATAACGGAAAAGTGGTGCATGCATATGTATTCACCCCCTTTGCTATGAAGCCCAACAATAAGATCTGGTGCAACCAATTACCTTCAAAGTCACATAATTAGTTAAATAAAGTCCACTTGTGTGCAATCTAAGTGTCACATGATCTGTCACATGATCTCAGTATATATACACCTGTTCTGAAAGGCCCCAGAGTCTGCAACACCACAAAAGTATTCACCACCCTTGGCATTTTTCCTATTTTGTTGCCTTACAACCTGGAATTAAAATAGATTTTTGGGGGGGTTTGTATCATTTGATTTACACAACATGCCTACCATTTTGAAGATGCAAAATATGTTTTATTGTGAAACAAAAAAAAAAACAGAACTTGAGCATGCATAACTATTCACCCCCACCCAAAGGCAATACTTTGTAGAGCCACCTTTTGCAGCAATTACAGCTGCAAGTCTCTTGGGGTATGTCTCCATAAGCTTGGCACATCTAGCCACTGGGATTTTTGCCCATTCTTCAAGGCAAAACTGCTCCAGCTCCTTCAAGTTGGATGGGTTCCGCTGGTGTACAGCAATCTTTAAGTCATACCACAGATTCTCAATTGGATGGAGGTCTGGGCTTTGACTAGGCCATTCCAAGACATTTAAATGTTTCCCCTTAAACCACTCAAGTGTTGCTTTAGCAGTATGCTTAGGGTCATTTTTTCTGGCCACTCTTCCGTAAAGCCCAGCTCTGTGGAGTGTACGGCTTAAAGTGGTCCTATGGACAGCTACTCCGATCTCTGCTGTGGAGCTTTGCAGCTCCTTCAGGGTTATCTTTGGTCTCTTTGTTGCCTCTCTGATTAATGCCCTCCTTGCCTGGTCCGTGAGATTTGGTGGGTGGCCCTCTCTTGGCAGGTTTGTTGTGGTGCCATATTCTTAATTTTTTTTAAATAATGGATTTAATGGTGCTCCGTGGGATGTTCAAAGTTTCTGATATTTTTTTATAACCCAACCCTGATCTGTACTTCTCCACAACTTTGTCCCTGACCTGTTTGGAGAGCTCCTTGGTCTTCACGGTGCCGCTTGCTTGGTGGTGCCTCTTGCTTAGTGGTGTTGCAGACTCTGGGGCCTTTCAGAACAGGTGTATATATACACCTGCAAGGCACTGTACTTCCTCAAAGTATGATAGGCACTGTTTTAAGATGTACGATAAACAACAGAAACAGACTTTTCTAATGCTGAAAGTCCTACTACAAACAATGATGCTTTACAGTCAGTAGGCCTACAACAATTCCTTCTCATACAGTATGGAAAATAAAAAAGGCAGGCCTAAGTGTTTATGGAAAGCGCCTGCAGTGCCAGGGAGAAGCGGTGGCTCCTTTGAATGTGCTGAGAAGTTTAGATACTACCACCAGCTACAACAAGAGAGAGAGTTCTGCTTTGCTGCACCGAGGCTGATTAAACAGCTGCCATTGTGAAAGAGACCGCCATATCTTCTCTGACAACCCACGGCTGTGTGAAATGAATGCACCTTTCTTGCTTCCCACTCCTCTCACTTCACGCTCACTCCTCTCACTTCACGCTCACTCTCCGGTTGGAAAAATGTTTTCATAATTGCATTTAATTCTACGTAGCGTGTCCCCATTATGCAACTTTAGAGGGTTTGGATAGGGAGTTTCAAGACACTTGAGACCAGGGACGGCCTGTTCAATAGGGCGATATGGGCGACGCACTGCCAAACGGGAAAAGGAAGGGATTTTTTTTCTAATCAATTATATCACGGCAACAGTAGTTATCAGTGTTGTAATCTGATCTGACTGCCACTAAATGTCAAATCAGGCTAAAGTCGTGCTTCAAATGGCCCCGCCCGTTTTTGGGCGATTTCAGTCAGGTTGAAAATCGCCCAGAAGTCTCTCATAGCCTGTCATGTAAAATCTATTTTTTTCAAATTTCAAAGCTTTCAATACATTCTCTATGGGTGTCTGTGGGCTTGCACTTACGCGCTTTCGTCATACGTGACGTAACCATGAACGTAACTAAGCAAATAGCGGCTAGCAGCGTCTCTGTTGCGACCTGCAGTGTGGCGTTATTTTATGTTTTTAATTTGTACACTTAGTGGCGTTATTTTATGTTTTTAATTTGTACACTTAGTTTACAAACATTCTGCCAACCATGGATTTCCAGTGGTGGGTTTTGGACTGATCTTGTTGATCGTGTACATACCCGCTACGAACGGACTAAATAATGAAAACGTTGCTGGCAGCGGAATCCAATACAGCTGGGAGACTTGGCTGGATGACAGAGTCCCGGACAGAGAAGTGGAGCCGGCCGGCTTCACCCTGGTCGGAGCGGACCTCGATCTGACAGTCACAGGGAAAATCGATCCTGGTAAGAGAGCGACTCTGTACCCCCGAGCCCCGACATTGAACTGCTTTCTGTGTCACTGCGACCTTACTATCTGCCCCGTGAGTTCCCCCAATTGTTTGTTACCGTTGTGTACTGTTGATAATCACAAGTTTACTGGAGAACTGAGACCAAGTAGAGACTTTGGACAGGGTGGATATGGTATAATAAAGGCAGTTTATTCAGAGGTAAAGATATCTGGAATCGCGTGCACGGACTCGTTCGTCAAAAGAACTGAGAGACCTATGGCGTGGGTGTTGTCCTTGGCCACCTGCTGACAAGGCTGACAAGATAGGACTCTTTTGTCCATTGTTATAGGATAGGAACAGCATTGATTGAAAACAAACGCCCAACACAAAATGGGTCATGCACAAGATTTTAGTCAGACCAAGCTATAACATTATATATTTACTACGACAGTACATTCAACCAAAAGCTAATATAACAAAGGCATCAGAGATTATTTATAATCTGTCACAGAAACTGGAATCCATCTCCCCAGATCAGTCAATAAATGCTTCTGGTATTGACTTATATGCTGCCCCTGTCTTCATGTTGTTGCTGGACATATCTTTTTTAAAATGTGTGTAGGTCACCTAAATCATCAGAAAAATTGCCCCTCCTGAGAATTTTTTCAGGAGCCGCCACTGCTTGAGACTGTTCAGAGAACCTCACTTCTACAGAGGTTATGACTCACAGAGTCATGTACTATCAAAGACATCAGGCCAACTTATTACAGCATTCCCCCTGAAAACACAACATCCATATCCACGTGAATGTGTCGTCCATCATATTCCCAGACTCCTTTCACTCATGTTAACTTTTAATTGTGTGTGCAGCTGTGAAAACCCCCTGGATTATCAACTCTTAATTGTGTGGTTGATAAATCAGATGGGTAAAAGAGAAACTGAGCATGGTTAAGGCATGTAAATTACCATGGGAATTCCCTATTGGAAAAAGTAAATCACAATGTTTAATTTGAGCAAAGACTTTCATCTAGGTGATTTTCTTTGTGGGATTATTGAGGTGTGAAGGCTCATTAATGGTGAGAGTGTTGGGCAAATTGCGTGCCATCTCTCTCTCTGATGGCTTAGCTATAGGGATTTATTAAACTGTGAATGTTATGGTTAGGGCTGGGTTCACCCATAAACCACAAGTACAAGGGGCAGAACTGTGTGGTTTCATGGACATACGCACACAATAATCAAGCTTGTATGTGTATGTGTGTGTGTGTGTCTGTCTGTCTGTCTTTCTGGGGGTTTCATGACTTCTGTTACAGCCATGAACTTTGTCAGCCCTTCACAAGCTTTGCATCTCATTAATAACATATACATCAACAATCTAGTGTATTTGCACATACAGTAATAGGACATTTCTGTTTGTAATTTGTAGTTCATTGCTATAAAACACTGTATACTGTCAGGTCTGAGATCAGAATTGGAGTGGAGCCATGGTAGCAGCTTCTGCTAGTCATAGGCCCATGAGTTCCCCAGTGGGTGCTATTAGTGCACTTTTCTCCACTACAAAAACATGTTTGGTGCAAGCAAAGCCCCGAGGCTGAGCTGACAGTAGACGTGCATTCCATTCTGCCCGATTTAAAAGCAGAGTCTAATCTTTTTAGGAATTAACTTGATCAGAGATGAGCATGAGGCATTTTCTTGATCAAATAAAAATGGGGTATAAAGAAAGGTAGGAGTCATGTTACCGTTCAAGGGAACCTACCACTGATGATCAAAGCGTTAAATCTTCAATCACTCTGTTAAAATGATATGAGTCTATGTCGGGAGCTTCAGTGAAAATATGGTCGAGCCCAAGGGCTTCTGAGACGCGAATTCAAGCGTGTTCCATGTGTTTCAGAGTTTTAATTACCACACACACACATACACACACACACACACACACACACACACACACACACACACACACACACACAGCTACTATGATATACAGTATGACATTATGTAAATATATTATCGCATAAGAGCCAGATATAATTGTGCAGTGACAGAGAAACCCCTGGCTCCTGATGGCTTGTCTGTCGGCATGTTACTCTGCACAGGTCTTTTTAACCTACCACTGGACCCTGTGTGATCTGGGAGCAGGGAGGTGCACACACACACAGCCAGAGCCGCTCAAAGCCAGCGGTTTCCATGGAAACGAGGCCTTGTACCGTGGCCAGAGCCTGAAGATGCATATCTCCTTAGAATCCTGAAAACACCTGATTGTACTCAGATTCAAATGAATCGCACTGAACCAGACATAGAGGGGCTGTTCACACAGGAATTCCTTTCCCTCTTGTCCGTGGTAACAGGGCGTATGAAATTCTATCAGAGACCAATACACTGAAAAACAATTATAGTTGTCTATGCTTAGTTCTCTTTCATTTTATAGTCAGACTCTTGGACTTGTGTAACACCAAGCATGATGAGAGGGCACTGCATTCAAAACAACAACACTTAACAGGTAGTTGAAATTATCCTATTTCAAGATGTTTTGACATCAATACAGGGTCCTACTTTCAGTGATACCCTAATAAAACATGCCAATAATGTACTGTCATTACATGTTCCATTTACTGTTCAAACATTACAAATTATACTTGTCTGCATGATGTTACACAATAATGAGACTTAAATGCCACACAGGGTCATCAGTGGTTTGGTGACACTATAATGCGTCATCTGAGAAATAATATCTTCCAGTCTAAATTACTCTGTTGTGTTGTGCAACCTTCTGAGTCCACTTTTTGTCTTCCACCACAGTCTCCTCTAGGCAAACAGTGATACAATGTCCATATTTACCTTGGTGCTCATCTTCCTTATGAGAGACATAGTTCTGGGTGGCCTCAAAGGTCTTTGTGAGGCGATGCTTCGATACAACTCTGCCAATCTGGCCAAATTTCAATCACACTTTGAAGTCTCCGGAAACCTGTATAGTATCTTAAAAAGATGCCACCCTTTTTATACCAAGTGACCCGGTCCAGTGTAACTTACGTGTAGTGATAGTATGTTGTGAATGGTTGGATGTGTTTTTCTTCAAAACCTCAGCTGTCTAAGGATGAGAAATGTTGACCTTTGACACAGGAAGTGATACTTGGTCTGGGTGATGAAATATCACTGCCTATCAATCATGTTAGAAACCCCTCATTTGGCTGGACTGCTGAGTTATGTCGCGATCACTAGGAATAATTTTCTTCCTTAGGTATGCAGCTTTTTGTTGTATTTAGACTTTAGAAGCTCTGAATTCCTAACTGAGGAATAAGTGTTGTGTTTCTGCAGTAGCTTTATGACTAATTGAACAGGCCCAGCATTTGGAATAAGCAGTGCTACCTGCAGGGCTCTCTCGGTTTTTCCTATTCTGCCTCATTGACTTGAACATGGGATTCCTCTAAAGGTTATCTTGTTCCCACGGGAGGTGATGACTCAAAACTTTGTAAATGATGCATCATGGGAGCGAGGCGAAACTTAGGTTGTGAAACAGCTTGATTTGTGTTGTTCTAAAACCCCTTATCAAACAACGGAGTAAATGTCACTCACCACAAATGAGTCTACCTAGAAGATGTTGTTACTCACTTAGTTTGTGTCAGGAATGCTTCAGTCATCCCAACTCTACACACAGAAAGGCCTAGCTCTCTCTGTTCTACCTCTCTGTTGCAACAGTGGGACACCCCTGTAGTTGATCAATACTTTTTTATTGTTTGAAAAAGACTGGATAGGTGAAAGCAATACAACGGAGAACTCTCGGCCATTTTGTTTTCGCCTATCCACGGTAGACGTAGATCAGTGGTCATACACCTGGAAAGGAATCCATGTGAGAATGTTGGGCCTTTTTGCCTGACACCTCTCCTCTGCTCTCCTCTCAGCTGGTGTCATGCATTCCAGAGAGCTTCCTTTTGTGTCTCTCCCAGGCCCCCAGTGTCTAGTCTGGAACGTGAAGTCACAAGTCAAAAGCCCTGGTCTGCCCAAGAAAGCCTATATAAATTACGATATGTTTTTTAGATGGCCGGTTTGGGCTCTAAAATGTGTTTATTATGATAAAGTTCAATACCCATGGTGAATTCTTTTAAAGTTTGCTACAAGTCGAGATACTGTATTTAATTAAATAGTGATCCAGTTTGACTATTACATTTGTCGTCGCACAGGACCACGTGCTGACACAGACCAATCACGGGCCGGCAGGCTACGAGGAGGCACCATAGACACTATAACATGCCATTTAGCAGACGCTTTTGTCCAAAGCGACTTACAGTCATGCGTGCATAATTATTTTTTTTTTGTGTATGGGTGGTCCCGGGGATCGAACCCACTACCTTGGCGTTACAAGCGCTGTGCTCTACCAGCTGAGCTACAGAGGACCACACTAAGGTTGACTCTGTCAGGCAGGATGAAATCGACCATGATTCTTTGCTAGTGTAACAGATGTGATCTTTACGCTCTCTCTCTTGCGTTGTGTAATAAAGAAAAGAAGGCCAGCCAATGATCTGTAAAATATTCTGCGACAATAGACAGCACATCAGATGTGCATAGATCGATGATGTTGATTCGCTTGCATGTCAATATCAGACTGGGAAGAATTTACGTTCGTAAGAATCCCCCTATCTGAGAATGCAGCTCGTGCAGGAAAGTCGACACAGTTCATTTGCACACATTAGGCCTCCGGTGTGCATCAGCAACCATAATACTTCTTGATGCCGGCTCGCGGATCCCTCGACGCGACGTCAAGAATACCTGTCTCGGCACCTGTATACCACTATTGCTTCCGTCCCTCTCCTCGCCCCAACCTGGGTTTGAACCAGAGACCCTCTGAACACATCGACAACAG